>NC_142022.1:2444269-2769269 GCF_049901735.1 Notechis scutatus | reverse complement strand
AACACCGTTATCCTGTTCTGACTTACAACCAGCTGTGTAAATGACTGTTCAAAGTTAGGACGGACCTCTCCTGGGTGATTTAGGATCTGGGTTTCAAATTCCATGGTCATGCCATCACATTTTGGGCACCGGCAACTGGTCCCCATTTATGGCCATTTATAGTGTTCTCTGATCCTCTGATGGCAATTTGCAACATTTCCCACCCACCCCTCCCCAGAAACTGGCTTTTACTTCTGATTTCTGGCAAAAAAACAACAACAACTACCTAATGGCAGACAATGGATTCGCTTAATGACTGCCACATTTGCTTAATGACCATGGCAATTGACTTCAAAACAGGTCCTAAAATTAGGCGCTGCTTAAGGACCAGCATGACTTACAAGAAAATTCCAGTCTGAATTCCATATGAAGAGCTACTTGTAATGTGCTAAAACCAACACACAAGAGCCGGTTAGGCGAAGCTATTGTGCAAAAGGAGAGATTTGGATGGCTGGGATTCCCTGCCAGCTGAAGGGTGTGTGTGGGGGAGAATCCACCTGCCGAGCTCTCTAATCCACGATCATAATCCCATCCGTAAGGCAAACTGCTTTGAACTTTTCTACAGAGGGGAAAGGCCACTTCTAAATGCCGCAGAGGCCGGTCCTTTCTCTTCCTGCTTACCTCTGGGCTGCAAATGCTGCAAGCCAGCTTTAACTGAGATTAACTGAGCTATTGAGGCTTCCAAAATAGTTAGACATGCTGTTTTCCTGCTGCAGCAGGAAACTGGGGAGGGAGGACCCTCTCTTAGACCAGTAACGTTTCTAAACAGGAGGAACTCAGAAATCCAAGACAAGAGAACAGAATAATAAGAGTTGGAAGGGACCTTGGAGGTCTTCTAGTCCAACCCCCTGCTCAAGCAGGAGACCCTAGGTCATTTCAGAGAAATGGCTGTCCAATCTCTTCTTCAAAACCTCCAGTGATGGAGCACCCTCAGCTTCTGGTGGCAGGCTGTTCCACTGGTTAAATGTCCTCACTGCTAGGAAGTTTCTCCATAGTTCTAAGGTTGCTCCTCCCCTTGATTAGTTTCCATCCATTGTTTGTCTTGTTTTACCTTTTGGTGCTTTGGGACTTTGGTTGACCCTCTCTTCTTTGTGGCAGCCCTGATCTGATGCTGGCTATAGATTTTGACTTGTATCCCAAGTTCCAGAACTGAGACTTGTTGTTTTTTCTAAAAGGAGGAGGAGGAGGATGACAATGGCAACGACAAAAAAGTTTGAACAGTGGACGCGGCAGTGCCTGGAGACAGCAGAAGAGAAAAAGCTAGAGAAGGTAACAAAATACAAAGACCTACAAATAGAAATGGAATGACTATGGCAAAGGCAAGCAAGGGTAGTACCCATAGTCATAGGCACCTTGGGTACAGCCCCAAAACAACTGGGGCCACCACTTGAACACCATCAGTGGCATTGACAAATTTCCCATCAGTCAATTGCAGAAGGCAGCTTTACTTGGAACAGCTTCCACCCTGCGACGAGATCTGTAACGCTGTCAAACAACCAGATTTCCCTATCCCAGGTCCTTGGTAAGAACTCGATAGAGAGGCGAAAGTGCCAAACCCAGCCTGAACATCTGGCTGACTGTGTAATAACAACAACAACAACAACAATTATAATTAGAACAAGCCATCAGAACGAATGCAATCAAAGCCAGAATAGAAAAATCTGCTGATGACCCCAAATGCAGACTCTGCAAAGAAGCGGACGGAACCATCGATCACATACTGAGCTGTTGCAAGACAATCGCTCAGACTGACTACAAACAACGTCACAACACAGTCGCTCAGATGGTCCACTGGAACTTGTGTCGCAACTACCACTTGCCTGCAGCAAAGAACCGGTGGGATCATAAGCCTGAAAAAGTGGTCGAAAATGAGCATGCAACAACTACTGTGGGACTTCCGAATACAGACTGACAAAGTTTTGGAACACAACACCCCGGATGTCACAATTGTGGAGAAGAAAAAAGTGTGGATCGTCGACATTGCCATACCTGGTGACAGCAGAATCGACGAGAAACAACTTGAAAAAGTCACCAGATATCAGGACTTGAGAATCGAACTGCAGAGACTCTGGCATCAACCAGTGCAGGTGGTTCCAGGGGTACTGGGCACACTGGGTGCTGTGCCTAAAGACCTAGGCAAGCACTTGAAAACAATTGGCGCTGACAAGATCACCATTGGTCAGCTGCAGAAGGCCACCTTACTGGGATCTGCTCGCATAATCTGCCGAGACATCACTCAGTCCTAAATGCTTGGGAAGTGTTCAACTAGTGATTTGTGATAATAAATCTAGCATAGTTATTTCATTTGCTGTGTACACAGTTGTTTTTTCTGAATAATAATAATAATAACAATAACAATAATAATAATAACTTTCGAATACAGACGGATCGTCATTTGGAACACATGACAGATATCACAGTTGTCAAAAACCAAAATGTACAATTTATTGATATTGTAGTACCAGGAGATGCCAGAGTCGAAGAAAAATAATTGGAAAAAGTAACAAAATATCGCAACCTAGTCATTGAAACTACACGATTATGGATGAAACATGTAATAGTGATACCCATTGTCATTGAGGCACTTGGTACCATGACCAAGAATTTTATAAAATACATCAAGAAATTGCAACTTCCTGCAACAACACCAACGGAACTGCAAAAAAACCTGTGCTCCCGGAACATCATACATCTTAAGAAGGTACTTGACTGACACCTAGGACGCTGACGGCAACCCGTATCAACCATTAGCACCAGTCAATGGTATTTGTGATGCCTTTTTGAATGTTCAGTTGACTGAGTTTCATGTTTAATAAATCAAGTAAATAATAATAATAATAATAATAATAATAATAATAATAATAATAATAAGAAGAAGAAGAAGAAGAAGAAGAAGAAGAAGAAGAAGAAGAAGAAGAAGAAGAAGAAGAAGAAGAAGAAGAAGAAGGAGGAGGAAGGAAGAAGAAGAAGAAGAAGAAGAAGAAGAAGAAGAAGAAGAAGAAGAAGAAGAAGAAGAAGAAGAAGAAGAAGAAGAAGAAGAAGAAGAAGAAGAAGAAGAAGAAGAAGAAGAGGAAGAAGAAGAAGAATAAGAAGTTTCAGTAGAACAGGCTGGGTTATGTTTCAGAAAAGGAAAACTGGAGTTAGGACACCAGGGTAGGTGGGGATCCTTGGAAGAACCGGTGTGAATGTTTATTACTTTGTTCACATGGGAAGCCCCCTCCTCACAGCTCCTTGGGCCCACCTCTCTCATCCAGGTGGCTGCTCTGGTGGAGGAAGAGGGCTTTCTGGATTCGGCTGGGCTGCTTCAGCAGTCCTGGACAAAGACGTGCATGGACACTGCAGACGCCTGGAGTTGCATGGGCTTAGCCATGTGATGAACACAATAACGATGACACAAGAAAAGGAAAGGCCAGCAATGATGACTTTGGCCACCATGTTCTTTTCGATCGCAGATCTCTGATATTCTGGGGGGGGAAGCAGAGAGTGTATTAATCATTCTTGCATGAACAGGATAATTGTGTGAAACCTTTCCTTTCTTTACTCAACAGGTTTCCTAGAGTACAACTCTATTGTGGCTCGCCACAATAATAAAACCACAAACCTCAAAAACAAGAAAGATGATTTAAGGGCTTGGAAGCTAAATTATATGATGAACAGTTGAGGGAATTTGAGGGGCTGCCACAGAGAAAAGGGGGTCAAATTATTCTCCAAAGCCCCTGAAGCAGTGGTGGTATTCAACCGGTTCGTATTCAACCTCTCTAAGAAATCCCCCCTCCCAAATTCCCAGGCACTGAATCTGGCAGCCTCAAAGCTCCCAAGCAACATGGCTTCCAAGGCTGACCCCCTGGGCTGCTCGCCGGTCTAGAAGCATCTCAGTAGCTTGTGAAAAATATGGGTGAATTCGGGAGGTGGGAAGGAAAGAAGGTTGCAGTATTTCTAGCTGCATTCCAAGGGGCTGGTTACCTGCTTTAAGCCCCACCCTGCACCAGACTGGCTGCCTGTCTCTGAGGGGGAGCACATTCCAGGTCCACTCCCTGGGATGCCAGCACTGAAGCCCTGGGGGGTCCCCATGGGTACCCGGTGGATTATCAGGGGAGACTGCCGAGGAGAGGAGAGTGCTGGGCCCCTACCGACACCCCTCCCTGTGTGGCGGTCTCAACCATGGGACCCTGGAGGAGAGAGGCCCCCCCCATCTTTCTAGTAGCAAAGCTGTCTCGTCTCCACTCGAGTAGAATAGAATGGAACGGGGCGGAATGGAACAGGACAGAACAGAACAGAGAATAGAATCTCTTTATTGGCCATGTGTGATTGGACACACAAGGGATTTATCTCTGGTGCAAAGGCTCTCAGTGTGCCTGTTTTTTTGCCTTCCTTGAGCCTCCGCAGGGACCCTGTACTTACCTGGGATCCAAAACAGGCCACGTGGGGGCTCCTGGGAGGGGCAAGGTGGTGTGGGCGGGGCCAGCCAGGGGTGGGATTTGCCGGTTCATGGAACCGGCCATAAAATTAGCTAGTGGTTCAGTACCGGTTCGCCTGAATTGGGGAGAACGGTAGCAGCCCACCCCCAGGCGAGAAGCGGAAGGTTTTCAAGGATAAAAAAACAAAACCCAAGGGAATCCAGTTGCCTTTTAGAAAAACACCTTCGGGACTCCTCCAAAATTTGTGACTTCAGTAGAAGGAAATGCTGCATTGGTGCCGTGGTTAGAGTGCAGCACTGCTGATTGCAGTTTGCCAGCAAATGGGCAGTTCAAATCCCACCAGGCTCAAGGTTGACTCAGCCTTCCGTCCTTCCAAAGTGGGTAAAATGGGGACCCAGATTGTTGGGGGCAAATAGGCTGACTTTGTCAACCGCTTAGAGAGGGCTGGAAAGGCACTGTGAAGCGGTATATAAGTCTAAGTGCTATTGCTATGGCTTATAGGGATGTGGTTTTTTTGGCCAAGCGCAACCGTTGTATTCCACAGTCGTTGTGGAGAGCTGCTCCTTCCTCAAACCTCACCCAAGGCCAACCCTTTCCAGCCTTCTCCCCAGCCAGCCACCATAAAGACTCCTTAAGATGACCACCACTTACGTGGACACGCTTCACTGAGCGTCATGTTTCTGGATACCTTGCTAACAGGGTTTTCCACCTGGCAGCTGACCTCCTGGTCGAAGATTTTGCTGCTGGTGTAGTTGATGGTCAGCAAACTCTCGCGGGTGACATGCGAGGCAAGGTCCTCTGCCACAAACCACTGCAGGTCCAGCTGGTCCCCCCATTTCCCAACAGAGCACATCAGGTGGAACAGTTCTGTCTGACCTCTACTGATTTTGCACTTGATGGACAGGTCTGTGCTCTGCAGGCGTCCTGAGCAGGAGACAGAAAGGACAGGTGGAGTGAAGGACAGCAAGTGAAAGGACCAGGAGCCTGGAAGAAAGATGTAAGACCCCCCACATCCCGGACATATAAGCAGTTTCCACTCCTCCCCTCAAAACGATGCTATAGAGCACTGCACACCAGAACAACTAGACACAAGGGGAGTTTTTTCCTGAACGCCATCACTCTTTTAAACAACTAATTCCTTTCTCCCTTCCTTCCTTCCTTCCTTCCTTCCTTCCTTCCTTCCTTCCTTCCTTCCTTCCTTCCTTCCTTCCTTCCTTCCTTCCGTGTGATTAGAATGCAGGCTAACTCTGCCCACTGCCAACAGTTTCAGTTTCAACAGGCTCAAGGTTGGCTCAGCCCTCTGTCCTTCCGAGGTGGGTAAAATGAGGACCCAGATTGTTGGGTTGCTCTGTAAACCGCTTAGAGAGGGCTGTAAAGCACCGTGAAGCGATGTATAAGTCTAAGTGCTATTGCTATGGGGATGTGGTTTGTTGGCCAACCACAATTGTTGTATTCCATACTGTTCAACTCTTTACAAAGTCTACATCGATATTAATCTTCTCATCACTCCTATCATCCATCATCTCCTCCCACTTGTATGACTGTAACTTGTTGCCTGTATCCTTTGGAAGGCAACATCCAAGCCGTTGCCACCTGCCTGCCCGAGGGTGCAAGGGAGGGGAATTAAATCAACCCTGAAAAGACAGCCTAGCCGTTTTTTCAGGGGTCAAAAAAAAAAAAAATAAGGCCGGGCCTTATTTTGTGAGAAACACGGTAGCCTCCAGACCCCTTGACCCTCTTGGTTGCTCTTCTCTGCCCTTGTGTGTCTGCAGCACTCACTGTAAACTTTCAGGTCAAAGTGCTCGTTAATTGACTCTGAGGTTGTTAAGACGATGTTTGCCGTGTATCTGTTAATGTCCTCTTGGCTGAGATGACTGAGCTGCAGATTCCGGCAGTCCTTGGAGGAGCTGATGCGCTGTTTAAAGGCTTGGATGGGGACGAGAATCTTACAGGGATTGCCAGGGGCCACCAGGGCGAAGACCCTGAACCTGTTCTTTTTCTCAGTCTTGGACCAGGAAATGGTTGCAAAGGGTTTTGAGTCATTGATCTGGAAAGTGACGGATTCCCCCAGAACGCCATTCAGTTGTATGGCCGAGGTTTCTGTGAGAGTCGAGAGGAGAAGAAAGAAAAAGCTTTAGAAGCAAAAAGCGACACATTATCCAAAAGCCACTCTGGTTTCTGGTTTCTTTTATTGGACACTTAAACCCCCCACCACATAAACTTCATATAAAAGACAAAGTGAAAAAAGAATAAAAGAACTCAAGGCAGATGATGAATTGGAGATTTTAAATGTTGTGGAAGTTACTGCTTTTTAATATTTCATCAATTGGTTGTAACTAGTTAAATATATTGTATTTCACATTAAAAAAACGAAGGAACATACTTGAACTAAGAATGGATATCCAAAGATCACGGCCAACAAAACACTGAATGGTGTTCAGTCCATGGTAGCGAGAATCTATTCTGACTTGGTATTTCATTTATTTATTTAATTTATACCCCACTTTTATTATTTCTACAAATGTAACTCAAGATGGCAAACATGCTTAATTAATACTCCTCCTATTTTCTCCACAACCACCCTGTGAGGTGGCTTGGGCTGAAAGAGAGGGACTGGCCCAAAGTCCCCCCCAACCCCTTCCATGGGTAAGGCGGGAGTAGAACTCACCGTCTCTTGGCTTAGCTCGGGGCCTTCACCGCTCAACCCTTGTAAAATCAAAATGTAGGTTCTATGCATATATAAGCCCAAATTTGGGGTGTTAGTATTATGTCGGAGGCTATTATAGCTTGAGAAGTGTCCAGTTTGAAGGAGATTTTAACTTTTAAGCAGTGGAGGCATTCTACTGGTTCGGCCCGGTTCAGCTGAACCGATAGTAAAGATGCTACCGTTCGGCTGAACCAGTATTTCTTATTCCCCCCTCCCGACGATCAGCTGTTCCAACGATCAGCTGTGCAGGGATCCCCCTCACTGTCTCACTGCTTCACCCAGGAGGCTGCCTTGAGCCCTAGGAGGGGGAAAAAAAGGAGCGGGGGATGTGTGTGTGTGTGTGGCTGCAGAAGAAGTCAGAGAAGCCACACCCACCGAGTCACGTGGCCACTCCCACCTAGCCACGCCCACAGAACTGGCCGTAAAAATATTTACATCCGACCTTTGCTTTTAAGGCAGGAAAATTATTTGGAGCACAGAAGCATTTTGCAACCACCTGGTTAGCCATTCATTCATAGAAGGGATTAAGTGCTGTTTCGAATGAAAGGCATATTATTGTCTTCTTCCAGCAATTAGCACATAAAAGAGGCATTTCTGCATACTCTGGGGAGATAAACAGCTTGGTAACATTGAGTACCCTGTGTTGAGATTGGAATCCAACTTTTCAGACTTGTTTCATTCTAGCAGGAACTATTTCCCACAATCCCTGAGCTGTACAGCGTTGACCCCAAGTAAGGATTCCTGCTTTTTGCTCTGGTTCTGAACCACGACTGAGAGGGAATGGGCCAAGCTCTCCCCCCCTCCCAGCTGCCTGTCAAACAAAAACCGTAGCAAAAGTTACCGGCTTGGAAGTAGACAAGTAGGAGTGTCACCCAGAAAGCATCCTTATGTCGCATGCCAGACACTTCCCTGCTTGGCTTCAAGCAAAAGGCAAAGTCCTGGTCCCGGCCACTGGTGGCTCCCACTGCCCCCCTCCCTCTCTGGCTGAGACCTCACAATCAGGTGACTCAGCCTGCATCGTATGCAAATCACTTACCTGGAGGGAGAGGAAAGGTTAAGCTTCCCTGCCCCAAATTTGCTCCTGGGAGTTTTAGCTTCTTTGGAAAGTTGAATGTCTCTTGCAGGCCAATCTTGTCAAGGCTGAACCTCCTGTTTTAGGAAGGGCTGACACTGCCTCCCTCCGGCGATTCCACCTTGGGAGGCTGGTTTTCCCCTCAACCGGTACAAAACTTCCCAGGTGGAATATCTGGATTGGAACTGTTGTCCCCAAAGTGCCTTTTTTTTTTCTCTCTCTCCAAAAGACAACTGGATTTTCTTTGTTTTTTTCTTGAAGATGTTTCTCACTTCTCATCCAAGAAATGTCTTCAGAACTGAAGAAGCTTCTTGGGTGAGAAGTGACGCATCTTCAAGAAAAGCCCAAGAAAGTCCAGTTGTTTCTTGAAGAAGCACCTTTAGGACAACCATGATCTGGATCAGTGGTGGGATTCAATTTTTTTTTACTACTGGTCCTGTGGGTGTGGCTTGGTGGGCGTGGCAGGGGAAGGATATACTGCAAAATCCCCCTTCCCTCCCCACCCCATTGACCTGCTTTCCAGCTCCGTTCTCCTCTGCAGGGCAACCAAAGGAGACCCAGCCGATCAGCTGGGACTCAATGGAAGGCAGAGAAGAGATGGGGTGGGTGGGGCCAGTCGGAGGTGGGATTGGGCATTTCTCCAAACTACTCCAAACTACTGGCTCTAACCTTGAATCTGACAATGTTGCTCCAACTGAATTTATACTTCAGGATGGTCAGTGTTAAGAATGAAGAAATTCCTGGGGTTCAATGGAGACTGACCAGGGAGGGGAGGAGAAAAAAAATGGGTCAGGAACAGGACAGATTGATTAAAGAGATGTCCACCACATATGATAATATGATCCAGGTGTCTGGCGGCATTTCCAACATTTAGCTGATTTAAGACTGCAATGGTGATCACCTGACTGAAGGTCACTGTGAATGTGGATTGTGGAATCTGTTGTGGATTGGAAATGTTTGTGTTGTCTGGTTTGGCTTCTCTGGATTTGACCAATAAGAGAGAGGCACTCTTGTAATTCACTTGACTTCTAGTAAACTGTACCTTTCTCACCAAATGAGTTAATAGCAATAGTACTTAGACTTATATACCACTTCACAGTGCTTCACAGCCCTCTCTTAACCAGTTTACAGAGTCAGCCTCTTGCCCCCCAACAATCTGGGTCCTCATTTTACTCACCTCGGAAGGACGGAAGGCTGAGTCAACCTGGAGCCTGGTGAGATTCGATCTGCCAAATTTCAGTCAGCTGGCAGTCAGCAGAAGTGGCCTTCCGTACTGCACTCTAACCACTGTGCCACCATGGCTCAAGTTGAGGATCATTTTTACTTAGCAGTATTTCTAATTATCAGAACTGCCTCAAACTTGGGGTTCTAACTGATTTGCCTTCAACGTGCTACATTTAAAGTTTATTTCAACATTGACCATAAGAGGGTGCAAAACACTAACATTTAAATATTATTTCAACATTAACCACAAGAGGGAGGAAAGAACAATTTTAGGGCATGGTATTGAAAAGATTGTGAGAAGATAAAATCATGCATTTTAAGACAGAATAGGAATCAAATGATGAACAGTTGAGGGAGCCAGATAGGCCTAGACTAGGGGGAAAAAAGGACCAGGGGTGACACGGTAGCAGTATTCCAATATTTGAGGGGCTGCCACAGGGAAGAGTGGGGTCCACCTATTCCCCAAAGCACCAGAAGGCAGGACAAGAAGCAACGGATGGAAACTAATCAAGGAGAGAAGCAACCTGGAACTAAAATGTCTATGGAGACTCTCCATCCTCCAGGTCCTGGTTGTCCTAAAGATGTTTTTTCAAGAGGCAACTGGGACTTTCTGTTTTTTTCTTTGAAGACATTTTGCTTTTCATCCAAGAAGCTTTTTCAGCTCTGAAGAAGCTTCTTGGATGAGAAGCGAAACATCTTCAAAGAAAAAAAAAAACAGAAAGTCCAGTTGCCTCTTGAAAAAGCACCTTTGGGACAAACCTAGTAAACTAAGGAGAAATTTCATGATAGTAAGAACAATTGACCAGTGGAACTGCTTGCCTTCAGAAGTTGATGACAAGCAAGTAGAGGGGGAAACAGATGGGTGGTGAAGATGGATGTTACAACTGAAGAAAATTGCCAGAACCTTAATATGGTTGGTCAGATGGTCAGCCAGAGGATTTGGCATTTTGTCCATCTCTTGAGTCCTTCCCAGGGACCTGAGGAAGGCACCTGTTGTTCTTCGTTCCTGTTAAAGTTCTCATCGGCGGATGCTACTCCAAGTCAAGTCAAATACTTTTTGCAATTGATTGATGGGGATTTTGTCAATACCGAGGGTGTTTAAGTGATGCTTCAGTTGCTTTCGGTTTGCACCAAAGGTGCCCATCAGTACTGGTACTATCTTTGCTTCCTTTTTCTTCTTCTTCTACTACTACTAGTAACAGTTTTAATGTGCATTAATGGGATTAAGAAAAATAGTTACTAACATACTTTGAACCTGGTGAAATTAACAGGCATGGAAGAACAGGAACAGGGAGGGAGAAAGGCGAGAGAGCAGGGTGATTATATCAACAGGGTTGGTGGGCTTCTCTTTATGGATGATTGACTGCTGAGCAGCTGTCCTGAGAACTGGTATAATTGAGTTTGACCAAACAACTGGAAGGGTTTTCAACTGAATTCTGTGGAAATGCACCGAGGAAGTAGACGTGAAGAAACTTTTTAGTGAAAACCAGAAAGAAGCTGGAGGTGTTCATGGCCTTGGTTGCTACACATAATAATCCCGTCGTTGACCCGAAACCCATCCTTGAGCCGCTTGACAAATCTCAGGTTTCCACAGTTGGAAGGTTCTCAAGAATAGTTCTAGTCCAACTTACGGATCTACTATCACAACATCCCCACTTAGCTTCTAACGAAAACCACCTAGCTTCTAATTCAACATCAACACAGGAGGGCAGAGTGTTCTGACCCAGGCTTCATCAAACTTAATAAAACGCAAACTGAATTTAAAAGTAAAACCTTTTTTAATGTGACGATGGAATTACTTGCATTCCCAGCCAAAACTCGTTAGACACAGTTCCTCCAGATAAGAGCACGCTTTTCCGTGCGGTCGAATGCTGCCAGGAAAGAGAAGTCCAATTAAGGCTAACACCAACCAACCCAAAAACCCAGCAAAACCTGACCAGAGTACAGAGCTTCAAGAAGGACTCGGAGGTTACTGAACTACTTTGCTTCCTGCAAAGCTCTTCGCCACTGAGGACTGACTTTTATCCTTGATGGGAGGGGCAATCACCTCCCAGCTTTACTCCTGAGTCACACTTTCTGTTCAGCTGCTCTTGCCTTCTAGCAGCTCTGTGCACACACGACCTGGGAATGCTCCTTGGGGTCCTCTGCTGCTCCGGACTCCAATGGCTCCGAAGGCAGCACCCCACTCCCAGATGGTCCTGGCCCCATCCCTGCGTCGGACGCAGGGCCCTTGTCCAAATCCTCTCCAGACTGCCCAAGCAACACCATGGCTTCTGTCTGCTACCTGATTTGCTGGCAGCTAACTGTCCCATGCAGCCAAAGGTCCAGGACAAACGGTATCTTGGTTAATGGGCCTGGCCTAAGGGTCCGGGGTGGAGGGGTGGATGCCTGTTTGAACTCCGACCCTCAAAACGACGCTATAGACACTGCACACCAGAACAACTAGACACAAGGGGAGTTTTTTCCCGAACGCCCTCACTCTGCTAAACAAATAATTCCCTCAACACTGTTCAACTATTTACAAAGTCTGCCCTCGTATTACTATTAATCTTATCACTCCTTATCACCCATCCCCTCCCACTTGTGACTGTAACTTGGTCACTTCTATCCTTACGATTTAATATTGACTGTTTCCTAATATGATTTGATGGCTTATTGTACCCTATGGCTATCATTAAGTGTTGGACCTGATGATTCTTGACTCTTGACGAATGTATCTTTTATGTACACTTGAGAGCATTTGCACGGACACATTCATTGTGTGTCCAATTACCCTTGGCCAATAAAGCATTCTAATCTATTCTTTGAGCCAGGGAGAACGGCCAGGTGAGGACCAGCAGAGGAGAAAAGCTGAGGAGGGAGGCTGGAGGGTGAGAGCGTGAAGCTCCATCCCGAGGATGGGAGATGTGTTCTTGACATCTGAGGTCCAACTGAATCCCACTTCTTCTTCCCAGGTGGGCCTAGGACCTTCCAGCTGGACCTCAGACGTCAAGAACACGTTTCCCACTCTCGGGAGTTCAGTGATGGAGCTCACCTCCCAAGACCTTGATCTGGAAGTCACCTGCACAGCAGGAAATGACGTGCAGGACATTCACCTTAAAGCAAGTTTGTGCTGGTAAGTTTTCCTCTCCTTCAAAGAGGCCTGGAGACCAAAGCTGACATTCAGTTGGGAGAGACAAAGACTTGGAGAAGGAAGAACTTCCCACAATTATTCACCCAGGACAATGATGGGATTTGGAAAGGGCTTGGGCGGCAACCAACAACCCAGGAGAATAAAAAAATGTGCATTTATTTATTTAAGTGTGTGAAACCTTCACGTGCTGGAGAAGGAACCAAATTCAGTGCTGACACAGTTGACTCCGTCTTCAGGAAGCGGCGTATCAGCTGGTGGGAGGATGAAAGCCTCTGAGGTTCCCCTCTCCGTGAGAAAATCAGCTGAAGACTGCAGAGAAGAAGAAAAAAAAAAACTCCCGAAGAGCTTGAAGAACTTAAAGCAGCTGACATGACTGCCGCTTTTACGATATTCAAAATTGCACGATAAATGTAGGTACAGGAAAAATTCCTGCAGGCTCGGGAAGCCAAAAAAGTTTTACTTCAGCTTGGAGTAGGTAAAAAAAAAAAAAAAGCTATTTTTCTTTATGGAAACCAGCAGAGTTTGGGGGATAATTATGAAAAATTGGCCAGAATGGGAAAGTTTAATGATTGCAAACTGAAACTTGTGATGGGTTGTGTGTGGATGTGCGTGAACGGGTGAAAAGGACACACAATATTATAACTGGGCTAATGGTATTGTTGGGTACACTTTTTGAATGAAATTTGTCCCAGCCACTTGTAACACTATCTGAAGACTTTTTTTCCTTTTAGCTTCCCAGAATATAAGAGTAATATTACCCTATAGCAACTGAATAAATAAATGAATGGCAAAAAATAAATTGAAAGCACAGTAAAAAGAGGGTTGTGCAATTTTTTTTGCAGCTGCAACCTTTCTCACACCAAACAAGCGGTCCTTGTATATTTTGCAGAAGTTTGTCTAGATTTGTCTGCAGTTCTTGTTAAAACACCAGCCACCGACATGTCCTTCAAGAACCTACTCGGCTTGTGGTTTTCACTCCTTCTCTTAGGAGCTGGTAAGTTCTGTCTGTTTTACTGTATTTCTAGGTTTAGTTTCAAAACAGGACTGAAATTTGGGGCTCAAAATGCAGTTTGTTTCCTTGAGTCCAGCTTGGATCATTACAGGAATAGATATAAAACTCTAGAGGAAATTGGATCCCATTCAAAACTGCTGCATTGGAGAAAAACGTTAAGAAAAAGGCAGATAAGATCAAAATTACAAACTCTATCAGAAGAGATAGGCGATGGGTACATTGGGTGCAATATTTTTAAACATTTTAATTTCACTCTCAAATATTTCCCAGGGGGAAAAATTTCTTGGCAGATGCCCTGTCCAGGAAACCCCAATACAACAGCAAAAAGATTGAAGTTGTAAAACCCATGATCCAATCAACCCAACTTGCTGCTAAGTTAATCACCCGAGCACAAGGGAAGAAAGAACCACTTATGGGCAACACAATGGCTTCCAAATTTAAGGAGGCACTACTTAAGGATGACTGGCTCCAGGCTAACAAAAACATTTGCTTACTTGAAGATGGGATAGCCTGGGTAGAAAACAAACTTTACGTCCCTGCCAGCCAGAGGATGGGCCTCATGAAACGATGCCATGACTCCAAAATAGCGGGACACTTTGGATTTGTAAAAACCCTGCACCTCATCAAAAGACAATTCTGGTGGCCATCTCTCAAAAAACAATATTGAAAGCTATGTTGCTAGTTGCCCCACCTGCGCTGCCGCAAAAAGAAGACAAGGAAAATCTCCTGGACTTTTACAAACCGTGGCAGAACCTTCAGCACCCTGGAGAGAGAGAGATCTCTATGGACTTTATAGTGGATCTCCTTGAAAGTGCAGGAAATACTGTCATTTGGGTTGTAACTGATCTTTTTTCAAAAAAGGTTCATTTTGTACTCTGCCAAAAGATCCCAACAGCCAAGGCCTTTGCAAAGATTTTTTTAATACACATTTATCGCCTCCATGGAGCTCCCCAATGGATTATCTCAGATAGGGATTCCCTTCCACATTTTGCTGGGCGTTTTTAAACCTATTAGGCTCCTCCCAGGGGTTGAGCACATCGAATCATCCCCAGACCAATGGCAGGATAGAGAAAGCCAATGGTGGATTAGAACAATATTTAAAGTGCTTTATTCATTATCAAAGGACAATTGGACTGACCTTCTTCCTTTTGCGAAGATAGCATAGAATAACTCGGTCCACAGTAGCCCTGGTTTCTCCCCATTCCAGGTAGCCACAGGCCAAGAATTCAACCCCATGCCAGAGCTACCTTGCAAGGAACCTGAAATTCCCTCCCTTAAGGAGTGGATAAATAATTTGCAAACCATTTGGCCAGCGATCAGACTAGCTAGAGCAGCTTTTAAAGCTCAAGTGGACAAAAAATGCTGTGATCCTAAACCATACAAAGTTGGGGACCGCGTATATTTGTCTACAAAATTCCTAAAATCATTGCAACCCTCTAAGAAACTGGGACCTAAATTCATTGGGCCATTTTCCATCTCCAGAATTATTAATCCTGTTACTGTAGAGCTTCTACTTCCCAAAACACTTCCCAAAACAGGTTCATCCAGTATTTCACTGCAGCCTACTCAAACCAGAGATCACTTCAAACCTTAGACCACGCCTTCCTACACCTCCAACCCTCATTATGGTACATGGGGAACAACATTTTGAAATTAAACATATCCACACACTCACCGTGGATCCACACAATATTTAGTAGCATGGAAACACCTTCCCTCCTCAGAAAATGTATGGGTAGCCAAACGACATGCAAAAGCCTCCACATTACTAGGGAAGTTCCACCTGAAATGCCCTCACAAACCATCCTAAGTTGTAAATGTAATATAAGTTTTATGTTTCCAGATGGATTTCTCAACTTTTTTGAGGAAGGCAGTATGACAGATCTGTGTATCTGCCATTCTTCAATGGAAGAAAAAGGGGGGTGTTGATACAAGTAACCCTTTTTTGACGTAACCTGAATATCCTAATTCTTGTACTGAATCTGTATGACCTTTTCACAATTTACAACTGTGGCCTGGAGCCACCCCCCTCCCCCCGCAATGCCTGGAAACTTGTCCCCTCTTGGAGAGACAGCAAGAGGAGAAGGGGCCATAAAAATTCCAGCTCCAAAAGAAACTTCCTGGGAAGCTCTTCTCAACTACGTTCCCAGAAAAAAAGGGGGGAATTAACACGTTGCTTCTTTGTACTGACGAAATCCACACCAGACTAAGGGGTGGGTGGGGGGGTTCTAACTCCCTTTATCTAAACTGCATGCCTGGAGGGATATCAGACCCTGCTTTGAACATCGCCTGGATCTTTTTCCTTTCCAATAAAGAATTCCTTTTGAAATACCCAGTTTTCCAAAGTTCATTCTTATCCTTTGATGGGGCGAGAGTCTGGACCTTAAATAAGGTCTCTTGTGGCCCAATTTTGAAGGCTTCCTTTCTGTTTTCTTTGATTTTTTACAGAAGACACTGAAGCACAAGTGAATGGCGTTCTGGGACAGTCTGTCACGTTCCAAGTGAAGACCTCTCCACCGTTTGATTCAATTGCCTGGACTAAAGTTGCCGGCAGTAAGTCTGAAAGTATTGCTCTGGTGACCTTTAAGGAGCCCTGTGGCCTCCTGGTCCCCGACCCAGCCTATCGACAGTGAGTGGACACCTCCGAGGACTGCAGAGAATTACATCTCAGCCATCTCAAGAAAGAGGATGCTGGCAGATTCACAGCAGGAATTATTCCACCAGGTGCAGAAATGGTGGATGAGTCCTTTGATCTGCAAATATTTCGTAAGTATCCCACCCATGGCAGTCAATTCCAGGCCTCCCTCCTTTGCCCAGAGTGATATAGCAATAGCACTTAGACTTATATACTTCTACACAGTGCTATTACAACCCTCTCTCTAAGCGGTTTACAGAGTCAGCCTCTTGCCCCCAACAATCTGGGTCCTCATTTTACCCATCTTGGAAGGCTGAGTCAACCTTGAGCCTGGTGACTGATTCGAACTGCCAAATGCAGGCAGCTGGCAGTCAGCGGAAGTCGCCTGCAGTACTACACTCTCACCACTGGGCCATATGGAGATGGGAGGCTTTTCAGGGGGGCTTTGGGGGGGGGGTCGACATTCTGAAGCCATGCACTTGCTGCATGGAGCCCAGTATCATCCATCCCACTTAGGTTAGGGTGACCAAGAGTGTACTTTACTGGAGCTTTAGCACCCCTGAGGACGCGCATTTCCATGATGGGTTAGACATGGAGCTCAAGCTGGGTTCTGCCTACTTTCTCCCTTAGAAGGGGGCCTGTGGGAGTCCATCACAGCTCCCTCCAGGCTCCCCTCTCCATGGGGTACAAGCTGGATTGGGCAAGGCCAAGTGGGCTCCCAGATGGGGTGTCAGGAAGAAAGAGGCAGGTGGGCTTTGAGGCTGGAAGAGGCAGTTCAGGGTCCTCTTCATCGATGTGGTGGAACCGGCTAGATCTACAAATTCCTGGGGGGAAAATCAAGGGGTCCTTTAGGGTCTGAGCCTGGAGCCTCATCCTCTTGCCCTCAATCCCCAAAGAGGAATTGGGGTACTTGCAGAGGGGTGCCTGACTCCCCTCTATCCTGGTGGGCCTCTCCCTGTGCAACGAGTGTCATATGTGAGCGGGGGGAATTATTCTGGGATTGTTATTATTTGCGACTGAAATGCGTAACACGTTATTTCCCCGGCTCTAATCTAAGCAAATCCATGGATTGAGCCACCGCTGTTGCTGTTCTCCTTCCTCCTTGGTGTCCCTGTGACTTTGTGTCCTCTCACAATGTGATGTCTCCATCTTCTTCTCAGGGCGCCTGCTGGACTCTGAGATGACAGTGACCTGCGCTGAAGTTGGAAATGGAACTTGGAAGCTGGATTGCTCTACGGGGACTTGGGAAGATGGGGTGAAATTCAGTTGGCCTTCAGATGTCCAAAGCAAGAATCCCCCCCTTGGGAGTTCTGTGACCCTCACCTCCCACGATCTCAATCTCAATGTCACCTGTGCGGCAGAAAACCCGGTTAGCAGGGCGTCCACAACAGTCTCTTTAGAGAAAGTTTGTGCTGGTAAGTTTTTCTCTCCTTGAAAGAGTCCACGGGACCAAAGACAAATCTGACATTTAGCTGGGAGAGAAAAGGTCCTACAGAAGGCTGAACTTCCCTTTGTTATTTGTGCAGGAGAACACGGGAATTGAAAGGGGTTGAGCTGCAACCACAAACCAAAAGAAATTGTTTATTTATTTATTTATTTATTTGGTTTGTGAATTACTTACAAGGTAATAGGTATAAGTAAAAACATAGTTATGAATACGTGGATACATATAAGAAAAATAAAAGAAATAAAAGAAACAATAGGACAGGGACGGTAGGCACGTGACAGAAATCAGTGACACATATTTTTCCTGTTCTAATCTAAGCAAAACCATTGATTGATCCTTGCTGTTGCTGTTTTTCCTTCCTCTTTGGCTTCCCTGTGAGTTTTTGGTCTTTCCCAAATGGTGTCTCTCCATGTCCTGCTCAGCTCGTTTGCTGGATTCTCACCTGAGCGTGACCGGCACTCCCGTTGCAGCTGGAAATGGAGGTTGGTGGCTGAATGGTTCTAACAAGCCCTGGGAAGAGGGCGTACATTCAGCTGGAGCTCAGATGTTCAGAGAAAGGATCCCACCCTTGGGAATTCTGTGATCAACCTTTCTCAAGACCCTTGCTCTCAGTGTGACCTACATAGCAGAAAACCTGGTTAGCAAGGCATTCAGGACAGACTCCTTAAAGGAAGCTTGTTTTGTTTTATTATATTTTATTATATTTTATTATATTTTATTATATTTTATTATTTTATTTTATTTATTTTATTTTATTTTATTTTATTTTATTTTATTTTATTTTATTTTATTTTATTATTTTATTTTATTTTATTTTATTTTATTTTATTTTATTTTATTTTATTTTATTTTATTATTTTATTTTTTATTTGTCAAGCGATTATAAGATAACAGGTATAAGCATAAACATAGTTATGAATACATGAAATGGATACAAATAAGAAAAATAAACAATAGGACAGGGACGGTAGGCATGTTGGTGCACTTATGCACACCTCCTACAGACCTCTTAGGAAAGGGGTGAGGTCAATAGTAGACAGTCTAAGGTTAAAGTTTTTGGGGTTTGGGGAAAAAACCCACAAAGTCAGGTAGTGTATTCCAAACATTGACCGCTCTGTTGCTGAAGTCATATTTCCTGCAATCGTTTGGTGCGGTTTACCTTGAGTTTGTATCTATTGTGTGCTCTTGTGTTGTTATGGTTGAAGCTGAAATATTCATTGACAGGTAGGACATTTCAATGTATGATTTTATATACTATACTTAGATCGGACCGAAGGTGGTATAATTCTAGATTTTCTAGGTCTAGAATTTCGAGTCTGGTGGCATAAGGTATTCTGCAACGAGTAGAGGACTGGAGAACTCTTCTAGGGAAATATTTCTGGACTTTCTCAACTGTATTAATATCCGATACGTAATGCGGGTTCCGGACTGATGAGCTGTATTCGAGTATTGATCTAGCAAATGTTTTGTATGTTCTAGTTACTAGTGTAATATCACCAGAGAAAAATCTACGTAGGATTAGGTTAACAACTCTTAATGCCTTTTTGGCTATGTAGTTGCAGTGGGCTCTAGCACTTAGATCATTAGAGATGAGTACTCCAAGGTCCTTGGCAGAGTTTGGATCATCAACAAGGTCTTGACTATGCAGCCTGTATTTTATTTTCTGATTTTTTTTTGCCAATATGTAGGACAGAACATTTATTTGTTGAGATTTGAAGTTGCCATTTGTTTGACCATTCTGATACATAGTCAAGGTCTTTTTGGAGGGTAGAAGTATTGTCTGTGGCTTTACATCGTCAGCGAAGAGAACGCAGTTGCTCTTGATATGATCACAGAGGTCATTTATGTAGAGTATGAAGAGAGTTGGTCCTAGAACCCTTGGGGGACACCACTGTTGACAGGTACAGAATTTGATAGGACACTATTAATTTTGACCATTTGTTGCCTGTTTGACAGGAATGCCTCTATCCAGTTATGTAGGTGTCCAGAGATACCATAAGTTTTTAGTTTTAGGAGTAGTTTGTCATGTACCACTGAATCAAAGGCTTTACAGAAGTCTATGTAGATTGCGTCTATTGCTTTGCCCTGATCGAGTTGTGTAGTCCATATGTTTTTGCAGTGTAAGAGTTGCAGATTACAGGATAGTTTTTTTCTGAAACCAAATTGTTTATTAGAGAGTAGGTTGTTTGTCTCTAAGTGGAGGATGATGGATTGGTTAATAATTGATTCCATGACTTTACAGGTGACGCAGCATAAGGAGATTGGTCTGTAATTTTCAACTAGGCTGGGGTCTCCCTTTTTGAAGATGGGGATGACCGTGGCTTGTGACCATAGTTTTGGCAAGGAGCTGGTCCTGAAAGATTTTTCAAAGATTATGCTTAGAGGTTCGGCTATGGCAGTGGGTAGCTTTTTTAAGAAGTAGGCACATATTCCCTCCGGTCCAATAGATAGGGATGGTTTTAGATTGCATAGTGCTTTTTCAACATTGCCTTCTGTAAAATCGATATGTATCATTGTAGTTGTCTGTGGTTCGACTAGGAAATACTAGGCTTGATCCATTGCTGTTTACAAATACTGAGCCAAAGAATGTGTTAAAGAGGTTGGCTTTGATGGTGTCGTCGTTGCAGTCTTTACCATCAGGTCCTTTCAGGGGTGGGATGGACCTGGAGTCTTTTAGTTTGTTGTTTACAAAATTGTAGAAAGCGCGGGTGGAACTGGTGCGTAGAAGGTTTTCCTCTTGTTTAATGTGATAATTGGTGCTGGTAAGTTTTTCTCTCCTCGAAAGAGGTCTTGGGGCCAAAGCAGAGGTGGTATTCAGCAGGTTCTGACCAGTTCTGGAAAACTGCTAGCAGAAATTTTGAGTAGTTTGGAATACCACCTCTGACTGGCCCTGCCCCCATCTATTCTTCGTCTCCCGAGTCCCAGATGATTGGCTAGGTCTTCTTTTGTTGCCCTGCCCAGGAGAACGGAGCTGGAAAGCAGGTTAGTGGGGTGGGGAGGGAATGGGGATTTTGCAGTATATCCTTCCCCTGCCATGCTCACCAAGCCACGCCCATAGAACCGGTAGTAAAAAAAAATTGAATCCCACCACTGGGCCAAAGATAAATTTAGTTGGGAGAAAAATGGTGCTGGAGAAAGTAGGACCCTCCTACACTTATTTGTGGAGGAGAACTATGGGAGGTTGAAAGGGGTTGGGCTGCAACCAACAATTCTGAAGAATAAAAATTATGCATGTATTTAATTCAAATTATGGGGTACCCTATAACATTAATGAAAGTGTCGTGTTACAGTTGATCTGGAGATAATCATTAAATCACAGATGGAAAGGACCAGGGTTGGATTTCATCCTTAAGCAAGGCTGGGTGACAGTGGACTCAGGGATCTTGTTACTGAACTTGTGTTGGGACCAGCCTTTGAAGGCCATGCAAGAGCTTCAGCTGGTCCACTGGGGATCAGCACAACCCGATAACCCCTGCCCTAGTTGTTGGATGGAGTCTGGGTGGGATTCCAGGTCCGGTCATCTGCCTTGGAGGAACGTCCGTTGCAATGAGGCCAAGTGCTCTTCTCCGTTCTGGAGAACCTGCTGAAAGAGTTAACAGGTTTCTCTCTTTCAGGAAAGACATCCAAGAGCTCCTCCAGGCTGCCTCTCTGGGCCCTGCTGTGCCTTAGCAAAGTGGGAAGTCTTCTCCTTCTGGGCTGTTTGGGGCTCCTTCTGAGGGTGAAATCCAGAAAAGGTACCGTCTCCCTTTTCTTCTCCTGCTCCTTCTGCCCCAGAGGGGAGCCAGAGGAACAGGGTGGAGTTGGCAATGAAAAGATTAGAGAATAAGGCACACCGGAGCTACTGAATAAGTGCCCTTCCCCCTTTCCTCTTCTCCTTTCCCTTCCCCTCGCCTTCTCAGAGGTAGAAGCAGACCAAAGTAGGTATTTGGAGTTACCAGTCTCCCTTTGCTGCCGTCCAGGGGTCATTCCAATTATGGAAGCCTAGAACGCAGGGATGACGGTCTTGGGATTTAGCACCCAAGGCCACATTCCTGCCTCCCCCATCCCTCCTTGGAGAAATGCCTCCCCTGAAGGTGTGTGTGTGTGTGTGTGTGAATATTCCACTCTGATGAATTCCGTGCCTGCCTTGCAGCAGAACCACTGACCACCAGGACATGGACAGCTGCTAACCCTAATGGTTCCAATCTGGTCATCTGAGCTAAGTGCAGGGGTCCATGGGTTCAAATCCCGGTAGAAGGGTTGAAGCCCCAGAGAACAGGATCTGGCCCTGTAAGTCTGATGATTCCTAACATCGATAAAACTGATCCCGCAATGCCTTCCGGTCAATCCAGCCTGGTCAATGGAATCGAAGATGCGAGAGACGCAGCAGATAGTTACTCTCCCTCCATCCTAATCCCACTAAAGGTCATGGCTGAATGTCCATTCAGTCCCACATCCACTCCTGAATCTTGAGTCAAAGCACCCAAACACTGCTCCATGCAGGGCTCTGTCTAACTCTGGTCCAACCAGCATCTCCAAATGCTGCATTTAGCGCCACCTGCATCCACCCCCCTCGCACATTCCTGGCCATCCTGGTCAACCAGTAGGACAGTGGCACATCAAAGAGCAAGGAGAATCTTCTGTATTCCTCAAGATCCAGAATTTTAGACTGGTCCCAAGCACCTGCACAATGCAAAACCTCCTTCACCTCAGCCAGAATCACCCAACTCAAGAGGCTGTGTAGAGTAGCTACTCTATGTAGAATCACTCAGTACAGAGGTGGGTATTCAGCAGGTTCTGACCAGTTCTGGAGACCCGGTAGTGGAAATTTTGAATAGTTGGGAGAACCGGCAAATCCCACCTCTGGCTGGCCCCGCCAACCCCATCTTCTATTCTCTGCCTCCCATTGAGTCCCAGCTGATTGGCTGGGTCTTCTTTGGTTGCCCTGCACAGGAGAATGGAGCTGGAAAGCAGGTTAGTGGGGTGGGGTGGGGAGGGAAGGGGGATTTTGCAATATCTTCCCTCTGCCACGCCCATCAAGCCATGCCACATCCTCAGAACCGGTAGTAAACAATTTTTGACTCAGTAAGGTCAAGATGGATTTCCACTATGAGCCCACTTCTGTTATGGTAGCAGAATGACACAGGATGAATGAATGAATGAATGAATCTTCCTGACAAGCTTCTCCTTCTCCTTTTGAGTCCTCCAATCTACTCCACTTGATGGCCCCTTGGAGGTCTGCCTTTGGGTGCTTCCTGTTACCTAAAGCTCAACCATCTCCTTCGTTTCCTTCCTAGCAGTTGGAAAAGGGAGGCCGACAGACTCCTAGAGGAGCCCACCACCATTGGATCCTACAGACAGAGGCCTCAGATGAATTGTCCCTCCTGCCTCTTAACATATCCATGGTCTCCTTGGTGGATTTCAAGAGGAACCTTTGGGACAAAGATGCTTCTGGGGGCCACCCAACTCTGTGGGATTCTGTGGGCCACCCAATGGACTCTATTACCAATGTGGCTAGTGGGAGGGGCTCACAGGGTGGCTGCAGGGCTGTTCCACGTCACTTCTCTGTGGCCACCCAATGCCTTCCTCTCCTGTAGCTCAACTGCCCCTCGATCTGTTTTTGCTGCTGCCTTGTCTGGACCCCAAAGAGACCATGTTGGTTTGTTTGTTTCATACTCAGGAGCTTGTACAGTTCCCTGCCCTGTGAGGTAGGCTGAGGGAGCTTCCGTTGCCTGATGGTTACTCTGTGGCCTTGGGACAACTGCCCCCTTCTCTCCCCTTAGAGCTTGATGAAGGGTTACTACCCTGGTGTCAGCCTTGGAAGCCATATTTTACTTGGAAGCTTTGAGGCTGCCACATTAAGTGCCTGGGAATTTGGGAGTGGAGAGGTGGAAGATTAGTAGACTCAACAACATTTTTTCTTAGAGAATCAAGGACATGTTGCCCTGCACCTGGATGGAAGTGTCTGGAGGGATGTGTCCCCAGTTGGGAAGACGGTTTGATTGGACCATGTGATGGGTGGGTGGGTGCAGGGGATGGATCTTTGAATTTCTTTTGGGAGGGGAAAAATGGAACTTTGAGAAAATGCTTGTCTCGGAGTATATTGGCTTGGAGCCTGCTAGTTGGAACACCGACACCTGGTTTTGCTCCTCCCTTCTTGCAGACTCCTCCTCTCTTCCCCTGGTTTCAAATCCAACTGTCAGGTCCCTGCCAGAATGCTACCAGTCCAAAGGGGAGGGGAGAAGCTGATTGCTTTGAATGCTTTTGCTGTAACCGCATGGGAATTGGGGAGGGGGAGTAGACCATCAGGATGGACTCCCTCCCTGCTGGTTCCAACCTGTTACCCAAGGTCGCACTATTCCAAGGATGACCTGCTATCATCATCCCGCCTCAGAGTTCTCATAACATCTTTTGTGGCATCATATTGGCTACATGGGGCATTGGGTGGGGGCTGAACAGGGGAAATTAGCTTAATACTTCGTGTGGGAATTTTCAGACTCCGCCTGACTTCTCCGCAATCCCTTCTGTCACGCCCCTGTTGGAATCTGATTCCGAGGGGGGGGGGGGTGGAACAGCTGACAGGGAGTGGGAGTGTGACTCCAGTGGCTGTGGAGGAAACTGAGGAAGACCCAAGCCCACCCCCTCTTCATCCTAGAGCATGCAGGGAGGAACGGAGAAGGGAGCAATGTGGGTTACGGGGGAGAAAAAGGCCCTGATTCCCTACATTAGCTGAAGCTGGTAAAACAGGATATAAAGGGTATTTGCGCACAGCACCTTGCTGGAAGCAAAGCGTGCATTATTTTGGTTTGTCAAGTCTTATCTGAGTTCTGGTGTCCACCCAACTGTGTGTGTTGCGTTAGCTTTTGAAGTCTTTAATTCCTTATCCTGCCTTGTCTTGTTAGTTGCTGTGTGTGGTTTGTGTTGGTTTTCATTTATAATTTAGATGTCCTTTGGGTTCGGACTGAATCTCTTCCCTTTAAGAACTGTTCTTGGGAGAGTTTTTTCTCCAGCCGATGATAACTCGACTTTGGGGGCCAAGTTGGAGGAATTAAAGGGACTCTCCTTACTTATATGACTGTGTTACCTTTGTGCCACGTCCTGGGTCATCACACCTCCTCTCAGTCAAAGCTCCTTTGGAAATACCACTTGTTTCCAGGACTCAGGCTTTCCTGAAAAGTTAGCTCAGAAAGGTCCTTACACCAATCCTGATTTGAGCCATAGGGCAGCCCACCCCACCCCCATTTCCATGGGGGCATCTAGTACCCCTGGGACATGCCCTTCCCCCCCTGGCCAAGCAGAGGGCTCATGGTGCCAAGGGGAAGAAGCTGAGGGACAACCGATCGATCCTGCTTTCGCAAAAGTGAATCCATAGGTTTTCCCGTGAAGAGAGGGGCACCTTCCCCAACCCCCCCCTCCAAAAGGTCTCAGAGACCCCCTTTTCCAAATAAACATCCCATCCACCCCAGGACAGGCTCTGATCTCCATGATCACCTCCAAAAAAAATTATGTTTCAAAAAAACGTCTCTTTTGGTCAGCAGCGTGGTTCCAGATTTTTACATTTCCATACAAACATGACCTTAGTTACATATTCATCTTTCTCATTCCGTTTCATATCATATCATTACATGATATATTGAATAGATTAATGTACTTGAAATAATAAATGAACTAGAATGTAACCAAGGGGAAAATACCATGCGGAATCTGCCTTGAAATATATATGTGTTATGCAGTCGCTAGGAGATTATTGTTATTAACTCAAAAAGTGATAACTAAAATATGATTATACTGTGATAAATCATTATTATGAATTAAAGGGGGGCTAACTGAATGCTGTATAAGACAAAGGGGTGGTACACTCAAATTAGTAGTTAAAGGGCGAGATCTTTGAATTTTTGAATTATTAGAACTATGATGGAATTTTTTTGAACAATGAACTAAGAGTATGCAATGAATTTGCAAATGTGACAGTTAAAAGTATAAGTACAATGAGTATAGAACAAGAAATAAGATTTTTAAATATCATATAAAGAAGATACAAGAATATTTGAAGAAAAATGAAAGAAATTAAGATATGAATAGAAAATATCTGTACTAAGTGTGAAGAATATAAGAATGTATCAGAAAATTTATAGAAATCATCACCAAATTAAAGGGTCGATTTATTGCTACATTTTCTCTTTATTGTTTTTAAGGGATGAGAATCCCACACTTACATGTCAGGTGGACAAATATTTTCACCATGTGATACAATTGTGTAAAACCTCTAATTAGATATGTTGTTTTATAGTCCTCTTGTTCGTTTTCCCCAATAAAAATGTGTTGTATTAAACTATTTATCTCTTTTTACTTTAAGTAAGATAATGGATTTGATCACCATTGGCAGCATCTATGCTTCTGCCTTTCAGTAAAACATGTGACTCAGAAAAGGTGCTACACTTCTATCCGATGTTTGATAAAATGACCCTAAGTTGCCCACTTCCTCCCATTTCACTTTGAGGAGATTGATGGTTTGGGGGAATGGCCTTGGGAGACAACAAGCGGATGCAATTTGGGATGTGCAAGATTCTGTGAACGCAGCCTTGCAATTAAGTTGTGCTTCCAGTCTGGACTACCTCACAGGGCTAACGGGAGGAGACAGAGAAGACAACCTTGAAAAATGAGAAGGGTTGGCCATTAAAGAGCAAAGGTCATTAAACATGGGATAATTGCACAAGTAGGATAGGGTGGGAAGTTTGAAAGAAATCAAGGGGGAAAGTTATTTTATTTTGTATTTTTCTATTTAAGAAAAAAGTCTTAAATTTTTTCATTTATCAACATTCTGTAAATTTTTACATTTCCTGGTCTCCAGTTCAAATGTACGTGGGAAAATTCCCCTGCAGGTCTGTTTTCTCTCTGATGAGAACACGCCCCACACTGCATTTTGCTATTTTCCTTCTTGGGTTTTTCTACCTTTTAAAAAACATTGTTTAAATGTTTTTTCATCCCTTTTATATTTTGCTTTATTGTTTATGTTCTAATAGATGTAAGCTACCCAGTCCAGCAAAGGGAACATGGTGGCTCAGTGGCTAAGACGCTGAGCTTGTTGGTCAGAAAGCATATCAAAATGCAAGTAGAAAAATAGGGACCCCTTTGGTGGGAAGGGAACAGTGTTCCATGCACGTTCGGCATTTAGTCATGCTGGCCACATGACCACGGAGACAGCGCTGGTTGGAATGCTGACAACCACTTTCATGATATGGTTGTGCTATATTTAAGCTGGTTTCAAAACAGAACATATGGAGGGCAAAAAACCAGAAGTGGTTAATCTGTCTGATTTGTTAGCTTTATTTAGGGCTTTCCTTTGCAAGTTCTCTGTATAAAAAGGCGGATTATTTCTCCTTTTACAACTTGTGGCACAGTTGAAATATAACTGGATCTTCCATCTTTGCCAGAAGAAATATTCCTTTTTCATCAAAGTTGAACAATTAATAAGAATAATTATATAGTGTTCTTACTCCCCCCCCCCAAGTCATTTTTTTCTTTCTCAGTTTTCCCCATTTTAGGAAAGCATAGACAGTAACTTCAAAATATTTTATTGTTACTTGTTTTCAAAAAAAACCAGACCCCATGAAAGAGGAGGTGGAGTTGCACTGTATGTAAAGGACCACTATATTGCTACAGAAATGCATGAAACCAAAGATGAAAACCTCCTAGAATGCATATGGGTCAATATAAGAGAAAAAAAAGAATGACATGGCCATAGGTGTATATTATAGGCCACCCAATCAAGCAGAATATATAGATGTCCTTTTTGCCAGCCAACTAACTAACATATGCAGGAAACACACAACAATAGTAAGTAAGTTCCTAACCAAACTAGCTGACAACTTTGTTGTCCAAAAGGTAGAGGGTGAAACTAGAGGGACAGCCATAATGGACTTAATTCTTACAAACAGAGAAGAAGTGATAGAGGGAGTTGAAACTGCAGGAACCTTGGGTGAGAGTGACCATGTCATACTAGAATTCAACATAACGCAAACACAAGCAACATAACATAACGACACCAGAGTCTTGGATTTTAAAAGAGCTGATTTCAATAAACTCAGAGAGAACTTGGGAAAGATTCCATGGATGAAAATTTGGATGAAAGTTTGGATTGCATTTCTTCCCTTTGTAGACTGTTTTTGGAAGCGTTTGATCTCCCAGTGAGGATAACTGGACATTGGGGGCCAAGTTGGAGGCATTAAAGGGAATTTATCTACTTTGGTGACTTTGTTATTTTTGTGCCACGCCCCTTTGGGTCATCACAGTTTCAGTTGTGTGGAATAGTGCCAAGAAAGTGAGCCACTATAGCAGAGGTCCCCAAACTTGGCAACTTTAAGACTTGTGGACATAGGTGGCTGGAGAATTCTGGGAGTTGAAGCCCACAAGCCTTAAAGTTGCCAAGTTTGGAGACCTCTGCACTATAGCTTTATTTTGCAGTAATTCTTCCTATACCTCCATTTATGTGAAGTACTCAAAGCAGAGCTTCATGGCAGAGCTTCCAATATAAAACCCTCTGAATAATATGTTGTGGATGTTAGGAATGTAAGTCACCTAACAGTTCTTTGGGCTGGAAATACATAAACCAGGATAGACATTTTAATACTGTATCTTTAAGAAAACTGGAATTGGGTGTGGTTTCTCAAATGGCCATAAGATGGAGCCAGAAACCTGGGTTGTTTTAGTCTCAGGAAGTCTCAGAAGAGAGTTTAAGTGAGTCTCTGTTTCCTTCTGTTGGAAGAGTTTTGCCGTTCCTCCATTTTTCCCTTTTGACTGTTATTCTTGGATTTGATGTAAGTCTGTTACTGAACTGTTTTTGATACTGGAGTTTGATATTGGAATTATCCCTGGACTGAACACTGACTGCTTTAACTGTGCTTGACTTGGATTGCTTGTTTGGATTTTGCTTGAACGTTTATTGGAAGTAAAAACCTACATTAACTGTACAGTGTATCTGTGTGCTGTGTGTGTGTATTATTCAAACACGTCTCTCACTACGTCTCCCTGTATGCGCTCATTCTCCTAACGGGGAATTACCTCAACAGTGGAACAAGGATGTAATTGCTTAAACAATAAATAGTAAGAAACAAGGATGTAAACAATAAAGAATTTATTGGTTATTAATTTTACTTATTTGCTGTTCCTCATAAAGAGGACAAACTGATACTAAAGCAGGAATGTAGAGTAATATTACTTCATAAATAAAATAAATTTATATTTCTGCCTATAAAGAGAATACTTGAAATATTGTCCTATTTTTAAAAAAATAACAATATTTTTTTAATAATAATAATAATAATAAAAAAAGAAATATAATCCTATTAACTATGGTACACAAAATTTGTTGTGCTAGGAATATGAGAACCTGAAGACTATGAATAGTCTGGATAAAACAGTTCAGTATTCAACATGCCACAGTATTCAATACTATTGAACTATTAGCAATCAAAGAAGGAGGGACATTTCTCGGTCACTTGTATTCTGGGTGTGATTGCTGGTCATAGTACAATCTGGAATAGCAGTAGGCACTCCACTGCTACATTTGCCACAACACCCACAGGCACATGTGAATGAAATGCACCTGAGAACCAAGTGGGAAAAGTACTTTCTGAATTTTTCACCAGCAAATACATAGATGATTGGATTAAGACAGCAGTGGCTGGAAGCTACTGTCTCAGTCACATGTACAGTGTAATCCAGAGACCTTAAGGAACCGCAGTCTTTGAAGACTTCAAAGTACTGTAGCACTTGCAGAAAAAGTGATAAGTGATATGGAGTCCAGAAGAGAAAAAATACGATTACCACAAGTGAAATCACTTTCATAGCTTTTTGTTTGCACTGGTTTTTGCAGGACAGTAACGTTCTGATGATCTGCAGATAGCAGTAGCTCATGATGCATATTGGGAGAAGAAATCCAATGACGTTCATTTCCAAGTAGCTGAAAACAGGCCATATTATATTAAGATGTTCTGGATACGATGAAGTACACTTTCGGTCTGACTCTTGCATGAATATAAAATGGGGGCTTGCAAAGAAAACTGCTAGGGCCCATATTGATATACTAATAAGATGCCCATAGGTGACTGTCCTCGATTTCATAATACATGTTGCCCGAACAATAGCCAGGTATCTGTCAATGCTTATGATGGTGATGAAAAACATGCCGCTGAAGTAGCCCACAGAATAGAAAGAGGAAACCATTTTGCATGTGAAGTTCCCAAGTGTCCAATCACGTATAATATAAGAAGCCCAAAAAGGAAGAGAGATCACAAAAAGAAGGTCAGAGATGGCCAAATTCAGGAAAAAAATATCAGTGATGCTCTTTTGGTGTCTGGCTTTCAGAATGGTAAGAACCACGAGAAAATTTCCTACCAACCCAATGCTGAACACCAGGCCATACAATACAGGCAGGAAGATTTTTCCAAGTATCTTGATGTCCGTTTTATCACATGGAATGGCTCCATCCTCATAAATTACTTCAGTAGTTTCTTCAGTCATGGCGAATATATGCTTAAAATATAAATATAAATGAGAAACAGATGTGGATATATAATATATATGTACAGTACTACTAGGAATTTTATATTATAGCACCTTTCTGTAATATATAGGCAAGCATTATCAGGCTACTAAGTCAAACTTAATTTTACTAGTTAAATTTTTTGTGGGGAGAAATCTGGAGGGACTTACTTCTGAGTAAAACATAGAGGAAAACATTGTAAATCAACCGATTTCAGTAGGACTTCAGTTACATTTAGGTTTTTCAGGTTTGTGTTATATGTTTTACTCTGGACAACCTCTGGATGGACAAGAGTTGTATTTAAATTGTTAGTATGCGATTGTAGTGAGCAGAATTACAATATGAAATGGAAAAGGACATGCCACAAATATGAATATGATGTGTTTCTTTTTTAACTGGCAGGAACTGTTGATTAAAAAAACCCACAATAATATTTAGATATAGCAGGTGAGTTCTATTACAGTAGGTCACGAGAAACTGCTAATGATTTGGGGTGATTTTGGCTGAGGATTGGGACATTAAAAAGAGTTGGGGACCATGAATGATGTCAGAGGGGTGGCTTCTCTTTTAACTCTTTCTAATAGATTGTATTGTGACTGCTCTTTTGGTAGCTTCATAAACATTTATTGTCTTATGAAAATAATAGATAATATAATACTGTATTCCAACATTAAAAATGTTTATCCAATCTTTGGCATCTAGCACTGGTGAGATTGGCCAAAATCTATCCAAATTTGAAATCAGAATGTTGGAAATGCAAAAAGAAATCAGGTACCTTCTTTCACATGTGGTGAACCTGTCCAAAAGCGATAATATTTTGCAATAAAGTAAAGATCTGGTTACAGGAAATAACAGGCTTAAAGATAGTATCCAAATCTGAAACATTCTTATTAGGGATAACTAAAGGGGAATATGCAAAACATATCAAATGTTTAATAATTCATATATTAACAGCGGCCAGGATATTATATGCTCAAAATTGGAAACTCGATAATAGCCCCACAGAGGATATGATTATAAAGAAAGTAATGGATGGGGCTGAAATGAAGAAACTCACAATGAAATTGCAGGAGAGGGAAGAAAAAGAATTCAATACGGTCTGGGGAAAATGGTATGTCTGGTTAGACAATAGAAAGAAAAAATATCGTAAAAGTACAAAAGTGCAATTGTAAATTATATATATACACATACACACACATACATGCAGGAAAATGGAATAACTGATGCTACAAACAACTGCAAAAATGTATATAGAATTTGTTTTTTAAAGGTGAAAATTCAATACAATTTAATATTAAAAAACATTTATCCAATCTTGGCTAATCTTGAAAAATGCAGCAGAATTGGAGAGTTAGTGTATGTGGATGGGAAGCTAGCAATGGACCTCAAAGATGGAGTGTGGAAGGTGGAAACTGCATCCTGGAAGAAGGCAGTGGGAAATGGCTTTTGTGTGGCTATCGACTACATATTAAAAAAATGACCAGTCTACAAAATAAGTATGTATGTATGTGTATATGTCTATTATGAGATATGAACACTGGTGAAGATGCAAAATCTATCTGTATAGACAGATAGAATAGAAGGGGAACTTACCAAATTTGCAGATGATACTAAGCTGGCAGGAATAGCTAACACCCAAGATGATAGGCTCAAGATCCAGATGGATCTCGACAGACTAGAACACTGGGCTGTATCTAATAAAATGAAATTCAATGTAGAGAAAAGTAAAGTCCTACACTTAGGCAAGAAAAACTCAAAGGACACCTATAGACTGGGTGAAACCAGGCTCAATAGCAGTAACTGGGAGAGGGGTCTCGGAGTCTTAGTGGACAACCAGCTAAATAGGAGCCAGTAGTGTGCAGCAGCAGCCAAAAAAGCTAATGCAATCTGTTATATTCTGGGCATGGGTGCAAGGAATTGAGACAAGTCAGTGACTTAGTGAACTTCAACTCTTTATTAAGGATAAGAAACAAAGAGCAAAACCCTTGGGCAGCAGTAGCCCTTTTATAGAGCTAGCTACTGACCTGTTAACCAATGCTTAACTCTTGCCCAATGAAAGATGTTAAACTAACAGCCAATCAGGTTGCTCTGTGAGGACCAATCCCAGTTCGCTATCCAAGGGCCAATCCAAAGTGCAGGATTTCAAGCCTGCTTAACATAATGTTAATAAGTTTTATTAAATGGTTTTTTGTTAGTTCATAACACCCCTCCCCCCTAAATTGTAACTTTTCTGGCGACCCATTATGGGTCCCTGCAACTATTACCCAACCCACCGGCCCCAGATCCTACCGCCTACAGACTAATGACGGGAGACTTTGGAAATGCCATATAGATCAACTTCGATCCAGAATGGCACCCACCTCCCGTGACTTCCATAATTCACAAACTAAGGGGGGAGGAGATATCGAGGAGGCCGAAATCGGGATAGATGACGACGTAATCACGGGGACCCGGCAACCTAACCGAAGAAATGCGCAACCTGAAGAAGAATCAGGGAGCGGGGTGATATCTCCGCCCAGAAATAGCACGAGGGAGGCAAGCCCACGGGACCCGGAAGTAAGCCTAGGAGACTGGGATAACAACAACGAGAGCCGCGCCAAGTCCTCCCGCGTGGAAACGGAACTAGGCGCACCAGAAACCCTTGATAGCGTTCCACCGGAATTGGACTGCAGACAAAAACCGGTGGAACTGCGTAAATCAAACAGGCAGGTGAAACGACCTGCATATCTACGCGAATATGTTACCGCACCCCTCAAACGGAACCTAGGGGGGAGGGGTGTTATGAACTAACAAAAAACCATTTAATAAAACTTATTAACATTATGTTAAGCAGGCTTGAAATCCTGCACTTTGGATTGGCCCTTGGATAGCGAACTGGGATTGGTCCTCACAGAGCAACCTGATTGGCTGTTAGTTTAACATCTTTCATTGGGCAAGAGTTAAGCATATGGACACAGGTCATTGGTTAACAGGTCAGTAGCTAGCTCTATGAAAGGGCTACTGCTGTCCAAGAGTTTTGCTCTCTGTTTCTTATCCTTAATAAAGAGTTGAAGTTCACTAAGTCACTGACTCGTCTCAATTCCTTGCACCCATGCCCAGAATTTAACACTAAATTGTATTAACAGAGGGATACAATCAAGATCAAGGGAAGTACTAATACCACTCTATAAAGCCTTAGTAAGGCCACACCTAGAGGACTGCATCCAGTTTTGGTCACACTATTGAAAAAGAACTCTCAACTCTAGAAAAAGTGGAGAGAAGAGCAACCAAGATGATTAGGGGACTGGAGACTAAAACATACAACAAAAGGTTGCAGGAACTGGGCTTGGCTAGTCTAGTGAAGAGAAAGACCAGGGGAGGCAGGATAGTAGGGTTCCCATATTTGAGGTGCTACCACACAGAGGAGGAGGTCAAGCTATTCTCCAAGGCACCTGAAGGCCAGACAAGGAATAATGGATGGAAACTGAACAAGGAGAGATTTAACCTGGAAACAAGGAGGAATTTTCTGACAGTGAGAACAATCAACCCATGGAACAGAAGTTGCCTTTGGAAGTGGTGGGAGCTTCACCCCTGGAGGCTTCCAAGAAGAGGCTGGACTGCCATTTGTCAGAAATGGTGTAGTGTCTCCCGCTTGGGCGGGGGGTTGGACTAGATGACCTACAAGGTCCCTTCCAAGTCTGATTTTCTGTTATCTGTTATCTGTTAGACACACACACACACTTAAGCATGCGTTATTAGGATGTTCAAGTTATACAGTAATTGCCATAAATATACATTTTTTTGTTTCATCCCCTAAAAGCTTCAATGGAAATTGTTAAAATTCTTCAGTCTTAGTCAACAGGCTCAGTGACTAGGGTGATAGGACATATATATACCTGGCCTGTCCCCAATTCTTTCGCTTCTTCAGATGAAGTAGCCGGAAATACCTAGACAAGATGCATAAAATCTAAGGCGAGGCAAGCTATTTGGGGTTAAAGCTGAAGATTTCACAAATGTCACTGCCCCCCCTCCACTAAATTAGAAAGACAATATTAATAAATTTAAGAAGATAAATACACAGAGTGAAATGTGACTATTATTCGTTTCACTGATTTACCCATGCACCATTCTTGGCTACCGTATGGATGTGATTTGCGATTGATTGCTTCCAAAATGTTTTTCTATTTCCCAAAATATTTTTCTATTAGCCCACAGCCCTGGAATTCTCTGATTTTTTTTTTCCTATCCAAATACAGGTCAGGTTCAACTGCTTCATTTCTGGGATGAAGAGATGCTGCTACTTGCTGAGATCAATTCTATTTTTTACCGATATCTCCAAGTCACCTCTAATCATAGTTGGGATCCTTGGAGTTTCCTGTTAGTTGTGTTACAATTGGTTGTGATACAGTTGTGTTACAGTTGTTGTTTCCCAACAAGTTGCCTTGTGTTCTTTGGACAGAAAATTTATGAAAAACAAACAATCCCAGAAATAGAAAACCCACATTCTGAAGTAATACAGACACCTACTCTCAGAGCTGACTGACTATTACTAAAAGAAAATACCAAAAAGTGTGTAGATTTGCACATACCGTATATACTCGAGTATAAGTCGACCCGAATATAAGCCGAGGCACCTAATTTTACACAAAAAACTGGGAAAACTTATTGACTCGAGTATAAGCCGAGGGTGGGAAATGCAGCAGCTACTGGTAAATTTCAAAAATAAAAATAATTAATTTGGGAAACGATCTCACTATCATGAAAGGTTTAATTGATTCACTAACCCAAAAGAAGAAGATGATGATGACAGCGGAGGCAGGAGTCACTCTCTTCCCCTCCCTCGGAGGCCCCTGAGTCAGGAGTCACTACCGCCGGCGCGCCCCAGTCCCGCCGCCTGGGAAGGGAAAGGCAAAGCGCTTTTGCCTTTCCCTTCCCGGCTTGGCTGTTGGGAGTCGCTGCCGCCGGAGGCCACGACTCCACACCATTTTTTTTCAGAGGGGAATCTGACTCGAGTATAAGCCGAGGGGGATTTTTTCAGCACAAAAATGGGCTGAAAAACTAGGCTTATACTCGAGTATATACAGTAATTTGCCTAGTAAGTAAGCATCTTGGGTGTTTGTACAGCCTCTTTCATTTTTTTCTTATGCTTCTTGTTCCCACCTGTCTTGTTGGTTTCAATTAGATTGGCAAGTGCTACAACCGAATTCATGAATTCTTGAGAAGTGTTCTGGCATCTATTTTCAGGAGAAATACTATGAAGGGTAAAGGAGTAGTTTGTGATACTAACACACTTCTTGATTTTGCAACTGGCTTCTTTGTTATTTCAACATTCAAAACAACAAAAGTTTCTGATCTGCTGGTCAGGGGTCATGACAACTAAAGTCAAATATATGCTGCCTGTTTCTTAATAAGGGGATTATCCACAACAAAGCAACAGGGAAGTTGGTGAGAAATGTGTTCACTGAAAACCAAGACATCCTGTTTCCCTTGGTGCTGTTCTTTTGGAGGGGCGAGCCACGCGAGAGATCAATGGTATCTCGATTTCTTCCTCAAATGATTCCTTGCCGGCATGTCTTATGCAGGTTTAACTTGTGGTGCCTACCTTAGTGCTGTCACCTCTGTGGATGAATCAGATGGTTAAATAATAAAAATGGAAGTTAGAAACAGGGAAACAAAATAAAGAAGATATGTTAAAAGAGATAAGTAAATATTATGATTATTATGTTGAATATTATTATGTTAACATTGTAGAATTAATATGTGGAATGCACACACACACACACACACACACACAGAGAGAGAGAGAGAGAGAGAGAGAGAGAGAGTGAATTCCAGGTATACTTGTAAGAGAAGAAACAGACACCTTGTGATCTCCAGAACTAAAATTATATTTATTATACTTACTAAGCTTTTGTCAGCCTCTGCTGACATTGTCAGAGTATTAAGCTACCATTTCAGCTTATATACCGTTATACCGTTACCATTATAACAGACAGGAATAATGAAGAACAAGCCAGGCTGGACACAAGGTCATGAGCAAAGCAGCAAATTGCAAATAGCTGGCAGGTTAACATCACTTCTTAGAGATAAGCAGTCCAGGCTGGGTCTGACAAGGGGGGAAACAACAAAAGTTAAATCTCCTTCAACCAACCTGACTGAAGCAAAAACAACAGAGTTAATTACAGGTAGGAGGCAGTTGGAAGAGCCTATTACCTATGCAAGGGTTAAATTGATTAATGATATATAAAGGCATAGATTTCTGTAATGGTAGCTTAATACTCTGAGATGTCAGCAGAGGCTGACGAAAGCTTAGTAAGTATAATAAATATAATTTTAGTTCTGGAGATACGCAAGATGTCTGTTTCTTCTCTTACACACACACACTCACACACACACACACACATATACACATATACACATATATGAAATGCATGGAAAGAGAAAAACCAGACTGTCCCCATCTTTACCAGTGTGCAACTTAGAATTTTCTTACAAATAAGAGTGTCTTGCAGTGTATGTCAATTTATGTACAAAATACACTTTCATGTGACAGCAACAAAAAGGAATAGATCCTTCTGCAGAGTTTTTTCTCCAAGTTATCTCCGTGACTGCAAAGTGATGTTTGATTAATCATTAATAAAACCAATGGATCTGCTATTCTCCCAAAATTTAACAAGAAATTCCTGTAACGCTTCTCTAGTGTTAAAGTTCAATTCAGGGAAAGCCTGATTCCTTGTAGAGGAAGCTTGATTCTTAAATGTTTGTTCTTTAGGATATGCCAGATTCCCCTGCTCTTTTGTCTAATGGTTTTATTTTGACTATCAAGTCAAATGCATGAGACATAATACATCTAATAAACTGTTTGCAGCATAAGTCAAGGAAAAGAAGGATTAATAGAAGAAGCTGGGATGGGATGGGATTGTCCCTATGCTGATGGGGAGGAATTAGTTTACTTTTATTGTCATTGCACCTCATATAACAAAATTAAATGCATCTTCAGTGTACATAATGACCATAAAAATAAAACACAAACACACATCCTTCACATTCTATACAATTGAATGGAAAAACCCCTGATATTGCATTCATATTGCACTATACAGTAGAATTCAACAGAGCTACTGCACTGGGATAGAAGCTGTTTTTCAGCCTATTTGTCCTTCTTTTTAATGCTCCGGTACCATCTACCAGATGGTAATAGTTAAAAAAAAAAGGGTGCCCAGGATGAGATGGATCTTTGAGGATGTTTTGAACTTTCTTAAGGCAGCGGGAGCTCTAAAGCTCTTCCAAAGAAGGGAGAGGGCAACCAATGATCTTCTGGGCAATGACCTTAACCCTCTGGAGCGCCGTCCTATCTGCCCCTGTGCAATTGGCAAACCACACAGAGGTGCAGTAAGTTAAGAAAGTCTCTCTGGTGCAGCGGTAGAAGGTCACCAGCAGTTTTTCATCCGGTTGTTGTTTCCTGAGAAGCCTCAGGTAATAGAATCTCTGCTGGGCCCTTTTGACCAGGGCTGCAATGTGAACCCCCCAGGTCAGGTCATCCTTTAGGATAACACCCAGAAACTTAAAACTGGCCACTTGCTCCCCTCGGTCTCCCTTGATAAGCCAGGGCTGGAGGTCTGATCTGTTCCTTCTATATAGTCCACTATCAGCTCCTTGGTCTTATTGGTGTGGAGGACCAAGTTATGGTCTCCACACCATGAAAGCAACCAGTCCAGCAGAGGAGTTTCCATCTTGAAAGCCCCCATTATGTCGATGGAAAGATCTATGTAGGATACTCTGGGTCTTTGAAAAGGCTGTAACCTCATACTGAAAGCTTTAAAGGGCTTATTAACTTAACTAATAATGAATAAAATAATAGTGGAATGCTTTATTTCTCTGACAGTTTAATAGACGCTGCTGACATATTCCAAATTTCATTTTGTGATGATTTCATTTTCCATAAAATATAGGCTGATGAGACTTAATATATATGACATGCTCTTCCACTTCCCTGAGTACACCAATTCTGGTTAGATTGATTATATTTATTTACTTATTTATTTATCCAATTTATGTAGTTGCCTATTTCACTAGCAAGTGATTCTAGGTGGTATATAACAAAGCTAAACAGTTTACAAATAGATATGGGGAGCCGAGATTGGGTTTATACAGGCAAATATGTCTATTTAAAGGAAATAAAACTTTATGTTCCTTTTGCTTCTATAACTAAATATATACATTCTAAATCTGAAGAAACTCTTCATCAAGGAACTGAATGACTTCAGACCAATTGCTCTAATATTCTGTGGTTATGAAGACTTTTGAAAGGCTGGTGCTGGCCCACCTAAAAACCATCATGGATCCACTCTAAGACTACTTGCAATTTGCTTACCGACCAAATAGATCGACAGATGATGCTGTTAATATGACTCTGTGTTACATCCTGCAACATCTTGAATCTCCAAAGACCTACGCAAGGGCCCTCTTTGTAGACTTCAGCTCGGCATTCAATACCATCATTCCAGATATTCTTCTAACTAAACTAAATCAGCTGGCTGTACCCAACCACACTTGTAAATGGCTCATAAGCTTTCTAACAGACAGGAAGCAGCAGGTGAAGGTAGGCAAAAATCACATACCTGTACAATTAGCACAGCTCCCCCCCCCCCAAGGCTGTGGGCCCTCTCCTCTTCTCCCTCTATACCAATAACTGCAATCTCAAATGATCCTTCTGTTAAAGTACTGAAGTTTGCAGATGATACAACGGTGTCTGGTCTAATTTGAGACAACGATGAATCTGCATATAGATGGGAAGTTGAACAACGAGAACAATCTTGAACTAAATACACTCAAAATTGTAAAAGGGTGGTATATTTTAGGAGAAACCCTCCTAAAGGAATACAACCACCTCTTACAATACTAGACAACACAGTATTAACAGTAGAGTCCTTCAATTTTCTAGGTTCTATCTTATCTAAAGACTTAAAATGGACATCTAACATCAAAAACATCATCAAAAGAAGTACAACAAATAACGTTTTTTCTGTACCAAGTCAGAAAGCTCAAACTGTCCAAAGAGCTGTGATTCAGTTCTACAGAGGAATGATTGAGTCTCTCATCTGCACCTCTATAACTGTCTGGTTTTGCTCTGCTGCCCAACAAGACAGACACAGACTTCAGAGGGTAATTAGGACTGCAGAAAAAACAACCTGCCTTCAGTTGGGGACCTGTATCCTGCACAAGTCAAAAAGAAGGCTGTGAAAATACCGACAGACCCCTCACATCCTGGACATAAACTGTTTCAATTCCTACCCTCAAAATGACGCTATAGAGCACTGCACACCAGATCAACTAGACACAAGTGCAGTTTTCCCCCCATGCCATCACCCTGCTAAACAACTAATTTCCACAACACTGTCAAACTACTTAGTAAGACTGTATTACTATTATTCTTCTCATCCTTCCTAGTATCTACCTCCTCCCACTTATGACTATAACCACGTTGCTTGTATCTTCACAATTTATATTGTTTTATTTGTTTCCTAGTTTGGTTTGATTGCTTATTAGTATCCTATGACTATCACTACGTGTTGTATCTTACGATTGTTGATGAATGTATTTTATTTTTTCTTTTCTTTATGTACACTGAGAGCATATGCAAATTCCTTGTGTGTCCAATCATACTTGGCCAATAAAGAATTCCTGTTCTATAAAGAATTCTATAAAAAGCAAGTGCATAATCAATCTGATGATGATTAGATGAAGAAAGGTAGGAAAACAATCACCCAATAATTATAGAAAATGTTAAGAAGAGAAAGTCCGTATTTCCTACAGATAGAGAGAAGAAGAGTAGAAAGAACAGTAATTCCAGCTTCAGATTAGGGCTTTCATGCTAACTATCCAAACAATATGATCGTGCTTCGCTAAGAAACCACAAAAGAGGAATCATGAAGAAAATGTGAAGGGAAAGTGCTCTGCTTGCTTTTCCCAGATTCTTAACATATGTGCACAAAGCACACACCGTACATAGTAAATGGAACATTTATAACTTTATTTTGTAAAATTAGCGAACAACAGAAAAAGAAATATTAGTGCATATTGGATATAATTTGCAAGCAATGTTGCATTAATGAAATAATATGATTTATTTTCTAGCTACCATCAAAAATAGTGCTTCAGTAAAAACATCTAAATCTGCTTTCAGTTTCAAATTGTAATTTTCACATTTCACATTCACATTTCACTTCACTATACAATGTATAGAAATTAACAATATTTAGAGACTATAGGCTGACATATCATTATACTTGGTAATATCTTTGACAAATATTATAATTTTAACTTATTATGCATGTTTTCCAATATGAATCCGTATTTTAAAATTTGGGTAGGAAGTTATATAATACTTTCCTTCCGAGATGGATGAAATGAGGATCAGGATTTCAGGGGGCAATATGCTAACTTGTAAACGGCTGTAAAGCACTTTGAAGCAGTATCTAAGTCTTAACTGCTATTCCTATTATTAAAAACTTTAACAAGTATTTTAAAAAGCTGAAAATTGTTAAGACTATCTGAAACAGACACCTCATTCTTCTTTTCTAGAGAAGAACAGATTGCTATTAAGCATATTGTATATACCTTGCTTCAGAACCACTTGTATTCAATTTATAAGCAACATTGTATGCAAATTTGTAGTCAATTAATCGACTAAAGTATGATTCATCTACCATATCTATGGAATAGGATCCCAATTATGGGATGCTGATACTTTGGAGGACACCTCAGGGGAAGAACTGGGAGGGGTAACGCTGATTTTCCTTTTTTGAGATATTGTATATATACAATCTTACCTTAAATAATTCTGTCTTGCTCTGAAAACAGACTTTTCGTATCTGGTTTGGATGAGTCTTACATCTGCTTTAGTTTACAGTCAGCGTTTGTATAAATACTCTATTTCTCAGTTGCAAAATAAGCAGAGGAAATAAATTGCTTCCTTAAAAGAAATTGCACACATTAATAACCACAAGCATGGAAATGTGAGCTACTGCATGCTTTTTTCATCTGGCAATTCCTTAAATCTCATGAAAGCACCTGTATTTGGCTCCTTTCCCTCCCTCTCTTTTAAATTTTGGGTTTAAAATTTACGCCCAAACCCCCACACCCTCAAAAAATGAATAGTTTCTCCCTATTCATCTCAGATTTTACATCAAGAGCTTTGACAACTCAGTGTCCTAATTTATACGCAGGGTGGATGATCACCTTCTGCTGCTGTTGCAGACAGAAGCCTGGTACCTTAGCCCAGGTAGACCAGGCAGTGACAGAGACACTTCTGAAACAGAATTACAAAATTAGTTTGAGATAGTAGTCTGAACAGGCAGATCGTTCCACGCTTGATTCAGAACCGATACTCTCAGTCTTGATTGTGAAATATACTCAGCCACTTAAACCATGCCTTTCCTTGCCCTGCTTCTAGATTTTTTTAAAGTTTTTTTTTATTTTGTAACAAAGATAAACAAACAAAACCATCTTTCAATTCTACAGTGTGTTGGTTGGGTACCTATCTCTTGTGCTCAGAATCATGTTATCATACATTTCTTACTTGTTTATATTTATAGCCATTCTAATCAATATTTTATATTGCATTTATCAATTAACATTATAATTATTGTCTTTCAAGAATATATTTCATCTTTATTTAAACTGTATTCATTTTTAACTCACACTAATTCAATCAATTACATTATACTATTATTACATATTTCAATTTCTTACTCTTCTATCTAGCCATTCATAAAATAGCCATTCATAAAATTTTATAATAATCTTTTTCTTCCTGTTCTCTAATTGCCATTGTCAATCTACTCATTTCTGCACATTCCGTTATTTTCTTAATTATTTCCTCTTCCATTGGAATGTTCTCATTTTTCCAATTTTGTGCAAATACAATTCTAGCTGTTGTCAATACATTGATAATCAAGTACGATATCTCTTTATTGTAACCTTCAGGCAAAATTCCCAATAAAAATGTCTCTGGTTTTAAGTCTATGTGTTGTTTTATCATTTCTTCCAACCACGTGTGTATCCTAGTCCAATATTTTTTTAGCGTCAATGCTGTTTCTAGATTTCAATGAGGCATTTGACTCCATCTTTAGAGAAACTCTTTGGAACAAACTCAAAGCATCTGCAATTGACAATATTACAAATGCTCCAGGGGGATATCAGTTTAATGCTGAGATACACTATACCAGGCATTCTCAAATATAAAGCCAGAGTAAGGGAGTCAAACAAAGGTGTATTTTGGCTCCTGAGCAAGGAAGGGTGTCTCCCCCCCCACCCTGCAAACTGGCCAGTAGATCTACTGTATATCTATACTGCTTTATATACAGGGGTGGGATTCAATTTTTTAAATAACCGGTTCTGTGGACATGGCTAGATGGGCATGGCCATGTGACTGGGTGGGCATGGCTTCTTCTTCTTCTTCTTCTTCTTCTTCTTCTTCTTCTTCTTCTTCTTCTTCTTCTTCTTCTTCTTCTTCTTCTTCTTCTTCTTCTTCTTCTTCTTCTTCTTCTTCTCCTCCTCCTCCTCCTCCTCCTCCTCCTCCTCCTCCTCCTCTTCTTCCTCTTCCTCTTCCTCCTCCTCCTCCTCCTCCTCCTCCTCCTCCTCCTCCTCCTCCTCCTCATACCCCATTCCCTAATAGCATTGATGATGTTCCCTAGTTGAGTCATGAAACATCTGCAAGCAAACATCCAAGTTCAGAGGACACCACAGTTGTTGTTGTTGTTGTTGTTTCTTCTTCTTCTTCTTCTTCTTCTTCTTCTTCTTCTTCTTCTTCTTCTTCTTCTTCTTCTTCTTCTTCTTCTTCTTCTTCTTCTTCTTCTTCTTCTTCTTCTTCTTCTTCTCTCCTTCTCATCCTCCTCCTCCTCCTCCTCCTCCTCCTCCTCCTCCTCCTCCTCCTCCGCTTCCTGAGGCCCAGGAGGCAAAGAACCCTCCCCCATTTTCTTTCCCCACCTCCACCCCCGCGTGCCCCTTTTTGCCTCCTGGGCGAAGCAGTAAGACGGTGAGGGGGGTCCTGGTACAGCTGATTATCAGAACAGCTGATCGTCGGGAGGGAGGGGAAAAAAGAAATACCTTAAGGAGTGATTGGGAGGGGAGGGGCAGACGGAGAGGGGCGGGGCCAGCAAGGGCACAATTTGCCAGTTCTCCAAACTGCGCAGAATCACAACACCGGTTCTATAGAACCGGTCTGAACCAGGAGAATCCCACCCATTTATACAGATGTTGCTGTTATACTATTCTAAGATCTATATCTTAGAAGAGCCATGGGACACTGATATCTTTTTGTAACACAGTTTACAACTTAATTATGAAAAAACAAAGGTGATGTATTTGGACAGACTTCTAAGAACTATCCCTAAGCCTTGAAAGACCCAAATAAAAAGAATTCCTTGTTCTCAAGTACTTCATGGTACATTATTTAGGGAATCAATACACTCATATCCTTTTTGGTAATCATGTAGTTTATTTATTGCTGTGCTTTTTTTCATTATTTTATTGTTCTATTGTCTTATTTCTGTTCTGGCCACTCTCTTTTAATTTCTTTCTTTTTGTTGTAATGTGGCTAGATAGCCTCATGGCAGGGTAAAATTATAAATAAATAAATAAATACATTTCTCTGAATGAATGCTCACAGGAATTTAGCAGCAATGCTTCCTTTTTCTCTGAAGGCTTGCTCTTTATGTTCTTGTATATACCAGTTACTTTGAAATTGATTGAAGCCAAGATGCTGGCAAATCAAAGTAGAATAAGCACAATTGGATGCCTTTTTAGTATGCATACCATACCACTTGGTATTATATACTGCATTTTTTAATTTTTTTCTTTTACGTAGTCTGTTTTTAGGACACATTGTCCATTGGATTGATAAGTTAAAATTGTACCTTTATGGTGCTTCAGTTATCTAAAGGGTTTAAAACTATGAACTCTAATGCTAGAGTACACTAGAAATTTAACAATTAGCTGTTAGGATTATAACCATTCGATACCCCAAGTTTAAAGCTCAGGAATTCTGGGAGTTGAAGTCCACAAGTCTTAAACTTGCCAAATTTGAAGACCCTTGTCCTAACAGATTGCAAGGGTAAGGAGTGCCAAATCAAGGGACTAGTGGGACTTGGTCATTCATGGATACATCATGCAATCCTCAGTAGCAGGAACTGTTACAAACTTCAATCCTTCTTCTCCTTTTCTTCCAATTAGTTGAGTCTCTGTCACCACAAGTCAACTTCAATAACTTGGGAGAAAAACTCCCAATGCAAGCCATGAGCAAACTTGCAAAACGGTGCTGCTCATCCAATATCCAGAAGACTGTGGCTCACATCACCAGAACCACACTGAAGCAAAAAAACAAGGAACAAAAAATGCATTAAGCTATCACGTCCAGATGCTATCTACAATACATCCTCCTTTTACTTCCTATTCCTGAGATTATTCCTATTTCCCAAGTCTAAACGTATTTCTGAGATAAGAAGTAAACTGCAGTATTTTGTCCTTTATTCAGCTTAGTGACTGATTACAGATGTTAGGTAACGTTTACTTTTTGTTGATCTTGTCAAGTCAGGAAGATTAAGTTTTTGATATGGTTTCATACAAATTAAAATTTTATTGTTCTTCTCCCTTCTTCCTTCCGTTCCTTTTGGAGAATTCTTATGTTCATAATGCAGTAATGATAGTGTTCTTTTACCTCCATCTACATAATAAAGAATGATAATTTTACTAGTAGGGAATGGAGGACAGAAAACAACAACCAAAGGTACAATGCCTGACCTGTACTTACATCACATCTTAGTTACTACTATTTCCAGTCAAAGGAACAGAAGTGTACACCCTGAATTAACTAGAGACAACCGAATGCTACCAATGTCCAAGATCTTCTGGCCTAATAAAAAAAACAACAGAACAAGAATGCATTTGTTTCTGTAGAAATTTAATAAAACATATTTAAAAAACAGGCTGTAAATATTGTCACTATTGTAGCTACTTTTGAAGATTATGGATAAATGGGTCTAAAGCAGATGTCTATAACTGAACAATCACAAGTGCCTCTGTAGTTCAAATAAATGTTGAATTAATGCAACAATGACACATGCATTCCTATAATTTTACTTAAAGTCTCCATCTTTATCTCTAATGAGTAAAATCTGTGCCTTTATCAACCTGTCCATGTGTCAAATCCATGTATCTGCCATTCTTCAAAGGAAGAAGAAGGGGGGGGTGGTTTTTGATAGAAGTAATCCTTTTTTGATATGAACCTGAATATCTTAAGTTTTGTATTGAATCTGTATAATTTGCACATGATCTACAACTGGGGATTGGAGCCCAGAGGCCTGGAAACTTGTCACCTCTTGGAGAGATAGCAAGAGGAGAAGGGGCCATAAAAAATCCAGCTCCGAAAGAAACTTCCTGGGAAAATTTTCTCAACTACATTCCCCCCCAAAAAAAGGGGGGGCGGGGCGTTAAAATGTTGCTTCTTTGTATTGCTGAAATCCACACTGGACTAAGGGGAGGGGTTCCTGCATAAGATATTAAAAACACTCACCGTCTCCTGGTTATTGTTGCATGAAGCTATCTTTCTTGTATAAGGTCCTACAAAAACTCACCATGTCATGATTATTGGTCCAAAATCATGAAGCTGCTTTCCTGTATAAGATTCTGCAAATACTCACCCATCTCCTGGTTATTTTTGCAAAATCATCAAGCTTTCCTGCATAAGATTGCAAGCCTTTGCAGATGACCTGGTATTCATATTAGAAGACCCATTGGAAACAGCACCTAAATTAACAGAAAAAAAATAGAAGAATATGGAAAAGTAGCAGGTTTGAAAATAAATAAAGATAAAACAAAGATATTAACAAAGAATATGTTAGCAAGATGAAAGAAAGAGTTGGAAGAAGTTTTAGAGATACAGGTCACAAACAAGGTTAAGTATTTAGGGGTATACATTACACCAAGATGTAGCACACTGAAGGAGGATAATTATCTTAAACTCAAACAGCAGATTGCGACAGATTTGACAAAATGGGGAAATTTACAATTATCATTGGTTGGGAGAATATCTACAATTAAGATGAATGTATTGCCTAGAATTTTATATCTATTCCAGACAATTCCAATCCGACTAGGGAAAGAGTTTTTTGAAGACTTAAATAGAATTGTGCTGAAATATATCTGGCAGGGCAAAAAAGCAAAAATAAAACTAAAACTGTTACAAGATGCAAAAATAAGAGGAGGGTTTGCTTTGCCCAATTGGGAGTTGTATTACCAGGCGACAAATCTGATGTGGGTAAAGGAATGGATAACAGTAAGGAACAGTAGACTATTGACCTTAGAAGGGCATGACTTGCTGTTGGGATGGCATGCCTTCCTTTGGTAGAAGGGAAGTAAAACACAGGGGTATTTTAGAAGACATTACATCCGAGAAGCATTGTTTTTGAATTGGGAGACGATAAAAAGACAATACTATTTAAAAATTCCATTATGGATATCTTCCATTGAAGCTTTTTCTTATCCAATAATATATAAAAAGAAATGAACAGTTAGATATGGTGAGATATTGAATGAAAAGGGTGAACTTAAATCTATTCAAGCATTGGAAGAACAAGGTATAAAATGGAATTGGTTTTCATATTTGCAAATACAATCTAGATTTGACAAAGATGTTAAAACAGAAGTGTCAGCTGCTGCTCCATTCAAAATCCAAGAAAGAAATACTTAAGACTCCTTTAATCAGAGAAAAGATATCTTTTATTGGAAATCAAGTGGTAGCAACAAAAGAATTCTGAATCTGAGAAAATGGGTGCGTAAATCACCTATACAAAGTAATGGCAACGTTCCCACCCCCAATAGTTCAATTGGCTCATCCAATTAAAAGTTGTGTATATCATCGTGTGGGCATCTCCAGGTGGTGATGAGGCTTCTGTCCGTTGACCTTGACCTAGTTTGACAAAGGGTTGCAGCTGCGCATAGCATAGGATAGAAACCTAAGCAAGAATGTACCCCGCCCCCCACCAGCTTATACAGTTCTGGTTTGTAACACCTCCAGCTCACTTCCCATAACCATTCCCCCCTCCTCCTCCATTACTTATGACAGCCGAAAGATGCAAAGCAAAGGGAGAAAATCTTGAAGGCTGACAAGAAGGTATTTATGATAAGTTGACTGATTTAGATAAGATTTTGATGGGTACTGATGAAAAAGTAATTGAAAAACTTTAGAATTTAAAATTGGAGGAGGAACAAGTTAAAGAAATGATGATTGCTTGGGGGAAAAATTTTGGATATGGGATTGATTTAGAAAAAATTGCAAATTATAAAATGACAATGTCAACTGCATATAAAGAAAATTTGTATGAGATGTTTTACAGGTGGCATCTACCCTGACGGGACTTGCGAGAAGAATAAATCAGATAAATGTTGGAAATGTCATCAGATACCTGGTTCATATTACTATATGTAGTGGACATGTTCGGACGCAAAGAAATATTGGACTAAAATCCACACATGGTTGGAAAAAATGATAAAACAACATATAGACTTTAAACCAGAGATCTTTTTATTGGGAATTATACCAGAAATATACAACAAAGAGCTGAAAGATTTGATTGTATTTGCTAAGAATTGGAAAAACAATAAAATACCTATGCAGGAGGAAGTTATTAAGAAAATTATGGACTGTGCTGAAATGAGTAAATTGACATTAGACATTAGAGAACAAGAAGATAAACAATTTTATATGATATGGGATTTTTTTTTATCAATGGTTGGACAAAAAGACATGGTAATGTAATAGACTAGATAATTCTGTGATAGAAATTTAATAGATTGATATAAAACATAATATAGACATATATAACCATTGGTTGAAAGTATAACATAAATTTTAAGATAAAATTTGGTATATCTCATATAAAATGATGGAATAAATAGTTTAGTCATGGATGATTAATAACTGATAAATATATCAGTATACATTAGTTTGACAATGTGAAAATTGATATAAACTGTGAGTAATGACTACAAAAGGATAGCACAAAAGATTTGTAACCAACTGACACACTATGTATATAAAATGGAAGAAGGTTTTATGTGTTTATGTTTTGTATGTGTATGTTTGTCTTAAAAAAATAAAAATTCTTTAAAAAAAAAGAAGTTCATTCTTTTCAGTTGAATGGGAAAACCCATCCATCCATCCATTCATTCATTCAAGCTGACAGATATAAGATCACAGACTTGAGAAACACACATACACACGTGCAAATGCATACATTTAAAATCGTCTTTTTGAATAGCTTAAAGAATACAGTCAAAAGATGAACAGAGGCCAATGCAAGCATTTGGTACTGACTCATCAGTACCTACATTAATTAAGTTAATTAAACCTCTAATGTATGCAGGAAAGCAACCAATGGTAAGCCTTACGCCCACGGGAGGCATTGATTGACATAAAACAGTTTCTGCAACCACAAGGGGGGCTTCAAAGGGTTAATGCCAACTGCCTCAGCAAACTGCAGGAAACGAGAGTTCCAATGGCATAGTAGAACTTTAAATGCAGAATTTTGATCCACCTGGTGACCAGTAGATAGTAACTGTCTTGCTGAAGAAGGCATTTTATGGCCATGATTTGCTGGTGACTCGACCCTTAAACATCTTAATTTTGGGGGGCTGTACCTGCTGACAGACAAAGACTTACAATTAAATCAGTGAAGACTTGGACTGAGCAGGAAAAGCTAAAATTACAGGCTTCCCTTGACTGCACTGATTGGAATGTTTTCGAAGATACCCCTGCAGACTTGGATGAACTCATAGATACTGTAACATCATATGTCACTTTTTGTAAAGACCTAGGTGTGCCGAAAAGAAACCTGAGAATATACAGTGACAGCAAACCTTGGTTCACAGCTCAACTTAAGCAGCTACGTCATACCAAAGAGGAAGCCTACAGAAAAGGTGATAGAATGCTGTACAATCAAGCCAGAAACGTATTAATGACGGAGATCAGAGCAGCAAAAAGAAGCTGCTCTGAAAAGCCAAGGAATCAATTCTCAACAAATAAACCAGCAAACATATGGAAAATGCTTAAAAATATCACTGGTTACAGCAAAACCTCCTTCCCATGCTGAAGGAAATCCACAACTGGCAGATGACCTTTTACTGTAGGTTTGAGAGAAAATGGCTGCCACCCATCTTCACAATCCCCTTCTCAGACACACCAACTACAACCAAGCCTCCTACAACCTACCCCATCCCATTGGGCCCACCAACTCTGGGGATTACAGAGAATGATCTGCAAGGTCTATTTCACAGACAACAGCCAGGAAAAGCACCAGGCCCAGACAAAATCTTGTGCCCCCATCTTCACCCGCGTCTTTAATAAATCACTAGAGATGTGCTATCAACACCAAGAGCGAAAGAGAGAGGATCAGTTGGCTGTGTTTTGGCTGACTTACATCAGAAAACTACCGCAGGAGGTGGGGGATGAGAACAGCGGCCTTGTACCCGTATATCCTGACATCCAGCTGCCCAAACAGGATCTTTAGTGTCCTCGGCGCTTCCTTGGCTAGGCTGCTGTGGTGTTGTATGGCGCAGTTCATGACAGGTCCCAACATGGGCCGCAAAACCTTAGTCTGTGTTATGATATGTACAGAATAACCCTTGAATAACAAGGATATACACATGGAAACGTTTATAAGAATAGTTATGAATCCAGCCACACACAGATACACTAAATTGAGATACACTAAGTTTACTTTAAGAAATAGCACAGTCCAATAAACGGTCCAGGTCATATACGTTTAACAGTCCAAAGAATATCCAATTACAAAGTCTTCTTACCGGTTGCCTTTGTCATTTACAGTAAACAAACATATCAAAGTATAAGCACAGCATAAATACAACAGAGAACCTTAGATAGCGACAGAATGTCAGAGAGACAGAATGTCAGAGAGAGCAAGCTATGATCTCTGGCTCCCTCTTATGGTAATTTGCAATATAATCAACCAATCTGAACATAGTATAAATCAATACAGTGATTTTGTCTTAAAGCTACAAACATACATTGTTGGTTTATATATTGCCAACCCAACTACTTGGTGGACAGATTCCTGACAGTCTGGATGAAGCAGGGAGAGAAAGGAGCCATTAAACGGGGGTCCCTGGGGTTCTCTGAGTCTAGCAGAGGTCATGACAGAGAAGCCCACAGAACATGGAATCCCAGGGTTGAAAAGGAACCGGGAGATCTTCCAGTCCAACCTGCTGCTCAAGCAGGAGACTCTGCGCCCCTGATGGAGCGAACCTACCCCACGCGTGCCAGATGTGCCAGGCAGAGCCCTCTCAGTGGGCATGCGCCCCCTTGACAGCGGGTCTTCTGGTTTCTGGCACACCGGTCAGCTGGTCTTCGCAGGTGCCAGAGTGCTGGGAAATGGACCGAAAAGCAGCCAAAAAGCAGGCCGTTTTTTCAGAATTTTGGGGAGCTGTTTTCAGGCCATTTTTTTTAACCTTTTTCCAGTCCATTTCCAGTCCATTTTCCAGGCCATTTTAGGACCTTCTGCTGGGGTCTTCATCCTGGAGCCTTTTGAGGAGAGGTTTCATGATCCTCAGGTTGGCATATGGATCTGCCACTAGAGCCCTCCATAGCTTTCTTGTGGTTCTGCAGAGGCGGAAAAATAGATTGGGGGGAAATCAGCCTCTTTCCCCATTTCAGAAGCGTCCAGATATATTAACTGCCCCCCAACGGAAGAACAGATTAGAAAACCGAAGGCCAAATGAACTGCTTTCATGCAACAATATATATACAGCTAATTCTCAGTTTACAACCATTTGCCAAGTAACCACTCAAAGTGACAACGGCATTGAAAAAAGTGGTGTGACCTCTCCATCACAAGACCTGCTGGCTACACAAAGCCCTTACAAGCCGAAGGACACCAACACCGGCCTTCCCTAATCTCCATTGAAGATGTCACCTAGCCTGGTAACAAAACGTTCGGAAACCAACCCACAAGCTTGGAGAACCGACCTCCACCCTTATCCTCCACCTGAGCTACAGGTATCTGCCCCGATCGCAAAGGATTGAGAATCTCTGTAGAGTCCAAGCGACCAGGAGACACCTTTCCTTGAGGTTCTTCTTACCCATCACACTCCACCCAGACCTCCAGGATGGTATCCACCACTCGGTTTGCCCTTTTCGAAGCCAGGTGGCACACAGCTTTTATGACGTCTTCCTTAGTGGCAGGGTCCAAAATATTTGGGAGGCACATGTACATTTCCTTTAGGATCAGCGGTAGCTACGGCAAAACAGAGGTCAGAGGGACGAGATCCATCATTGGTCTCCACTGGAGTTGCAGTAGAGCTGATAATTCCCACCCGTTGGGGGAAAAAATGGCGTCCACAATGTCAAAGTTTGCCTGACATTTTCAAAAAAATGCCTGATTTGTCCAGCCCCGTGTGATGTGGACAGCACTGAACCAAATTTGCACTGGCCATGATAGATGGGCAGACACTCTCTGTAAATGGGGCCAAATATTATCATCGAATTGTGACTGCGGGCCTTTGGAGCCTGCCGTCCCCACTGTTGACTTTTTTGAGTATCTCCAGGTCATGAGGAGGACCGAAAGGAAGGTCAACAAGAAGCAAGGCGAAAGTCTGAACTAAACATACCTTAGCCATTTTGGGGATGTTGTCATAAAATATTGCTGGGCCCGAAATGAAGAAGTCCTCCCTCAGCCATTCGACGATCTTCCCCTTCCTGTTTTTTCTCCTCATCTCCATTTCTTTAGCTTTGAAGGGAGGAAAAGGACACAATGTCAGAGTTTGGCATTCTGAACTTCCGAACCTCCTTCCTCTGCCTGCTGGTTTAGTAGTTCCAATAGAAGAGAAGATTTGTAGCTCAGGGTTGACACGAGGGGGTCCTTGGTGCTCTCTGAGCTTGGTGGTTTTCTGGCAGACGTTTGTGATGATCGCTTGATGGAGAATTTCGACAGACAAGGGTCTCGTGGGCTCCTCGTCAATTATTTCCTGAAAGGAGAAGGAAACACAGCTAAGAAAACTCCTGAGATATGGCCACCATCCAGCTGGCACTACTCAGGGCTACTGCTTCGGACTGGTTCTATAGAAGCAGTTGTTTCGATAACCCTGGGGCAGGATTTACCTAACAGAGGCCCCACTTAGCAACAAAGACATTTTGGGCTCCATTGATTGACATTCAATTTGATTCAAAAATAAATACACCTAGGAGCACCTGCCCCCCCTCCTTTCCCCACTTACAATGATGTTTATGACCAGTTCCGGTTTATGGGGTAAATTGACATCTTGCCTCTTGCTGAGGGCAACAGCTTTGACTATCATGATCACGGACATCATGAAGGCTTTCTTCAGGCCTTCATCCTGGAAAACCCAAGTGGGAAGAGGGTGGGGTCAGAAGAAACCAGAAGGAAGAGGAAGTATTTATTTATTTAAACCTTTATGTAGCCCACCGTCTTCTCCAGGGGAGAAGAACTCCAGGGGCTCCCAATCCAAATATCACCAGTCCTGCTTTAGGAATGAAAAGCCAGCTGGGTGACTTTGGGCCAATCACCAGGAGACGGTGAGTTCTAGTCCTGCCTTAGGCATGAGAGGCAGCTGGGTGAGTTTGGGCCAGTTCTTCTCTCTCAATCCAACACAAATCACAAGGTTGTTGTTGTGTGGAAAGGAAGAAAGAATCTAATGCATGAATGCCGCCTTGAGTATAATACATGCGGCATGACCATAGATAAATAAACAACCAGCATTTTAAAACATACAGTGGAATTGGAACAGGGAGCAAATCTGAATGAGAGGCACAAACAGGGGCTCGAGGTTGTCTGCTGAGCCGAGATTCTTCCAAGCAACCTCTTGTAATTGTTCAATAAAAGGGAATATTTGTAGCTCAGGGATGAAGTGTGGAGTCCTTGGAGCTTTCTGAGCTTGGTTGTTTTTTGACACAGGTTCCTTCTACTTTGTCACCAGCCATTGAAGTCCAGATAAGCAGGGATTAACAGTGCAGTGTCAGAGTAGATTCATGAACGGGAATAGAGTTTAGTCACAAAGTCAGCCAATGAGAGCTGAGCTGAGGGGCTGAGAGAATCTGGGCCTGGTTTATCTCTCTTCTGGGCTCAGCTCTAATAGTGAAAGAAAAACTAACTTGCTTGCTGAACTAAAGCGAAACGGAGGTCTGTTTCTGAGCTCCTGAGTTGCTGTTCTGAACCTGTAACATGTCTGCTTCTGTTTGAGTTTGCTAAATGTTAGAGAAATCTACAACTGGTATTGTAAAATGTACTTTATCTGTTTATAAAGAAGTTAAATGAAGCCTCAGCCATCTGTCTTTACTTTTCTGGCACTGAATTAACCCTGCAATACTCTGAACGTGCAGCAGTAAACAATAGATCAAGGAACTACCAAGGAGAAAACCACAGTCCTGCCAGCACTGACAGGACAAGCCACTTCTATAAAAACTGAGAGCAAACCCCACTCACTTTTGGCACTGATAATGTTGCCTAGTTGGGTAAGGAAACATCTGCAAGAAAACAACCAAGCTCAGAGAACACCAAGGACCCCATTGTCCTCATCATCATCCACCTACTTCCTCTTTCCTGCCTCCTCCTCCCTCCCTCCTCCCCTTCCTCCCCTTATTCTTCTCTACTCTGTACATCTACTCCCTTGTAGTACTGAGGATGTTTCCTAGTTAGAGCGTGAAAGAGACAAACAACTCCACTCTGGGTCTTGGCATCTCTGTTTATCTGCTATCTCAAAGACTCAGTTTGCATAACAAGAAGGAGAGTGTGAATAGCTAAGAGGAGCCAAAATTCCTCCCCTGTCTTCAGAAAGAGAAGTTTCTCTGTCTCAGGTTACATCTCTGCTAGCTCAAAAAGAACTGCTTTGCAAAACAAACGGAGGGACCAGGTATTCCCCATCTATCCCTGTCTCCCTCCAGTTACTATCTACAAACTCTTTTTCAAATGCAGATGAAAAGAGTCAAAGGAACCTCTTCTTGTGGTCTAAAAAACAAGAAACTGAAGCTACATTTCTCAGAGGGTTTGCTTCTTCTTCTTCTTCTTCCCTTTCCGATCCAAACTTGCAACAGGAAGGAAGCAATGAAAGAGGCCTCTCCAGTCACATTACAACCTGGTATCCAAGCAACGAGGTCCGAAAAGAGGTCTCCGGCCAGTTTATTGGGGGTTGTAAATCATTAGTGAAGGACTGTCTCCAGAGCAATGGGGAACATTCCCCAACCCCCTTGAAGAGAGACAATCTAGCAAGCGATTTAACAAAGCCTTTCGCTATACTGTTGAAGTCAAGAAAGATTTTTCCTTTAACAAAATTAGAAGCAATCTAAAAGCAAAGAGAAATTATTTAACCACAGTGCATGCAACTACTGAATTACTGTATCCCTTTAATGACCTTTCCTTCCAGTCTAATCGGCTACCGTTCAACTGCCAGCCTATAGCATCATCTGGTGGCAAGTAGAAAATTTCGCAGGAAATTCTAAACAAAAAAAAAAAAAGATGATTTTTCTTTCTTTCTTTGCTAAACTAGCCAAACCTCGCCACCCAACTCAAGGGTATATTTCCACCTTGTGGCAAGCGATGAATTTTCACAGAAATTTCTAAATTAATTCATTATCTTGTAGCAATCCCTGGTAAATTCAGCCCTAGGGTCCAACACCATCAAGGCATCAATTTGTGTTGCATCCAACAATTGAATCAAAGGACAGAATAGGATGGCCCAATGGACTTTAAAAACTCCCTCCAGAACTTAGTGGCAAACTGTACACTCAGGATCAAGTTCCGGATGGATCTTGACAGACTAGAACACTCGGCCATTTACAAGTGTGGTTGGGTACAGCCAGCTGATTTAGTTTAGTGAGAATAATATCTGGAATGATGGTATTGAATGCCGAGCTGAAGTCACAAAGAGGATCCTTGCAAAGGTCTTTGGAGATTCAAGATGTTGCAGGATGTAACGCAGAGTCATATTAACGGCATCATCTGTCGATCTATTTGCTCGGTAGGCAAATTGCAAGGAGTCTAACAGTGGATCTGTGATGGCTTCCAGGTGGGCCAGCACCAGCCTTTCAAAGGTCTTCATCACTACAGATGTTAGAGCAACTGGTCTGAAGTTATTCAGTTCCTTGATGAAGGGTTTCTTCGGCAATGGGATGCTAGTAGAGCATTTGAAGCAAGAAGTAACATAGCACATTTCTAGTGATTTATTAAAGATTCGGATGAAGATGGGGGGCCAATTGGTCAGCACAGATTTTTAAGCAAGAAGGCGTTATCTTGTCTGGCCCTGGTGCTTTTCCTGGCTTTTGTCTGTGAAATAGAACTTGCACTTCTTTTTTTGTGATTACCAGAATTAATTGCTCATTTCTCTCCCTGCGTCATCCAGAAAATGAAGGCAGAACATGGTCTGGAAAATGGCCTGGAAAACAGCCCCAAACGAGGCCTGAAAATTACCCAGAAGAAGGCCCAAAAATGGACTGGAAAATGGCTTGGAAAACAGTGCCCCAAAAGGCCTGAAAACAGCCCAGAAGAAGGCCCCAAAATGGTCCAGAAAATGGCTTGGAAAACAGCCCCCTCAAAGGCCTGAAAACAGCCCAGAAGAAGGCCCCAAAATGGTCTGGAAAACGGCTTGGAAAACAGCCCCCCAAAAGGCCTGAAAATGGCCCAGAAGAAGGCCCCAAAATGGTCTGGAAAACGGCCTGGAAAACAGTCCCCCAAAAGGCCTGAAAATGGCCCAGAAGAAGGCCCCAAAATGGACTATAAAACAGCTTGGAAAACAGTCCCCCTAAAGGCCTGAAAATAGCCTAGAAGGCCAACAAAATGGTCTGGAAAACGGCCTGGAAAACAGCCCCCTCAAAGGCCTGAAAACGGCCCAGAAGACCGAAAAATGGTCTGGAAAATGGCTTGGAAATCAGCCCCCTCAAAGGCCTGAAAATGGCCCAGAAGACCCAAAAATGGTCTCGAAAACGGCCTGGAAAACAGCCCCCAAAAGGCCTGAAAATGGCCCAGAAGACCCAAAAATGGTCTGGAAAATGGCTTGGAAAACAGCCCCTCAAAGGCCTGAAAATAGCCCAGAAGAAGACCCGAAAATGGTCTGGAAAACAGCTTGGAAAACAGCCCCCTCAAAGGCCTGAAAATTGTCCAGAAGAAGGCCCCAAAATGGTTCAGAAAATGGCTTGGAAAACAGTCCCCCAAAAGGCCTGAAAACGGCCCAGAAGAAGGCCCCAAAATGGATTGGAAAACGGCTTGGAAAACAGCCTCCTCAAAGGCCTGAAAGTAGCCCAGAAGAAGGCCCCAAAATGGACTGGAAAACAGCTTGGAAATCAGCCTCCTCAAAGGCCTGAAAACTGCCCAGAAGAAGACCCGAAAATGGTCTGGAAAACGGTCTGGAAAACAGCCTGGAAATGGACCAGAAAAAGGTTCAAAAACGGCCTGAATGCCTGAAAAACAGCCTGTTTTTTGGCTGATTTTTTGGCTGTTTCCCGGCACTCTGGCGCCCACAAAGACCAGCTGGCCGGTGTGCCAGAAACCAGGAGAGCCGCTGTCAAGGGGGCGCATGCCCACTGAGAGGGCTCTGCCTGGCACATCTGGCACACGTGGGGTAGGTTTGCTCCATCAGGGGCGCAGAGTCTCCTGCCTGAGCAGCAGGTTGGACTGGAAGTTCTCCCGGTTCCCTTTCAACCCTGGGATTCCATGTTCTGTGGGCTTCTCTGTCATGACCTCTGCTAGACTCAGAGAACCGCAGGGACCCCCGTTTAACGGCTCCTTTCTCTCCCTGCTTCATCCAGGCTAAGGTTTTGTGACCAGTTTTATTACCTATGATCCACTGCACCAGCCAACAACATAGGAATGTAGCCAAGGAAGCACTGAGGACACTTCGGATCCTGTTCGGGCAGCTGGATGTCCATATCTGTGGCTATAAGGCAGTCAGCCTGATCCCCCACCTGCAGAAGTACTTTTCTCATGTAAGTCAGCCAAAACATGGCAGACCGATCCTTTCTCTTTTGCTCCCATCAAGATGGCCTGGGGACCACCTGCAGAAGTCTAGCTTGACCAAAAATGCTTAGAAGTAGTTCAGCCACAGCGGTGTGGTGGTGATATAAAACAGTGTGGAGGCTTGCAGATGATCCTTGAGCCCCGCTAGGGAGCTGGAGAGGTTCCAGATGAGTGAAGGAGAATGAAGGTTGCCTCTCTCTTCAGCTTCGCCAAAGCATGTGCCAGGCTAGAAAATCTAGAAGACCAGGCGCCCTATCTAGAAAGAAAAATCCCCAATCACTCTCCGTATCGAGACGAAATCTAGATTGGTCTTGATAGCACATCTCTAGTGATTTATTAAAGACGCGGGTGAAGATGGGGGCACAAGATTTTGTCTGGGCCTGGTGCTTTTCCTGGCTGTTGTCTGTGAAATAGACCTTGCAGCTCATTCTCTGTAATCCCCAGAGTTGGTGGGCCCAATGGGATGGGGTAGGTTGTAGGAGGCTTGGTTGTAGTTGGGGTGTCTGAGAAGGGGATTGTGAAGATGGGTGGCAGCCATTTTCTCTCAAACCTACAGTAAAACACGTTCAGGTCATCTGCCAGTTGTGGATTTCCTTCAGCATGGGAAGGAGGTTTTGCTGTAACCGGTGATATTTTAAAGAGTTTTCCATAGGTTTGCTGGTTCATTTGTTGAGAACTGATTCCTTGGCTTTTCAGAACAGCTTATTTTTGCTGCTCTGATCTCCCTTGTTCATATGTTTCTGGCGTGATTGTACAGCATTCTATCATCTTTTCTGTAGGCTTCCTCTTTGGTACGACGTAGCTGCTTAAATTGAGCTGTGAACCAAGGTTTGCTGTCACTGTATATTCTCAGGTTTCTTTTCGGCACACCTAGGTCTTTACAAAAAGTGACATATGATGTTACAGTATCTATGAGTTCATCCAAGTCTGCAGAGGTATCTTCAAAAACATTGCAATCAGTGCAGTCAAGGGAAGCCTGTAATTTTAGCTTTTCCTGCTCAGTCCAAGTCTTCACTGATTTAATTGTTGGTTTCATGCTTTTAAGTCTTTGTCTGTCAGCAGGTACAGCCCAAAAAAATTAAGGAGCAAATCATGGCCATAAAATGCCTTCTTCAGCAAGACAGTTACTATCTACTGGTCACCAGGTGGATCAAAATTCTGCATTTAAAGTTCTACTATGCCACTGGAACTCTCGTTTCCTGCAGTTTGCTGAGGCAGTTGGCATTAACCCTTTGAAGCCCCCCTTGTGGTTGCAGAAACGGCTTTATGTCATTTCTTTAAACTTTAACCTTAGACTGTCTACTATTGACCTCATCCCTTTCCTAAGAGGTCTGTAGGGGGCGAGCATATAAGAGCACCAACGTGCCTACTGTCCCTGTCCTATTGCTTCTTTTATTTTTCTTATATGTATCCATGTATTCATAACTATGTTTTTACTTATACCTATTATCTTGTGAGCAATTGACAAACCAAATAAAATAAAATAAAAAAATCTATACCTCCCATAGGTGGAAGGCTTGCCATTGGTTGCTTTCCTGCATACGCTATAGGTTTAATTAATTAATTTAATTAATGTAGGTAGTGATGAGTCAATATCAAATGCTTGCATCTGCCTCTGTTTGTCTTTTGTATTGTTTAAATTATTCAAAGGGACTAACTATTTTAAATTTAATATAATATAATTTATTATATGACATGAAGTGATGATAAATTAAAAACAAGACAAGCTCAATAGGAGACCCCTGGCTTTGATCCCCATGATATCATGAAGGTTATCGAGGGGTGTATCAAGGGGACCCTCCATATCCCATCTCCATTATCTTGGGAAGTAAGAGACCCCTTGGGTCGTGACATCAGCTATCCCCCATGAGAACATAAACCAAGGGTCTTCAGACTTGGCAAGCTTAAGACTTGTGGACTTCAACTCCCAGAATTCCTGAGCTAACATGACTGGAGACGGAATTCTTGGAGTTGAAATCCATTAGTCTTAAAGCTGTCAAGTTTGAAGACCCCTAACATAAACAATGCTGTGATGTCATGCCCCCCCGGGCCAGAGATATAAAGGCAAAACTGAGGAGAGGAGAGTTGTGGAGAGTTACGTTTGTTGAGTAGAGCGGGGCGGAGTGGAGCAGAACGGAGCAGAATAGAGTGGCGTGGAGTAGAAGAGAGGAGAGCGGAGTGGAGAATAGCATAGGAGAATGGAGTAGAGTGGAATGGAGTGGATCAGAGCAGAACAGAGTGGAGTGAAAGAGAGGAGAGGAGGATCTTTTTTATGAGTATGGAAATCCAATGAGCAAAGAGTAGATTTTATTTTATTTATTTATTTATTTATTTGTCAATTGCTTACAAAATAATAGGTATAAGTAAAAACATAGTTATGAATACATGGATACATATAAGAAAAAATATATAAAAGAAACAATAGGACAGGGACGGTAGGCACATTGGTGTGCTTATGCACGCCTCCTACACACCTCTTAGGAAAGGGGGTGAGGTCAATAGTAGACAGTCTAAGGTTAAAGTTTTTGGGGTTTGGGGAAGAAACCACAGAGTCAGGTACAGTATCCCAAACACTGACCACTCTGTTGCTGAAGTTGTATTTCCTGCAACCACGTTTGGTGCGGTTAACCTTGAGTTTGTATCTATTGTGTGCTCTTGTGTTGTTATGGCTGAAGCTGAAGTATTCATTGACTGGTAGGACATTGAAATGTATGATTTTATATACTAGACTTAGATTGGACCGAAGGCGGCGTAGTTGTAGGTTTTCTAGGTCTAGAGTTTCAAGTCTGATGGCATAAGGTATTCTGCAACGAGTAGAGGAGTGGAGAACTCTTCTTGTGAAATATTTCTGGACTTTCTCAACTGTGCTAATATCAGATACGTAATGTGGGTTCCATACTGATGAGCTGTATTCGAGTATTGGTCTAGCAAATGTTTTGTATGCTCTGGTTAGTAGTGTAATATTACCAGAGAAGAAGCTACGTAGGATTAGGTTAACAACTCTTAATGCCTTTTTGGCTATGTAGTTACAGTGGGCTCTGGCTCCAGAGGCTTTCCTTGAGCCTCCGGGAGGGCGAAAACTGCCTCCCCCAGGCTCCAGAGGCCCTCTGGGGGCATTTACAGTCTTCCAGAACTTCTGGAACCTGGAATTGCGCAGAACCTTAGCTAGAGGGATGCCCAAACCCATGCAAATCCGTAGCAACCCACCCCCTGGTCTGGCGATAAAAAAAAGTTTGATGCTGTAAAGAACACTGTGGCATAGCAACCTGGGATGTAAGATCTACAAATCAAGGTAAGCTGGAGGAGGTCAGACATGAAATGGCAAGATTGAACAAATGTTTTGTAAGCTCTAGTTAGTAGTGTGATATTACTAGAGAAAAAGCTACGTAAGATTAGGTTTACAACTCTTAACGCCTTTTTGGCTATGTAGTTACAGTGGGCTCTAGCACTTAGGTCATTAGAGATGAGTACTCCAAGATCCCTGACAGAGTTTGGATCATCAACAAGGTCTTGACTATTCAGCCTGTATTTTATTTTCTGATTTGTTTTTGCCAATGTGTAGATGCTTGCAAAGTTTGGAATATTAGAATATCAGGTAAGACTGCACCTTGATTCTGCAAAATGGGATGGGATGGGATGGAATGGGATAGAATAGAATAATAAATAAGACTAGACTAGACTAGACTAGACTAGACTAGACTAGACTAGACTAGATAGATAGATAGATAGATAGATAGATAGATAGATAGATAGATAGATAGATAGATAGATAGATTAGATAGATTAGATAGATTAGATAGATTAGATAGATAGATAGATAGATAGATAGATAGATAGATAGATAGATAGATAGATAGATATAGACAGACAGACAGACAGACAGACAGACAGACAGACAGACAGGAGTAGCAAGCACCCCTCATTTCAACCTGGAGTTACAAACATTCTCCTTTATTGATAGGATCTCCTTCCAGTTCTAGAGGTCACTCACTCTTCATGGCAGGATGAGTCCTATGCTGAACAAGCTGCCATTCCTAAAGAAGAAGGACAGCAATGGAGAGTCCAATCCACAGAACAATAATAATGACCCACAAAGGTCGGACAACCAGGAAGCCCACTTCTCTGGATCCCACCCTTCCAGTTCCTCAGCCGCTCAGCAAACCTCGCAGGTCCTGCCTTCTCTTGTGATTCCCCGAGCTCCAATGGAGGTCGCGAAGAAGGTTCAGCCTCCAGCGCTGGTGCCTCCTGATTTGGCACAGAGAACAGCTTCCAAGACCCCTCCGAAGGCTCCTCAGGTGGAGATCAAGCAAGCGCTGAAAGAGCCCACTCCCTTGCCAAGGGCGCCCGAGAGGGAAAGGGCTCAGACGAGCAACGTAGCCCAGGCGACAAAATGCTCTCCAGGCACCGTCCTGCCTTTTTATCCAGGTATACATGCTACAGGGGTGGGCTACCTATGGAACCAGCCTTGTCCTATCACATCAGCCCATCCCACACGATCAATCCACCAGAATAGAGCCAGAAGGGACCTTGGAGGTCTTCTAGTCCAGCCCCCTGCTTAAGCGGGAGATCGTGTACCCTATCAGCCAAGTTACTGTTCAGTCTCTTCTCACAAGCCTCCAATGATGGAGAACTCATGACTTGTGAAGACAAGCCGCTCCACTGGTTGGTTGTCCTCACTGTTAGGAAGTTTCTCCTTCATTCAAGGTTGCTTCTCTCCTTGATGAGTTTCCATGGGTTGTTTCTCTTCCTGCCCTCTGGTGCTTTGGGAAATAAGTTGACCCCTCCTCTTTGTGGCAGCCCCTGAAATACTGGAAGGCTGCTATCAAGTGTCCCCCTGTCCACGGTCCTTCTTTTCTCCAGACTAGCCAAACCCAAATCCTGCAGCTGTCCTTCATCAGGCAGGGAAGTTATGGTGCAGACCCATCAGTCAAAGAATTGTGAGTGGTGGGGTTGGGAAGAGCGTCTTCTTTCTTGCTGTCAGAGGTGAGGAAAGACCCCTCTCTCTTGGCCCTTTTCAAAGTGGGTCTATAAATTATAAGAATATAATATTGTGGAATTTCAAAGCAATAAAAAAATACCTGTTCCATAGATAGATAGAAAAATAGATGGATAGTGCAGGGTCTCCTGCTCAAGCAGGGGTTGGACTAGAAGACCTTCAGTGACCCATCAAGCTCTAACCTATTCAAAGATGGACCTGGAATTCTTACTGCATTGAAATTTCACAATGTTTTAATTTTATTATTTTTTTAAAAAGATTATTCTAAATTAATCTTAATATTTAATGGCTCGTTTTATATGATGTTTTATATGTTGACTGCACTGGAGTTCAGGGTTCCTCCTCAAGGTGGTTGCGGAAGAACATGAGGATCAGGGACTCGAGACTTATGACATGTTTGACCACTCCCTCAGGCTCAGCCTGGTCACGCACCACTTTTCTCCCTTCGCTTTGAGAAGGCTTTTCCCGTCAAATTGCCCATCCATCTCATTCTGTCTCTTCTTCTCAGAACTCTCCGATGAATGCTTCCGAAAATTGTGGGAGAGCAAGAAGCCGCTAAGAGGCAGACCCGTCGAAGAAGCCTTGGACTTGATGGACGAGAGAGAAATATTAGACACCCTCTTGGAACATCTTCGTCCTTTCCAGGTAAGCTGGATGGTTTGTGTCACGCTGGGCCCGGAGGTCCATTGTGGAGAGGGGGCAGAAGCAAGGTCTGCCCTGGTGGAAGTAATTTATCCCAAAAATAGACAAATGTGGTTATCAAGAATTTGCTGAACTATGCGGGCCCTTGGTGGAATGATCATTTAGTATTTAGTATTTATTTGATTTGTCCATCGCTTACAAGATACAGGTATAAGAATAAATATAGTTTTGAATACATGAGATAGATACTTATAAGAAAAATTAAAAAAAACAATAGGACAGGGACGGTAGGCACGATTGGTGCGCTTATGCACGCCCCCTACACCTCATGGAATGATCATGGAACAATCTCTTCAACCATTTTGGACTCCGCCTCAACATCAAGAGAACCGGGTACTTCAAGACTATCACCACCACTGAAATGCTTCAAATCAATGGAGAAAACCAAAAGAAGGTGGACATTTTTTAGTATCTGGGATCTCCACCTCCAAGGCCATGGTGACCTCAATGGCGAGGTGTGAGCAAGGTGAATACAGCCTGGATGCATTTGGGAAAACTCCCCAGTGTGTTATGGCACGGACAAATGCCAACGTGTCTTAAATCTAAGCTTTACAAGACAACCTTCCCCCCTGTTGCACCATATGGCACTGAAGGCTGGACAGCAGCAACTGGGACCGAAAGCTCTCCCCATGCCATGGAAATGAAAAGGCTCCGTTGGATATCGGGCACCTCCCTTCTTGATCACATCACAAATGACACCATTCGACAACATTTTGGTGTGGCACCACTTGCAGAGAAGAAGAGAGGAGGCCAACTCCGCTGGTATGAGAAGAGAGCAGCACCTCCCACCGTGGCCAAGACTGCCTACCAACTAGAAGTCAATGGCCAGCGACCTCATGGGCATCCAAAACAGAGATGGGAAGACACCATCGAACAAAGATATGCAAGCCGTGGGCCTTCACCCTGGAGACACAGCTGACCGTGCAAAGTGGCCTTCAATGACCCGAAAAACAGACTTTGCACCTGCAGGAGTAAGCTAGGAAGAAGAAGGCGGGGCCCTAGATGCTCTCTGAGCTTGGTTCTTCACTTGCAGACATTTCATGACCCAACTGCATCATCAGTGCTGGTGAGTGTGATGTTTGCTTCCTGCTTCTTCGGAGCAAGGTACTGTCCATAAACAGAGAGCAAACGTCACTCCCTTCTAGCACTGATGATGTTCCCCAGTTGGGTCATGAAACGTCTGCAAGAAAACAACCAAGCTCAGAGAGCACCAAGCACCCCACAGTCCTCCTCTTCCTCCTCCTCCTCCTCCTCCTCCTCTCCCTTCTAGCACTGATGATGTTCCCCAGTTGGGTCAGGAAACGCCTGCAAGAAGAGAACCAAGCTCAGAGAACACCAAGGGCTCCACAGTCCTCCTCCTCCTCCTCTTCCTCCTCCTCCTCTCTGCCAACCCCAATCCATTCTAGCACAGATGACTTTTCCTAGCTGGGTCATGAAACATTTGGAAAGAAAACCACCAAGCTCAGAGAACTGTAGTCGGTCCTTCACTTACAACCTCAACCGAGCCCAGATTTTAAGTTGCTGAGCAGGACATTTTGCAAATGAGTTTTGCCCCCATCTTGTGTCCTTTCTTGTCACAGTTGTTAAGTGAGATGTTGAGTTAGTCACACAGTTGTGGCTTCTCCCTTGACTTTGCTTGGCAGAAGGTCACAAAAGGGAACCACGTGACCATGGGACACTGCGACCGTCAGTACAGGCCAGCATCCGAACTTTGATCATGTGACCACGGGGATGCTGCCAGGGTCCTGAGTGTGAGCATTTTTTCAATTCTAAACTATTCACCACAACTTCAAACAGTCGGTAAATAAATATTCTGACCCAGCTCCCCAAACACAACAAACCCTCTGAAGTGAACTCAAAAGATTCCTTTATTAGGAGCGCCAGCAGCCCCGGCAAAACGTTTCTCTCTCACTGCAGGCTAACAAGCCCGCCTGTGCAGGAGATGAGTAGTTAATGTTAGGATATGTGCAGAGTAACCCTTTTTATAAAAAGGATATGTGCACGGAAAATGGTTTATGAGAACAGTTATGAAGAAATATACAGCCACACAGAGTTGAACTAGTTGTATTAATGTTTACTTGAAGAAATAGCATAGTCCAATAAACAGTCCATGTCATACAACAGTCCAGAAATGGATATTTCTGGACTGTTGTATGACATGGACTGTTTATTGGACTATTGGACTAGTTTATTGGACTAGTTATAAAGTCTTCTTACATCTAGTTATAAGTCTTCTTACCGGTGCCATGTCTTTTACAGCAGGCAAATATCAAACCATAATACAACAAATAACCTTCGATATCAACAGAATATCAAAATAAACAGGGTTAATCAGTATCAGTCCATAGTATTAGTATCAAGAGAGGTCATCAGTGAAAAAGAGAAAGAGAATTAAACCATGATCTATAGCTCCCTTTTATGGCAACTTGTAGCATAATTAACCAACCAGAACACAGTATAATACATTACAGTATTTTTCCTTAAAGCTATAAACATATATATTGGTACTTTATATATTGTCAACCCTACATTATTTACATATACGTAACAGTTGTCTACCACATCCATTCATCTCCGCCCCCTGCCTTTGATCCCCCGAGTTAGGGTGGGCTTCAATAGCAATGGTGGCTCTTCCGTCCCAAGGACCGGCCCATAGATTTCCACTGCTCTCATCTCCTCTGCCTTCTGCACATCCGCACATCAGGCACTGGACCTGGCTGTTCCTCCTCTTCCTCATCAGCCATCTCCAGATCTGGGGGCTGTGGACTCTCCATCTGAGGGTTGACGGACGGCCCAGGCTCCGCCTCTCTCTCTCTCTCTCTAACAGCTCCATTCCCTCTTTCCCCTCAGAGCTCCCAGGTTGCCCTGATGTTGACCTTGACTCCCACCTCTCCTCCTCCTCCTCCTCCTCTGATTCAGCTGCTGGAGGGGCCAGCGGCCGACGGGTCATAATAATAAATGGTGAAGAACTACCAATATCTGGAGACAGGTTGTTCACTTGCCATTCCAGGCAGAGGAAGAAAATCTATGCTCTTCCTCCGGACAACCGTTCTCACAATTTGTGGCAGAGATTTTCCAACCATTCACCTCCAAAGCTATCCCGGCTCCAGCTGATCCATTCTGGATGGTCCTTCCTATGTGCTTCCTGTCTGCCCCAGCTAGAAAAGTCCAATAAATTATAATATGCATCCGGAGGCAGGAGGGGAACCCCACCCTCCCCTGGGAAATCCCCCCAAAATCTGTTCCTTCCTCTGCTCCTCCACTGGGTCACAACTTCTTTTTTGTTGTTGTTTTTGTTGTTGTTGTCCAAGCAGATTCCTGTAGACTACAAGCTGCCCAGGAGCAAAATAAGTGGATTGCTGCCCATCAGCCAGAAGCCTGCAAAACAACAAGGCGCTTCCCAGTTCTTGTCCAAAGAGAAGGTAAAGATGCGGAGGTTTTACACTTTCAGGGCCGCAGTTGTCTTAGACACAATGTCGGAAGAGGACAACTTGCCACGGCCAACTGACCGCTGCCCACGAGCTACGGCAATCACCTTTTGTCCCGTATGTCCCTTTCCTGGCCGATTGGTGGACTCCCGGACTCTTTTTCCAACCTTCAGATTTCCCTTTACAAATACTACGGGGTGAAACTGAGGAATTCGAGACAGAAGGACCTAGTCAAAGAACAGCTGAAGATGCTCCTAGGTTTTTCATGTGAAGAAGAAACAGACAGAGAGGTGAGTGGGAGCAGGGTGCCTGCGGGGGCTGAGCCCTCCATCTTTGTGGGGATCCTCGGAGCTCTCTGGGCTTGGTGGTTTTCTTGAGAGACGTTTCGAGACCCAACTAGACCACATCATCAGTGCTAGAAGGGAGCACGTTTTGCAGAGTGGAGGTGAAGGGAGGAGGAGGAGGAGGAGGTGGGAGGAGAGGAGGATGGGAAGGAGGAGAACGGTGGGGTCTTTGGTTGTTTTCTTGTAGATACCTTCATTACCCAGGTAGGTAACATCAGAAGTGAATGGGGGTTACAGAGAGGAGGACTGTGGGGTCCTTGGTGCTCTCTCTGCTTGGTTGTTTTGTTGCAGACATTTCATTACCCAGCTAGGTAATTTCATCAGTGTTAGAAGGGTCTGGGATTCGCAGAGAGGAGGAGGAGGAGGAGGGGAGGAGAAAGAGGAAGATAAAGAAAAAGAAAATGTGCCAATGTCCTAATTCACAAGCATCGCTTTGCCTAGGGAATCTCTGAAACCATTGGCATGGCTGCATTTTGCCACCTCCCTGAAATCCTGGGGGTCCTGAGAGATGTTGGCCACTTCATGCACACAAGGAGACCTTCTCTGCTAGAAGCCCCCGTTCAGGTGAGACCAGGGATGGGGTCTGACACTCGGTACAGAAGAAGGCTGGGGGATTCTGGGAAGGAAAGTCCAATGTGTTTAGGAGGACTTGCGCTCCAGACTGTCCGGCCTCCTCAGACTGGTCATAGATCTCAAAGACCCAAGACTGAGATTGTAGGTGGTGCTGGAAATTCTCCATCTTCTCCATCTCCTGGTCAAGTATTTTATAACGCTAGAGAAGACTATGAGTTGCCCCAACAAACATCTCAAGGAGACCCAAAGATGCTTTTTCCAAAGGCAACTGGACTTTGTTTTTCCCTGAAGACATTTCACTTCTCAGCCAAGAAGCTTCTTCTGTTTGGACCAAAGTCAGACCTGAAGAAGCTTCTCGGACGAGAAGCAAAACGTCTTCAAGGAAAAAGCACCGTTGGGACAACCTTGACCCGGATGGCCAAGAACCTCCCTCAGTTTCCATCCATTGCTTCCTGTCTGGTCTTCTGGGGCTTTGGGAAATAATTTGACACCCCTTCGTCTTTGTACTGACAGGATTCACAGAACCTCTCGGAGAGACAGATTCGCACAGCCTTGATCCTGTGCTATGGCCAAGCGGCCCTGGGAGCCCAACCAGAGGAGATGATTCCTTCAATGGAACACATTGTGTCCGAGATTCTGGTCCAATATTCGAGTAGGAACACGGTAAGCTGGTGTCCACCCCATATGCTTCTCTTAATCCTGAGTCCCCCTTTTCTCAGAAAGGGAGGAGTCACGTCACAGGTCTTCCTTCTGAATTAAAATAAAAAAAAAATGATGATTTTTCCAGTATCGCCTTTCATTATCTCCCCTTTTAATTATGAGAACAATTACAATCTGGAGTCCTTAGCTTGGTTGCTTTCTTGCAGGCATTTCCTGACTGGCATGTTGTGGGAGAGGAGGAGAGGGAGGAGGAGGGACAAGGAGGGGCAGGACTATGGGGTCCTTGGTGCTCTCTGAGTTTGGTTGTTTTCTTGCAGACGTTTCATGATCCAACTAGGAAACACCATCAGTGCTAGAAGGGAGTAAGGTTTGCAGAGAGGAGGAGGGGGAGGGAGAGGACTATGGGATCCTCAGTGTTCTCTGCTAACTTGGGTTTCTTTTTGCTGATTTTCCTTACCCAACTAGGTCACATTATCAGTGCCAAAAGTGAGTGGGGTTTGCTCTCAGTTTTTATAGAAGTGGCTTGTCCTGTCAGTGCTGGCAGGACTATGGTTTTCTCCTTGGTAGTTCCTTGATGTATTGTTTACTGCTGCACGTTCAGAGTATTGCAGGGTCAATTCAGTGCCAGAAAAGTAAAGATAGATGGCTGAGGCTTCATTTAACTTCTTTATAAACAGATAAAGTAAATTTTACAATACCAGTTGTAGATTTCTCCAACGTTTAGCAAACTCAAACAGAAGCAGACATGTTACAGGTTCAGAACAGCAACTCGGGAGCTCAGAAACAGACCTCCGTTTCGCTTTAGTTCAGCAAGCAAGTTAGTTTTTCTTTCACTATTAGAGCTGAGCCCAGAAGAGAGATAAACCAGGCCCAGATTCTCTCAGCCCCTCAGCTCAGCTCTCATTGGCTGACCTTGTGACTAAACTCTATTCCCGTTCATGAATCTACTCTGACACTGCACTGTTAATCCCTGCTTATCTGGACTTCAATGGCTGGTGACAAAGTAGAAGGAACCTGTGTCAAAAAACAACCAAGCTCGAAAAGCTCCAAGGACTCCACACTTCATCCCTGAGCTACAAATATTCCCTTTTATTGAACAATTACAAGAGGTTGCTTGGAAGAATCTCGGCTCAGCAGACAACCTCGAGCCCCTGTTTGTGCCTCTCATTCAGATTTGCTCCCTGTTCCAATTCCACTGTATGTTTTAAAATGCTGGTTGTTTATTTATCTATGGTCATGCCGCATTTATTATACTCAAGGCGGCATACATGCATTATATTCTTTCTTCCTTTCCACACAACAACAACCTTGTGATTTGTGTTGGATTGAGAGAGAAGAACTGGCCCAAAGTCACCCAGCTGCCTCTCATGCCTAAGGCAGGACTAGAACTCACCGTCTCCTGGTGATTGGCCCAAAGTCACCCAGCCGGCTTTCATTCCTAAGGCAGGACTAGAAGCCAGAATGACCGGTGATATTTGGATTGGGAGCCCCCGGAGTTCAACCGAAGACGGTTTAAATAAATAAATACTTCCTCTTCCTTCTGGTTTCTTCTGACCCCACCCTCTTCCCACTTGGGTTTTCCAGGATGAAGGCCTGAAGAAAGCCTTCATGATGTCCGTGATCATGATAGTCAAAGCTGTTGCCCTCAGCAAGAGGCAAGATGTCAATTTACCCCATAAACCGGAACTGGTCATAAACATCATTGTAAGTGGGGAAAGGAGGGGGGGGCAGGTGCTCCTAGGTGTATTTATTTTTGAATCAAATTGAATGTCAATCAATGGAGCCCAAAATGTCTTTGTTGCTAAGTGGGGCCTCTGTTAGGTAAATCCTGCCCCAGGGTTATCGAAACAACTGCTTCTATAGAACCAGTCCGAACCAGTAGAAACCCTGCCCTGAGTAGTGCCAGCCGGATGGTGGCCATATCTCAGGAGTTTTCTTAGCTGTGTTTCCTTCTCCTTTCAGGAAATCATTGACGAGGAGCCCACGAGACCCTTGTCTGTCGAAATTCTCCATCAAGCGATCATCACAATCACCTGCATGACGTACGTATCTGCTCCGCCCTCATCTTCTCACCAGTTAGGTCGGAACTTGGAGTTGGACCCAGGGATGGGATTTCCAGACCATGCATTAGTAGGCGTGGCTGGGTGGTCATGTGACTAGTTGGACGTGGCCAAGTCAACATCACTCACGTCGAGGGGCACTTCGCCTCGCCCGGCCTCTAGTGAACACGGGGATGCTGCAAAGGTCGTAAGTGCGAAAAATGGTCATAAGTCACTTTTTTCAGTGCCATTGTAACCTTGAATAGTCACTAAATGACCTGTTGTAAGTCAAGGATTACCTGTACAGAAATACAAAAAGCTTCTTTGCTTGCAAAAAGCTGCCCTAATATACCAATCCTTAAATTAGAAATGGGGGAATACACACTGAAGATCAAGGAGAGTCACAGCCATCATGGAAACCTAAACCATTGTTAGGCTACAGAACTTTTCCCATTCACTCAACTAGAATGAACTTCTGAAAACGTATCAAAACGTATCAAAAAGGAATCCTTTATTGAGATGAGATAATTCATGTAGGAGTTCAAAGCAGCGTCTGAGGTCCCTCAGGCATACAGGGGTAGATAAGGGAGTTTAGAACCCCTCCCCTTATCTCGATGTGTATTTAGTGAAACAAAAGCCAGTATGTTAATTTCCCTTCCACCTCTTTTTAGAGCGAACTTTTCCAGAGATTCCCAGGACACATCCCACTGTGGAATTTGTATGATCTTCTCATCTCCTGGCTGTGCCTCTCAGAGGTGATAGGTTCTGGCCATCTGGCTTTTCTCCCTCCATTGTATCATGTGTGGGTTATACAAATTCGATATAAGATTAAATATTTACATCAAGAAAGGATTTGTTTATCAGCCTCCCCCCCTTTTCTTCTTCCACTGAAGAAATGACAGATACACGGATCTGACAACCATTTTGCCTGAATACCTTTTTTTTCATCAGCAATACCTGCAAGCCAGAGTTACAAATCAGGCAGCGTGCCAGCGCACCTTGAGGAATTAAAATAGTGAAAATACAGTGATAACTATCAGCAGCCAACTCTTGCTCGTAAAGTGAGAGGTTATCTAAGCTCTTTAGCAGAGAGGTTATCTAAGCTCCCCAGAAAGTGGGGTGGGCATATTTGGGCTCCAAAGAGACAAATTAACAAAATATATAGGGCACCCAGGTTCAAGCCTCTCAAGCTTGTCACATGCCACAAGCCATGTTACTAAGCCTTATTATCATGAGAGAAAACTAAAACGAATTGGAGGATCCACACTCCTGCCTCCTTAAAAAAAATAATCTTACTATGAGCGAGCAACCATGTGCCTTGGCCACTCCGAAACGATGCAAGGGAATCCTGTCTCAAAAGTGCTTTTTCAAGAAGCAGCTGGACTTTCTGGAAACCAAGGAAGTCCACTTGCCTCTTGAAAAAAGCACCTTTGGGACAGCCGTGACCTGGATGACTGAAGAATCCCCATAGACAAGAGACTCCTGTGCTCGGTGAACTGACAAAGCACCCTTTCCCACCCAGGAGAAACAATCCTTAGGTCCACTTGCGCCACTTAAAGATACCAGCTGGTCTCACTCACCTCACAAGATATCCTAAGGAAATCATTCAGATTTAAGGAAAGATCACATGCCCCCAGAAAGGCAGTAGAAAAATCAAGACAGTGCACCAAGCTTGAAGTCCACCCCAAAAGGACAGTGCCAGGAGCCACTAAAGCAGTGTAAAAAGCTTAAAACAACCCTTCCCCTTTAAGAAAGTCAAGCCCCTCCAGAGAAGCACCTCAGGGGACAGAAAATCTGGGTGTACTGCCAAGAACCATCAGCTGCACAGTGTAACCAAGTTTAACTGGGGAGGCAGTTCCCGTAAGCAGGGTGATAAAGATAAGGATTAGGCTAGAAACAACACAGAGGCACACAGTAATGTTTCCTTCCTGCTTAGCCTTGTAAAGTGGGGGGGACAAAAGGCTGTTGGAAGGAGATTTCTTCCAACAACTGGTTCTCCAAGCTGCTCAGAATGTTAACAAATGGTTCTCCCGAATGAGTACGAACTGGCTGAATCCCAGCACAGGACGAGGAGTAACATGATAACAGTTTTCAAGCATTTGAAGGGATGTCACAGAGAAGAGTGGGTCAACCTACCCTGCAAAGTACCCGAGAGCAAGATGTATGGAAACTTATCAAAGAGGGACCCAGGAGAAATTTCCTTACACCGAGAACAATCAATCAATGGAATGGTTTGCCTACAGAAGTAGGGGACAGCCATATGACTGGGATGGGGTAAGGACCATCAAGCAAGGGTCGGAGTAGAAGACCTCCAAGGTCCCTTTTAGCCCTATGAGTCTATGACCTTCTCAATGCCCTCCTCTTGTCTTGTCTTTCATCAGGCGTTTGAAGCCCCCACTGAATTCAGAGTTGAGGTCTAATGTGGTGGGCAAAAGTGTCCAGAAGGTGTTTTCGCTACCTGATCTTAAGATGACCACAATGAAAGCGGACAGCCCAGCCCAGTCAACTCAAACTCAGGTGAGCAGACCAGATGGGGCAAAGAAATATGAGATCCACCTGGGAACTAGGATGTGGTAAACATGATTCAATATCTCCTCAGAAGCTCTTAGATCCATCCGTCGAGCCAAATGGACACCTTGGCCTGTCCCTTCATCTTTGGCCTTGGAAGGGTGCTTCCACTTCTCATTGTACGTTTCTGGATAGGACTCCCTATTTTTAAGTCCTAAACATCTCCATATGGTTTTCCTCACCCTCTTTTCTCTCTTCCTCCACTTCTCTTTTATGTTCTGGATGAAGTGTCTTCTCAAGACCAACTTACCCATCTCCCTCCTTTGCCCCCAAGCCATGCTGGTGCAGAATAACCATGTTCTGGATGCACTAGCTATGATTCCTAGGTAGTCTCAGATAACCCTCAAAATTCAGATGCTTAGCAACTGGTCATTCACAATGACCAGTTGCTAAGCATCTTGAATGGTCATTCACAATGGTCGCACCAGTCAATGGGGAAGCCAGATTCACTTAACAACCACGTGACCCGCTTAACAACTGCAGTGATTCACTTCACCACTGTGGCAAGGAAGGTTATAAAACGGGGGCAAAATTCACTTCACTAATGTCTCACTTGGCGACAGACATTTCAGGCTCAGTTGTGGTCATAAGGTGAGGACTGCCTATATTTGAATATCCCAGAATATTAAGGAAGACATTCAACTTCTTAGTCATTCTTTTCTGAACGATAGCACGAAGGAAGTCCTTTCGTTCCTGGTGTTCAGCAGAAAAAAGCATTTCTTCCAACTCTGGAGGAAAAACCAACCCTGCAAGGTCAGCCACTCCCTTTACTGTAGACTTGTGGACTTCAAGTCCTAGAATTCCATGGCGGGCTCAGGAATGATGGGAGTTACTGTGCACGTCATCAAAGGGCCACAGGTTCCCCGCCCCTGGTTTCCTCCCTCTTTTAGGGGCCATTCCTTCCTTTACGCCACTTCTTCCTTCTGATATTTTTTTCCCTTCTTGTAGGATCAGCAGACCGTGACAGCCTGCAATGCCATGCTCACCGAGTTGCTCTCCGAGGACCCGAATTTGGATTCCCTGCAGGATATCTTGAGGGTAAAGATTTATTCTTTCTTGGGGTTGGTCATACGGTCAGCCAGATGTTTAGTCTGGATTTGGCACTTCTGTCCACCTGTCAAGTCCTTCCAAGGACCTGGGATAGGCAAATGTTGCTTTTTGGTGGGAATGGTATCATCACAGTGGCTGAATGCAATAACTTGTCACAGCCAACTCCCCACCGGACAACTGGCCATGGGCTGTTATAATCTTGAACCATCACTAAATACCAATAGCACTTAGACTTCTATACCACTTGCCTGTGCTTGGCAGCCATCTCTCTAAATGAGGATGCAGATTGTTGTCCCCAACTATCTGGTTTTGTCTTGATTTTACTGTCCTTTGTTGTTAAGAGTAGCTGTATTCCAGAAATCTTCCATTACTACTCTAGTTTCGATTCTAGAACTGACCTAAACTGACAAATGTCACAAGTTTCTTTAGTTCTTTAGATATTCTCCCCAGTCTTGAAAAATCTGGTGGCTCTTCAAAGTGGGAATCACAAATTCTTCCTTTCCTCCTTCTCCTTTGTTTTTCCTGGCAGGTCACAAACATCTGTATTGAATCCCAGAAAACTCACGAGAGAGAGAGGGCCCTTCACATCACCTGGCAACTTCTCAAATTGGCTTCCGAAAATGAAAATTTTGATGTAAGTCACAGTTTAGGATGAGAATCTTATGGTATCTCTGGACACCTGCATAACTGGATAGAAGCATTCCTGTCAAACAGACAACAAATAGTCAAAATTGGGAGCATCCTATCAAATTCCATACCTGTCAACAGTGGTGTCCCCCAAGGCAGTGTTCTAGGACCAACTCTCTTCATACTCTACATAAATGACCTCTGTGATCATATTAAGAGCAACTGCATTCTCTTCACTGATGATGTAAAGCTGTTCAACACCACAGACAATACTGCTACCCTCCCAAAAGACCTTGACTATGTATCAGAATGGTCAAACAAATGGCAACTTCAAATCTCAACAAATAAATGCTCTGTCTTACATATTGGCAAAAAATATCAGAAAATAAAATACAAGCTGAATAGTCAAGATCTTGTTGATGATCCAAACTCCGTCAAGGATCTTGGAGTTCTCATCTCAAATGACCTAAGTGCTAGAGCCCACTGTAACTACATAGCCAAAAAGGCATTAAGAGTTGTTAATCTAATCCTACGTAGCTTCTTCTCTGGTAATATCACACCACTAACTAGAGCATACAAAACATTTGCTAGACCAATACTTGAATACAGCTCATCAGTCTGGAACCCACATTACGTATCTGATATTAACACAGTTGAGAAAGTCCAGAAATATTTCACACGAAGAGTTCTCCGCGCCTCTACTCGTTGCAGAATACCTTATGCCACCAGACTTGAAACTCTAGACTTAGAAAACCTAGAACTACACCGCCTCCGGTCCAATCTAAATATAGTATATAAAATCATACATTGCAATGTCCTACCTGCAAATGAATACTTCAGCTTCAATCATAACAATACAAGAGCAAACAATAGATACAAAAAGTGTGAAAATGGTCACAAGTCACTTTTTTCAGTGCCATTGTAACTTTGAATGGTCACTCCACACAAGCTGGATACCAGCAAAGGAGGGAAGAAAACCTCCAGAGAAGTTCCAGAGACAGGAAGTCTAGTCCTGCCAAGAATGCAATAAGAGTTAATGGAGAGGCAGTTTCTGTAAGCAACACCAGAATGTTTCCTTCCTGCCTTCCTTACAGGATTAGCCCAGTAATTTCTTCTAACAACTGGTTCTCCGAACTGCTTAGAATGTTAACAACCGGTTCTAGCAAATAGGTGCGAACTGGTAGAATCCCACCCCTGGCTATGGCTATATGATTCTATGCTTTGAAGAGTCAAAGATTCAAAGATTCTATTATTCAAATATTCTATTATTCTCAGATGACACTATGATGCTATGATTCTGAGATTCTATGATTATTATTCTATGATTCAAAGATTTTCTGATTCAAAATTCAAAGATTCTATGACTCAAAGATTCAAAGATTCAATAATTTTTTAATTATAATATTCTATGATTCTAAGATTCAACTATTTGATAATTCTGTGGTTCTGATATTTTAATATTCTACGTTCCTAAAATTCTAACGTTCTATGTTTCTAAGATTCTGTGATTCTATAATTCCAAAATATATGATTTTAAGATTCTTTGGTTCGATGGTACATGTTCTCTGATTTCAGGTGGCTGAAAAGTTCCCGAGGGCCCCTCTCCCACTTTCTCATCTTTCTCCTCCTTTTTTCTTCTTTTCATTAGACCACAGCTGACTTTGTTCTGCTGGGACAGCTGGTAGCTCTGCTGGCCCTGCACATTAGCGACACCAGCAAAGAAGTTGGCCGGATGTCTGCAGAGGCTGCCTACCACCTCCACCAACTCCTCATGAGCAAAATGGGTGAGAAATGGGGGACTCCAAGGGGGGACACGCTGCAAGGAGCCCAGGGATACGCACTGCCCAGGAGACCCTCTGGTGGCACCCAAAAAAGGAGAGATGGGAGAGACAGAGGGAGAGAGGGAGGAGGAGGAGAGGGAGGGGGAAGACCTTTGTTGTTTTCTTGAGGACTTTTCATGACCCAGCTAGGTAACGTCATCAGTACTAGAAGGGAGGAAGCTTTTGTCTCTCTTTTCTATACAAGGCTTTTGCCCTGTCAGTACTGACGGTCAGCATCACTGATGGTGTTACCTAGTTGGGCAATGAAACGTCTGCAAGAAAACCACCAAGCTCAGAGAGCACCAAGGACCCCCTCGTGTCAACCCTGAGCTACAAATCTTCTCTTCTATTGGAACTACTAAACCAGAGGAAGGAGGTTCGGAAGTTCAGAATGCCAAACTCTGACATTGTGTCCTTTTCCTCCCTACAAAGCTAAAGAAATGGAGATGAGGAGAAAAAACAGGAAGGGGAAGATCGTCGAGTGGCTGAGGGAGGACTACTTCCTCTCGGGCCCAGCAATATTTTATGACAACGTCCCCAAAATGGCTAAGGTATGTTTAGTTCAGCCTTCCGCCTTGCTTCTTGTTGACCTTCCTTTCGGTCCTCCTCATGACCTGGAGATACTCAAAAAAGTCAACATAACCGTGGGGACGGCACGCTCCATAGGCTGGAGTTTGGATGTCCATCCCCCCCAATGTCCAGGAGCAGGCAAGTGCAGCCGCCATGTTGGCTTCTTTGACCCACCTCCTAATTTCATGTGATGGATGACATGGACTAAGGCCTGCCTCTCTCCATGGTGGGCTATCCCCAAACCTGGGTCAAAGTCTCTGGCTTGTCGAGAAAAGAGAGTCCAAACCCTGATGCATCTGCGCATGGTCTTCTGTCCTTCTTTCCAACAGGCCTTTGGTGAGCATCTCACTCCCTCCCAGTTAACAGATGTGATCGTGAAAGCCCTGGAAGCTGTCACAAACAGCAACAAAAATATTTCACAGGCTGCCGGGCTCCTTCTCAATTCCTTCATGAAAGAATGTGGAATGGAGATGGAGGAAGTAAGAAAATGGCAGGGTTTGGAGCGAAAGGGAGAGAAAACAAAGAGGAGAGTGGGGTGAGACTTGGTGTTTGGAGTCCCACTTGGTGACACAACTTTGGCTGGCTTTAAGAAGGCTAGTAGGGCTAGATGCCAGACCACTGAGTGACCTCTGGGCTGTTGATAAAGTTGGGTAAACCTTCCAGAAGGAGGTTAGCAAGAAACATTTTGGTGGTCATAAGGACTACATAAATACATTGGATAGTGTGTTTTGGGGGCCCGCAGTCACAATTTGATGATGATATTTGGCCCCATTTATAGAGAGTGTCTGCCCATCTATCATGGCCAGTGCAAATTTGGTTCAGTGCTGTCCACATCACACGGGGCTGGACAAATCAGGCATTTTTTTGAAAATGTCAGGCAAACGTTGACATTGTGGGCGCCATTTTTTCCCCAATGGGTGGGAATTATCAGCTCTACTGCAACTCCAGTGGAGACCAACGATGGATCTCGCCCCTCTGACCTCTGTTTTGCCGTAGCTACCGATGATCCTAAAGGAAATGTACATGTGCCTCCCAAATATTTTGGACCCTGCCACCAAGGAAGACGTCATAAAAGCCGTGTGCCACCTGGCTTCGAAAAGGGCAAACCGAGTGGTGGATACCATCCTGGAGGTCTGGGTGGAGTGTGATGGGTAAGAAGAACCTCAAGGAAAGGTGTCTCCTGGTCGCTTGGACTCTACGGAGATTCTCAATCCTTTGCGATCGGGGCAGATACCTGTAGCTCAGGTGGAGGATAAGGGTGGAGGTCGGTTCTCCAAGCTTGTGGGTTGGTTTCTGAACGTTTTGTTATCAGGCTAGGTGACATCTTCAATGGAGTTTAGGGAAGGCCAGTGTTGGTGTCCTTCGGCTTGTAAGGGCTTTGTGTAGCCAGCAGGTCTTGTGATAGAGGGGTCACACCACTTTTTTCAATGCCGTTGTCACTTTGAGTGGTTACTTGGCAAACGGTTCTGCATTCCATTCTATTCTACTCTATTCTGCATTCTATTTTATTCTATTCTATTCTGCCTTCTATTCTATTCTATTTTGCATTCTATTCTATTATGTTCTGTTCTGTTCTATTCTGCATTCTATTCTATTCTGCATTCCATTCTATTCTACTCTATTCTGCATTCGGCTGTGAAAGTCTGACTTACAGACGAACACAATACAGAAGCCTGATAATGGCAGATGAGATTCTGCTGAAACGTTGCTACAACTTTAAAAGCACCACTACTATGACATGGGAAAATACCCGAACAAAGCTGAAGGCCATACATGTAAGTACCCGCGAAAACGTAAGAAATATATATATATATATATATATATATATATATATATATATATATATATATATATATATATATATATATATAATCTGTTCTTCCATTGAGGGGGCAGTTAATATATCTGGACGCTTCTGAAATGGGGGAAAGAGGCTGATTTTTTCCCCCCTAATCTATTTTTCCACCTCTGCAGAACCGCAAGAGAGCTATGGAGGGCTCTGGTGGCAGATCCATATGCCAACCTGAGGATCATGAAACCTCTCATCAAAAGGCTCCAGGATGAAGACCCCAGCACAGAAACCACTGGAAAGAGAAATTGCAAATCCATCATGCCCATTGCAGTAAGCCATCGACCGGCGGCTCTGTTTCCATTTTATCTAGACGTGGGGAAGGCCGGAGAGAAGGGGAAAGGGGCTGGACAGAAGATTCACCCCCTCGGGGGTCTCCCCATTAAGAGCAGGTTGCAGGGAGGCAGTGGGCAAACAGGTGGGGGCTGAAATTGGAGCAAAATTTGGCATAAAGCCCTCCAAAAAAGCCCCACTGGAAGTCAAAGCATCTGTGGGCTTCCTGGCCAGAACAACTTTCATATTCATCCATCCATCCATCGGTTCATCTATTCATTCATCCATTCATTCATGTATCCATTCATTCATGTATCCATTCCTTCATATATTCATTCCTTTATTCATCCATTCATTTGTGTATTTATTGATTGAGTCATTCATTTCATAAGAAAACTCGTACGGTTGCCCAACTCACTCATGGTGATTCTGGGTGGCTTACAGAAATTACTAAAAAGAGTTCGATGTCAGAAAATACACGATAGGAACCAAGAAAGGCAAACATCCAGCTGCACATCGCCTCTTATTATCAATAGTTTTAATCTGTGTTTTTATTATGTGTTTTATGGTTTTTTTTTTACATTATTGTAAACTGCCCAGTGCCAGTTAGCTGAGATGGCTGGTATAAAAATTCAATGGATTCAGATTCATAGAAGAGAATGTTAGTCGCTCAGAGTTGAATTGAAATGTGATATTTAAGGACAGTTCACAGACGATGGTCTCAAGGAAGAGCAAGCTCTTGGGTAACTTGGGTGTAACTCTTCTAGCACTGATGATGTTACCTAGTTGGGTCATGAAACATCTGCAACAACAACAACAAAAAAACCACACTCAGACAGCCCCAAGGAGCCCACAAATAAATAAACAATTTATTAGGTGGAGAGTAAAGAGCCCACTTAGGAATGAAGACAAAAAGAGAGTCTTCAGATCTCTTTGTCCACAGTTCTCTCTCACTTGTGCTACACATTCTCTCCCTTTTCTTCTATATCAGGGGTGTCCAACCTTGGCAACTTTAAGACTTGTGGACTTCAATTCCCAGAATTCCTCAGCCAGCAAAGCTGGCTGAGAATTCTGGGAGTTGAAGTCCACAAGTCTTAAAGTTGCCAAGGTTGGACACCTGTTCTATATCTACACCCCACTGTCCTCTCAAAGTCTGGAGTGGGAGTAGAATCTGTGTTTTGGAAGTCCCACTTCGAGCAAAACTTTGCATCCCCTCTCAGATATGGACATTCCTAGCTCAGTTTTCAGGGACATGGGGATTTATTTTTTCTCCTGGTTGGCCCACATCAAAGGAGTCCCACTTTTGGACCCTGTAAGCGAAGTAATCTGGTTCTGCTCACAATCAGGAGGGTGTGTGTTGGATGCTAAGTAGAGGCAGGTATTTCTCTCTCTGGGCACAATGGCAATGTATCTGCTGAACGTGCCCTTCCCGTTACATTGGCGACAGGAAGGGCATCTGGCCAGTCAACGTTCAACTCCATTCAATGGCTCAGACTCCACCCCAATGCAAGGGATTATGGGGTCGTTAAAAGAAGAAGAAGGTGATGAATCTCAGTACCTTGGTGTGCCCAAGGTGACTCTCCTTTCATCCTGTTTCTAGGCCACCAATGCCTTGTCCTTCATCCTCTCACTACCTGAGGCAGCTGAAGTTATCGAGAACAAATTCCCTCCGCTGCTGATCGCGCTGGTCACCCAGATTTATTTTCTCCTTGGAGCCAGCAAACGAGGGCCAAGACGATCAAGCCGAATACTGGAGAATTCCCAACAAATCAACTTATTGGGGTAAGGAATCCCCTAGGCCCAGCCTGGGTTCTTTCTCCATCACTGCATTGGTGAAGCTAGTCTCATGGTGGTTAAGTGAATCTGGCTTCGCCGCCGACTTTGCTTGTCAGAAGGTCGCAAAAGGGGATCGCATGAGTCCTAAAGCAGGACTCATAAATTGTCATAAGTATGAGGCAGTGGCCGGTTGTCTGAATTCTGATCACAGGGATGCTACAACGGTGGTAAGGGTGAAAAACGGTCATGCCACTTTTTCTGTGGTGTTGTAACTCTGCACGGTCAATAAATGAACTGTAGTAAGCCATTGTAATCAAGTTCAGCCACAATCAACCCCTGGTTGGCCCATAGACGCTGCCAGCCCTCATGGCTTGGTTCAGTCATGGCTATCGGGAGGCAGATTGGCATCTGCGGAAAGCCTGCGCTTTGCAGGGGGCAGGAGGTCTTCTGAATGGTTGGCACCGACTCTTGTTCCTTTGTTTGTTTAGCACCGCAGTGCAAGCGATCAGAGATTTGATCATGTGTGCTGGCTATATGAGGGAATTCGATGCCTTGGGGCTGCTGGGCTGCTGGGAAATGCTACTGAGCCCAGACAGTTTGTTTCAAGCCATTTCCCACCTGGCCCGGTAAGAAGTTAAAAGTCAGAAGAGGTTGGTGGGCGAGAGATAGAAGGGGGGTGGGGCAGGGGAGGGAGAAGAAGAAGAGGCAGAGAGAGAGAAGGAGAGAAAGAGAGGCAGAGAGAGTGTGAAAAAGAGAGCTGGAAGAGGGAGGGAAGGGAGAGAGAAAGAGAGGGAGAGGGAGAAGTAGAGGAAAAGCAGAGGGAGAGTGAGGGGCAGAGGGAGAGATAGACAGGGAGGGAGAGGGGGTAAAAGTGAGAGAAGGAGGGGGAGAGAGGGAGAAGAACAGGAGGGGAGAGGGAGAGAGAGAAAAGGAGAGAAAAGGGGGAGAGGGAGAGAGAGAGAAGCAGAGAGAGAGAGAAAGAGAGGCGGAGAGAGTGGAAGAGAGAGTGGAGGAGGGACTGGCGGGGAGAGGGAGAGAGAAAGACAGGGACAAGGAGGGAGGGTGAGAGAGAGAGAGGAGGGAGAGGAAGAAGAAGATACAGAGAGAGAGAGAGAGAGAGAGAGAGAGAGAGAGAGAAAGGCAATCGACAGATTTTCCTGATCTCTCCATATCTGATCTTTTAGGAACTTGTTCACATTCTCTAAAGTGGAGCTCAAGGACATGTTTATACAGGCCAGCACCTACCTCCACCGCCCTGACATAAGGGAGAAGACCATTGGGATGATCTTCTTCTCGGAGGTGAGAAGACATTCTGGAGGTCAAGGAAAGCTTCCCTGGGCTCACAAGAACTTTCTGGTTAGAAACTAGAAGTTGTGGGGGCTCCATCCTTGGAGGCCTTGAAGAAGAGGCTGGACAGCCACTTGCCTGAAATGGTAGAGGGTCTCCGCCTTGAGCTGGGGTTGGACTAGAACAGGGGTCTCCAACCTTGGCTACTTTAAGCCTGGAGGACTTCAACTCCCAGAATTCCCCAGCCAGGTTTGCTGGCTGGGGAATTCTGGGAGTTGAAGTCCTCCAGGCTTAAAGTTGCCAAGGTTGGAGACCCCTGGACTAGAAGACCTCCAAGGTCTTCTGTTATTCTGTTAATTGGTGGAATGGCTTGCCTCCAGATGTTATGGGAGGGAGGGAGGGAGGGAGGGAGGGAGGAAGGAAGGAAGGAAGGAAGGAAGGAAGGAAGGAAGGAAGGAAGGAAGGAAGGAAGGAAGGAAGGAAGGAAGGAAGGAAGGAAGGAAGGAAGAAAAAGAAAGACCAGTAGCTCTCACACCCATAATCATGAAGTGTTTTGAGAGACTGGTCTTAAAATATATACAGGATTGCCTCCCATTGACTCTTGACCCATACCAGTTTGCTTATCGGAGTAACAGATCCACAGAGGATGTTATTGTCATGGCTCTCCACGTTGCACTGAACCATCTGGAGCATAGTGGGAGCTATGTAAGGATGCTTTTTTGTTGATTACAGCTCAGCTTTTAATACCATCATTCTGGATATACTGATTAAGAAGTTGCTAGAATTGGGCCTCTCCTCTCACATCTGCTGTTGGATAAAGGACTTTCTTACTAACAGACCCAAAACTGTTAGGATTGGCAGCTATTTTTTTCCTCCACTCTTGCTCTCAGCACTGGCTCTCCACAGGGCTGTGTGCTGAGCCCCCTTTTGTAGTCACTCTACCCCTACGACTGCACTCCCTCTTGTCCCACTAACTCTATAATAAAATTTGCAGACAACACCACGTTGGTGGGACTCATATCAGGAGGAGACGAGACGATCTATAGGTCAGAGGTTCTCAGATTGGTCTTGTGGTACAAGAGTCATAACCTCACCCTCAACATCAAAAAGACCAAAGAATTGATTATAGACTTCAGAAGATGCAAAAGAGCTTCTATCACTATATATCAATGGAGAATGTGTGGAAAGAGTTCATAGTTTTAAATTTCTAGGAACTCATATTTCTGACAACCTTACTTGGTCGGTCCACACTATGGCCACTGCAAAGAAGGCCCAACAGCACCTGCACTTTCTGAGGTTGCTGAAAAAGAATGGTATGGGTGAGAAATTGCTGGTTACTTTTTACTGTTCTAACATCAAGAGCATTTTGGCATACAGTGTAACGGTGTGATATGCTGGATGCTCTGCAGTGGATAAGAAGATGCTCCAGAGAGTTATAAACAGAGCACAAAATATCATCGGTTGCTCTCTTTCTTCTTTGGAAGAGATTGCGAAGACCAGATTCCTCTCTAGAGCACTAAAAAATCTCCACAGACTGTTCTCATCCTGGACATTCATATTTGGAACTGTTACCATCAGGGAGACGTTATAGGTGCATTTGTGATTTAGTCTCCTCCTCCTCCTCCTCCTCCTCCTCCTCCTCCTCCTCCTCCTTATTATTATTATTATTATTATTATTATTATTATTATTATTATTATTATTATTAAATACTCTAGTATGATTGTGATGTGGTGTTTGGGGCACTGTGCTGGAGTAGCTTTCAAATTTCATTGTATTCATGGAATGCAATGAGAATAAAGGTCTTCTATTGTATTCTATTCTATTCTAGAAAAAACAGAGGGAAGGAAGGAGAGGGAAGGAAGGAGAGATGAAGGGAGGGAGGAGGGAGGAAGAGCGGTGAGAAGGAAGAGAGCAAAGGGAGAGAGAGAGAGAGGGAGAAAGGAAGGAAGGAAGGAAGGAAGTGGAGGGAGGGAGGGAGAGACACGTTGCTCATCAGAAAATCACAAAAGGGGATCCCATGACATCGGGACATTGAGACCGTCATAAATATTCACCTGCAAGTACCCAAATTTTGGTCGCATGATGGTGTGGATGGTACAATGGTCCTAAGTCTGAAAAATGGGCGTGTCAGTGCCGTTGCAACATTCAATGGTCACTAAATGAGGACTATTTTCTATTTCCTTCCTCTTAATGGCCGAATGTGGCATCTCCTAGTAGAGGCTCTCAGGGAATTTCCCTTCCGTTGCTTTGCTTGATGCTCAGTTTCTCGGCTCTTCTTCCTCAGCTGCTGTACCACCCGGAGGTTGGGCACCATTTTACAATGCGGCACATTCTGGATGTTCTTCACAAATGGATGAGCCAATCTTACATCCTCCTACAAATATTTAGCATCCGAGGCCTGGGATACCTTCTCCAGCACCCCTTGGAGGTAAGAGATGGGGTGCAGGAAGTGACTGGACGGTCAAGGGAGAAGCAGGTTTTTCAGGCCATTTTCGGGCCCTTTTGGGGGCTGTTTTCTAGGCTGTTTCCAGGCTATTTTTCCAGCCATTTTCAGGATATTTTTCAGGGCATTTGGGGGGGGAGGCACTTTCTGGAGCATTTTCAGGCCAATTTCAGGCTATTTTTAGGGGGAAACACCCCAGAAAAGCTTCCCCTCTCTGGGAAGTCCAACAAGGCTGGGATGGGTTGGAGAAGGAGAAGAAGACAAGCACCAGAAAGAGGGTGGGCTCAGCCTAGAGTGGTGTCTCTTCTTCAAAGATGGGTGCACCCCTGGAAGGTTGGAAGGGTCCACTTGAGGACAGGTCCTCTTGGAGAACGTCAGAAAGCAGAATGGGAAGCAAGGGATGGGAACTCATCAAGGACAGAACCGACCTAGATCTAAGGAGAAATTCCCCGACGCCGGGGACGATTAATCATTGGAACGACTTCCTCCAACGCTGGAAGGTTCTAGGAAGGGTCTGGATAGCCATTTCTCTGGGATGGCATAGCGTCTCCTGCTTGAGCAGGGGAGTGGACTAGAAGACCTCTGACGTCCCTTCCGATTCTGCTATTCCGCTAGTCAGTGGAATCATTTGCCTCCAGACGGTGTGGGTGATCCAACATGGGAGATTTTTTCAAGAGGAGACTAGAGATCCGTTTATCCAGAAGAGTATCGGGTGGTGATGGCGAACCTTTTGGGCACCCAAACCGGAAGACATGTGCAGGCGCACGCATGAGCGAGTGCTGGAGTGCCGGAAAACCAAAGACCATCTGGCCAGTGCGGGAATCCCTGTTTTGGGGGTGTTTTATGGGCCATTTTCATGGCTTTTCTGGGGTGTTTCCCCCTAAAAATAGCCTGAAATTGCCCTGAAAATGCTCCAGAAAGTGCCCCCCCAATGCCCTGAAAAATATCCTGAAAATGGCTGGAAAAATAGCCTGGAAACAGCCTAGAAAACAGCCCCCAGAAGGGCCTGAAAACAGCCCGAATAATGGCCTGAAAATGGTTTGAAAAAGGCCTGAAAAGGGCTCAGAAGAAGGCCAGAAGAAAGGCCCGAAAATGGCCTGAAAACAGCCCCCCAAAAGGCCTGAAAATGGCCTGAAAACAGCCCAAACAAAGGCCGAAAATGGCCCAGAAGAAGGCCCAAAAATGGCATGGAAAACGGTCTGGAAAACAGCCTGGAAATGGACCAGAAAAAGGTTCAAAAACGGCCTGAATGCCTGAAAAACCAGCCTGTTTTTTGGCTGATTTTTTGGCTGTTTCCCGGCACTCTGGCGCCCACGAAGACCAGCTGGCCGGTGTGCCAGAAACCAAGAGACCCGCTGTCAAGGGGGCGCATGCCCACTGAGAGGGCTCTGCGCGGCACATCTGGCACATGTAGCGTAGGTTCGCTCCATCAGGGGCACAGAGTCTCCTGCTTGAGCAGCAGGTTGGACTGGAAGTTCTCCCGGTTCCCTTTCAACCCTGGGATTCCATGTTCTGTGGGCTTCTCTGTCATGACCTCTGGCTCCTTTCTCTCCCTGCTTCATCCAGACTAAGGTTTTGCGGCCCATGTTGGGACCTGTCGTGAACTGCGCCATACAACACCACAGCAGCCTAGCCAAGGAAGCGCTGAGGACACTAAAGATCCTGTTCGGGCAGCTGGATGTCAGGATATACGGGTACAAGGCCGCTGTTCTCATCCCCCACCTCCTGCAGTATTTTTGGGATGTAAGTAAGCTATAAAACACGGCTCTTTCGTTCGTTTGCTCCCATCCAGATGGCCTGGGGACCACCTGCAGAAGTCTAGCTTGACCAAAAATGCTTAGAAGTAGTTCAGCCACAGCGGTGTGGTGGTGCTATAAAACAGTGTGGAGGCTTGCAGATGATCCTTGAGCCCCGCTAGGGAGCTGGAGATGTTCCAGATGAGTGAAGGAGAATGAAGGTTGCCTCTCTCTTCAGCTTCGCCAAAGCATGTGCCAGTCTAGAAAATCTAGAAGACCAGGCACCCTATCTAGAAACACCACCACCCCCTCGCTCTCCATATCTAAACCCAATCTAGAGGGGTGTTGCTTGGTCTCAGACCCTTTAAGATGTGTGGCCTTCAACTCTGCTGGCTGGAGGACTCCAGGAGTTGAAGTCCCCACATCTTAAAGCTGCTCAGATTGAAAAACAGCAGCCTACATCATACCGTAGAGGTTGATCTGCAAACATTTTACAGCAATTGCCAACGATTAGCATGGAACTGTCAAGATGAACAATTGCCAGGCTCATCTCACTTGGTTTCTTGCATGAGTAAACAGATATATCTGAAGAGATGGTGAATCATCCAGATCATGGCTGTCCCAAAGGTGCTTTTTCCAAAGAAAAAATAATTCATTTTTCCTTGAAGACATTTCACTTCTCATCCAAGAAGCTACTTCAGTTCAAAGAGGGAAACCTCTTCAAGGAACAACAAAATCTTTTGTCTTTGGAAAAAGCACCTTTGGGATAATTAAACAGATACATAGTTGGGTTGATAATCATGTTCAGAGTAGTCATTAACAGTACATCTAAGTGGACAGCCATCCTCGCTGAACGGTGGAGGATGGAAGGAAGAATATTCCTGTCGTCATCTGGTCATTGGCAGTTTATCTTTAGCAGTAACGAGCAGATGACTGCAAGGAATATAAATCCTTCCACCCTCCACCATTCAGGCAGAACTGAAGAAGCTTCTTGAGTGAGAAGTGAGAAGTGAACATCTTCATGGAAAAACAAAGTCCAATGAACAATGGGCTCTCTCCAAGAACATGGCATTTCATGTGGAGAAGAGTAAGGTGCCCCCGAGTCCGCCCCCCGGTTGCCTCCCTCCCCCCCCCCCCCCCCCCCCCCCCCCCCCCCCCCCCCCCCCCCCCCCCCCCCCCCCCCCCCCCCCCCCCCCCCCCCCCCCCCCCCCCCCCCCCCCCCCCCCCCCCCCCCCCCCCCCCCCCCCCCCCCCCCCCCCCCCCCCCCCCCCCCCCCCCCCCCCCCCCCCCCCCCCCCCCCCCCCCCCCCCCCCCCCTTTTAAAGTGGTGGCGATTACTCAAACATGAGCCAGTCGAGTGTGGCAGCAGCCCCAAAAAGCCAACACAGTCCTTGATTGCATAAACAGGCAGCGAATCAAAATCACATATTAATATTAGTGTTAGTGCCAGTGTTGGTATTAGTACTGCTTTGTAAAAACCTTAAGTACTGCCACATCTGGAATACTCAATCCAATTTTGGTCCCCAAATGGGTTGAGACTTTGGGAAAAGTGCAAAGAAGAGCAACTAGGATGATTAAAGGCCTGGAGACTCAAACAAATGAAGCAGGAGACCAAGATGGAGAAAGTCAAAACCTCTTGGGAACTTGGTATGCTCTGAACTTGTGTGTTGTTCTCCTGAAAACGTAAAGATCCTTCTAAGCCTGGCCACCACTAACCACACCAAGAACCCGACAGTTGAGCACTGAGCTACATTGATTTTCACCTATTGGAGGGACTCATCTGTTTCTCTTCCTTCGTAGGAAGACACCGAACTGCGAAATAATTCCATCTCTATTTTCGGCCTTCTCTTGAAAGGGCTGAACCTTATAGAAAACAATAATATCACAGTGAACATCATGCAGAGCCTTGTTCCATTATTGATCCAACTTTCAGACGGTCAGACCAAAGAAGTGAGTTGAAGAGCTGGGTAGAACTGTGGGGGCCTTGGTGCTCTCTGAGCTTGGCTCTTTTTCTTGTAGACCTTTCCTTACCCAACTGGGAAACATCATCAGTGGTAGCATGGAGTGGGGTTTGTGGAGAGGAGAGGAGAGGAGGAGGAGGAGGAGGAGGAGGAGGAGGAGGAGGAGGAGGAGGAGGAGGAGGAGGAGGAGGAGGAGGAAAAGGACTGTGGGGGCCTTGGTGTTCTCTGAGCTTGGTTATTTTTCTTATAGACCTTTCCTTACCCAACTAGGAAACATCATCAGTGGTAGCATGGAGTGGGGTTTGTGGAGAGGGAGGGAAGGGGGGAGGAGGAGGAGGAGGCCTTGGTGGGGTCCTTGGTGCTCTCTGAGCTTGGTTATTTTCTTGCAGACATTTTATGACCCAACTCGATAACATCATCAGTGCTAGAAGGACGTGGTGTCTCTCTTTAAGCAGAAGTGGTTGGCCATTTCAGTGTTGGTGGGAATGTTGTTTTCTGCCTGTTAGTTATTTCCCTCATTAGGCACTTATGTGTAAACAGGTTCACGTGAGCCTCTTTGGCCCCCTTCTGACAAGCATAGTCCCTGGGGAAGCCAGATTCCCTTAATGGCTCTGCTACTAGCTTGACCCCTGCGGAGATTCGCTCAACAATTGCGGGAAGAAAGGTCATCAAATGGGGCAAAGCTCACTTAACAACTGTCTCGCTTAATAATAGACATTTTGGGCTCCATGGCGATTGTAAGTCGAGGACTACCTGTAGAGAGATTGGGCACCTGGGTAGCTTGTCCGTCACCCTGTTGGAGATGTCGAGGGGGGTCTCCTTTCAGGACGGAGCATCTGTGGTCATCCCTGCCCCCTTGCCCGGCCATCTCTGAGTCCCGGAGTAGCTCCTCTGCTTTCCCATCTCCCGAGCAAGGAGGAGGCTGGGTTTTCTCTGCGGAACATGGACAAAATCAGAAGCGGCTTATCTGACACCATCTTTCCTCCCTTGGCCCAGGTCTCCAGGAACGCCCTCAATGCATGCATGGCATTCATGGAATGGGAGGATGTTCCCAGCAACTTGTTCAACCATCAAATGTACAGCAGCCCCCATAGCATGTACAAGGACATCTGTGCCGTCCTTGTAAGTGTGAGCCAAGCTGGCTTGTTTTGTTCCAGATTGTTGTATGCTAAACCGTTTAATTTAATTTAATTTTTGTCCCACCTTTATTTATAAATAATTCAAGACGGTGGACTGTTCCAGATTGTTGTATGCTAACCGTTTAATTTAATTTAATTTTTGTCCCACCTTTATTGATAAATAATTCAAGACGGTGGACATCCCCAATACTTTTTCTTCTCCCCCAATTTCCTTCACAACAATCCTGTGAGGTGGGTTGCACTGAAAGAGGAGGACTGCACCAAAGTCACCCAGCTGGCTGTGATGACTAAGACGGGACTAGAACTCTCCGTCTCCTGGTGATTGGCCCAAAGTCACCCATCCAGCCTTCATGCCTAAGGCGGGACTAAAACTCCCAAAGTCACACAGATGGCTATGATGACTGAGGCAGGACTAGAACTCTCCATTTCCTAGTGGACGGGTGTCAAACTCAATTTCATCGAGGGCTGCATCAGGGTTGTGGTTGACCTCAGGCATGGCCAACTGGGTGGGTGTGGCTGAATGGGTGGGCGTGGCCACCTCGACTCCACTCCCCAAACTGCGTGCACGTTTCCTCTTTGCATTGAGTAGACGGGTCGATGCCTGGCTGGCCCTCCTTCCTGTTATCATTGGGTAGACTGGGCTGGAAGGTAGGCTGCCCTGATCCAGGGGTGTGAAATATAAGCACCAAGGGCCAAATGGGACCCACAAGGTGCTCAGATCCGTCCCGCGGGGTCCTCCTGGTCTCGCCAATGCGAAGAGGGAAGATTGGCCTGGTCTACCACAACGTATTTATCATCGTCTTTAATAACATAAATGTGTCTGTGTATATACTATACTATATAATGTAATAATGTTATATTGTATTGCATTGCATTGTACCGTAGAATAGGATAGTACATTCCATTATAGTAAAATAATATCATTTAGTATAATAAAATATAGTATAGTATTGTTAGGAATGCAAGTCACCCAACAGTTGGGTTGGAAAATATATAAACCAGGATAGACATTTTAATACTGTCTCTTTAAGAGAATGCTAAAATTGTAATTGGGTGTGGTTCCTCAAATGGCCATAAGATGGAGCCAGAAACCTGGGTTGTTCCAGTTGCTAGCTGTCTTGTTCCGTCCTGTTGCTGTCCTGTTCCTGCATTCCCCCATTGACTGTTACTGATCATCATTCTTCTTGGGTTTGATGTAAGTCTGTTACTGAACTGTTTTTGATACTGGACTTTGTAATTTGAATTATCCCTGGACTGACTGCTTTAACTGTGAATGACTTGGGCTGCTTGTTTGGACTTTGCTTAAACGTTTATTGGAAGTAAAAACCTACATTTTACCATACAGTGTATCTGTGTGCTGGTTGTGTGTCATTCTTCACCCCTCTCACTACGTCTCCCTCTGTGCGCTCATTCTCCTAACGGGGAATTACCTCAACAAGTATAATCATATTATAGTTCAGTATCGTACAGCATGATATAATACAATACAGTGAAACATAATATGCCATTGAAGACATTGTTATTGAGGGCATGAGGACTAGAAGCCTGACCAAGGAAGTCGCCCTTTGTGAAAACAAAGAAAGCTATAGAGTTCATTGGCTTCTTTCTTGCCTTCTTTTCCCTAGATGAATAAATGCAAGCAAAACATCTCCAAAATGTTGGATCAAATGCTGGATTTCCTGGGGAACAGAAAGGCTCTGTATCGAAAGGCAGCCGCCCAACTAATTGGTAAGCACAAATACAAAACCTGGAGCCTAATGCCATGCAGGCTGACATCTCTCTCTCTCTCTCTCTCTCTCTCTCTCTCTCTCTCTCTCTCTCTCACACACACACACACACACACACACACACACACACACACACACACCTGCAGAATTAAGGAATATTGCACCAGACTGGAAGCTGCTGTTACACCATGTGGCTTCTTCAATAACCGCTACAGTTTTCTGAGTTTTCAGAAGCCTCCTTCCTTGCTATGATTTCCACTTCCTGTCTCCTTCCCAGCCCCCATTGCCCCAATTGATCAAAAAAGGGATAAATTGTTAAGAGGTCAAACGCCCCGTTCAAGCAGGGGACCCTATACCATTCCAGACAAGAGGCCGTCCAATCTCTTCTTAAAAGCCTCCAGTGAGGAACATCCCAAAGTTAGCCTGACAGAGACTTTAGAATAACTTTATTGTCACTTTAAATGTACACTAATCGGCATACATGAAAATGAAATTTCATCGCATGCAGCCCTCAAAAAACCCCTGGAAGCAAAAGCCGTCGCGCTGATGGATCGTCCTCACTGTTAGGAAATTTCTCCTTCGTTCCAGGTTGCTTCTTTCCTTAATTAGTTTCCATCCATTGATTCTTGCCTTCTGCTGCTTTGGAAAATAGGGTGACCCCACCCCCTCTTCCTTGTGGCTGCCCCTCAAATACAAATTACAAAGCTAAGAACAACCATTGCTTGTAGAAACAGAGGCATAGAATCAAAATCAGGTGAGGTGACGTATAACTACCGCTTCATAAAGTCTTAATAAGGCCACACCTCGAATGCTGCATCCAGTTTTGGTCAGCACTACAAAAAAGACTTTGGAAAAAAAGGCAAAGAAGGGCAAACCGGATTAATTAAAGGCCTAAACCATATGAAGAGTGGTTGGAGGAACTGGGTATGGCCAGTCTAGAGAAAAGCAGGACCGGACATGAGAGCAGTCTTCCAGTAGTTGAGGAGCTGCCACGAAGAAGAGGAAGGGGTCAAGCTATTGTCCAAAGCACCAGAGGGCAGGAAAAGGGAAAAAATGGATGGAAACTAACCAAGGAGAGAAGCAATTTGGAATGAAGAACAATTCACCTGTGGAACAGTTTGCCTCCAGAGGTTATGGCTGCTACATCACTGCAGGCTTTTAAGAAATGACCGGACAGCTATTTGTCTGAAATGCTAGTATAGGGTCTTCTGTTTCAGCAAGGGGTTGGACTAGAAAACCTCCATGGTCCTTCCAGTTCTATTCTGATTGGTTGGTTGAAATATTGGAAGACTGCTATCATGTCATCCCCTAGTCCTTCTTTTCATTAGACCACTAGACATACCCAATTCCTATAACCATCCCGTAAAGTCCCAAACGACTGTTCCAAGTATTTTAGTATTTTTTTAGGATTTATTTGATTTGTCAATCACTTACAAGATACAGGTATAAGAATAAACATAGCTTTGAATACATGGGATAGATACTTATAAGAAAAATAAAAAGAAACAATAGGACAGGGACAGTAGGCATGTTGGTGCGCTTATGCACGCCCCGACAGACCTCTTAGGAAAGGGGTGAGGTCAATAGGAGACAGTCTGAGGTTAAAGTTTTTGGGGTTTGGGGAAGAAACCACAGAGTCAGGTGGAGTATTCCAGACATTGACCACTCTGTTGCTGAAGTCGTATTTCCTGCAATCAAGTTTGGTGCGGTTTACCTTGAGTTTGTATCTATTGTGTGCTCTTGTATTGTTATGATTGAAGCTGAAGTATTCATTGACAGGTAGGACATTGCAAGGTATGATTTTACATACTATACTTAGATCGGACTGGAGGCGGCGTAGTTCTAAGTTTTCTAGGTCTAGAATTTCAAGTCTGGTGGCATAAGGTATTCTGCAACAAGTAGAGGAGTGGAGAACTCTTCTTGTGAAATATTTCTGGACTTTCTCAACTGTGTTAATATCAGATACATAATGTGGGTTCCAGACTAATGAGCTGTATTCAAGTATTGGTCTAGCAAATGATTTGTATGCTCCAGTTAGTAGTGTAATATTACCAGACAAAGAGCTACGTAAGATTAGGTTAACAACTCTTAACGCCTTTTTGGCTATGTAGTTACAGTGGGCTCTAGCACTTAGATCATTAGAGATGAGTACTCCAAGATCCTTGACAGAGTTTGGATCATCATCAAGGTCTTGACTATTCAGCCTGTATTTTATTTTCTGAATTTTTTTTGCCAATATGTAAGACAGAGCATTTATTTGTTGAGATTGGAAGTTGCCGTTTGTTTGACCATTCTGATACATAGTCAAGATCTTTTTGAAGGGTAGCAGTATTGTCTGTGGTGTTGAATAGCTTTACATCATCAGTGAAGAGAATGCAGTTGCTCTTAATATGATCACAGAGGTCATTTATGTAGAGTATGAAGAGAGTTGGTCCAAGAAGACTGCCTTGGGGGGACACCACTGTTGACAGGTACAGAATTTGATAGGACGCTCCCAATTTTGATCATTTGTTGTCTGTTTGACAGGAATGCTTCTATCCAGTTATGTAGGTGTCCAGAGATACCATAAGATTTTAGTTTTAGGAGTAGTTTGTCATGTACCACTGAATCAAAGGCTTTACAGAAGTCTATGTAGATTGCATCTATTGCTTTGCCCTGATCGAGTTGTGTAGTCCATATGTTTTTGCAGTGTAAGAGTTGCAGATTACAGGATAGTTTTTTTCTGAAACCAAATTGTTTATTAGAGAGTAGGTTGTTTGTCTCTAAGTGGAGGATGATGGATTGGTTAATAATTGATTCCATGACTTTACAGGTGACGCAGCATAAGGAGATTGGTCTGTGATTTTCAACTAGGCTGGGGTCTCCCTTTTTGAAGATGGGGATGACCGTGGCTTGTGACCATAGTTTTGGCAAGGAGCTGGTCCTGAAAGATTTTTCAAAGATTACGCTTAGAGGTTCGACTATGGCAGTGGGTAGCTTTTTTAAGAAATAGGCACATATTCTCTCCGGTCCAATAGATAGGGATGGTTTTAGATTGTGCAGTGCTCTTTCAACAATGTCTTCTGTAAAATCGATATGTATTAGATCATTGAAGTTGACTTTAATTCGACTAGGAAGTACTGGGCTTGATTCCTTGCTGTTTACAAATACTGAGCCAAAGAATGTGTTAAAGAGGTTGGCTTTGATGGTGTCATCGTTGCAGTCTTTGCCATTAGGTCCTTTCAGGGGTGGGATGGACCTTGAGTCTTTTAGTTTGTTGTTTACAAAATTGTAGAAAGCGCGGGTGGAATTGGTGCGTAGAAGGTTTTCTTCTTGTTTAATGTGATAATTGGTGCATTCAGTTTTTATCTGGTGGCATAAATTTTTGTATCGGCTTTTGAAGTTGGCAATGTGACCAGATTTGTTTTTCCACCAAAGTGATCTCTTTTTGGATTGAAGCTTCCTTATTGTTATGGGTAATCTGTTTTTCCTGGTTTTTGGAGTTGTTATTGGTACATATAGTTTGATGACTCTTTTGATTTCAAGTAAAAATATGTTGTAATGGTCTTCAACAGTATTGCATCCAGTGAATAGAGATTGCCAATCAAGGGATGAGAGATCATTGTCTATAAGATCATAGTTGCCTTTTTTGAAGTTATAATTGGGGATCACATCATTGTGTTGATTTTTGTGTGGGCATATGTTGAGACAAAAGTCAATAATGTTGTGGTCACTGTTGGAAAAGGGTTCTTTAATTTGTATTCCGTAAATTGAATTCAAACTATTGCAGAAGATGAGATCGAGGCAGTTGTTAAGTCTAGTATTGTTGGTTACTCGTTGTTCCAGTCCCAGGTTTGTTACAGCATCGTAGAAGGTTGCATGTGTGGGTTCAGTTCTACATTCGTTTAGGGTCCACTTAATCTGAGGTAGATTGAAGTCACCAAGAAATATAAAAGCGTGTGGTGGACAGGATGTTGCCCATGTTAGTAGTGAATTTAGTTTGTTTACATGTTCGATGTCATAATCAGGGGCTCTGTAACATAGTAAGAACCAAAATGTGATATTTAAGTTCATAGATAATGGTCTCAGGAAGAACAAGCTCTTGGGTAACTTGGATGTTTTTTAGATGTAAGGACTTTTTATAGAAGATAGCAACACCACCACCTCTACGGATTTCACAATCAGATCGGTAAACATGATAGTCTCTTACTGAGGTAATGGAGCCAGGGGAGAGATGCGTTGAGCCATGTTTCACAGACAAATATGAAACAAATGAATGGTGTCTTTTTTTTCTTTAATCAAAGCAGTCGATTTAGCCGTCTCTGCTAACTCCATCAACATTTTCTATTTACCTGTCTAGCCTGCTGTGCACTGTATTTAACACCGGATGTTGTTCCCTCCAGACAACTTGAAGGAGTTTACCTTGGTGAGTTTAAAAGTTTGCTAGCTTGAAGCCAGAGGGCTTTTTCTCCAGAAGCCCTGTCGCTGATAAGGGTCGCTCCTCCAGGTCGTTCCCGGAAATAATTTGATTTTTGGATTCGTTTCAGCTCTCCGGGATCTGGAAGGTGATTGTGAACCTTCAGTGGCTCGGGTGGCAACTGCATCGTTAGAAGAACTATTTCGACAGTGTGGCCACAGGATAAACCCCGATCTAGTTAGTAGCCAACTCCTTGCCAAAGTCATTGGAAGCATCTCTATACAGCCCTCTGAGGCCCAGCAATAAATCATTTAAGAGTTTAATGGTTTACTTTATTGTCATTGCACCTCGTACGATGAAATTAAATGCCATCTTTGGTGTACATATGTGTGTGTGTGTGTGTGTGTGTGTGTGTTGCAGCATAACTCTGGAACGCCTTGGCCGCTGAAATGTAAAGGAATGAAATATATATATATATGAAAGTGATAGTGTGCATTTTGGATTCAAGTTCTGTTAAGATACAGCCTGTTGTACTTTAAATGGCTTCTACTGTACAGCACAGTGAAGTTGCCATGGTAACAGGTTCACAGTACTCCACAAGGGGGCTCCCTCTGGTAAGGGGCTGTCAGCTGCTGCTCCATTCAAAATCCAAGAAAGAAACCCTTAGACTCCGTTAATTAGAGAAAAAAAATATCTTTTACTGGAAATCAAGTGGTAGCATCAAAGGAATTCTGAATCTGAGGAACTGAGTGCGAAAATCACCTATACAAAGTGATGGCAACGTTCCCATCCACAAGAGTTCAAACTGTCCATCCAATGAAAAGTTGCATGTAATGTCATGTGGGGCATCTTCAGGTGGTGAGGAGGCATCTGTCCGTTGACCTTGGCCTATTTTGATAAAGGGATGCGCTTGCGCATAGCATAGGAAAGAAGCACAAACAAGAAACTTCCCCCACACCCCCACTTATACAGTTTTGGATTGCAGGAAATACGACTTCAGCAACAGAGTGGTCAATGTCTGGAATACTCTACCTGACTCTGTGGTTTCTTCCCCAACCCAAAAACTTTAACCTTAGACTGTCTACTATTGACCTCACCCCCTTTCCTAAGAGGTCTGTAGGGGGCGTGCATAAGCGCACCAATGTGCCTACCGTCCCTGTCCTATTGTTTCTTTTATATTTTTATTTTTCTTATATGTATCCATGTATTCATAACTATGTTTTTACTTATACCTGTTATCTTATAATTGCTTGACAAAATAAATTAAATAAATAAAAAATAAATAAATAAATTTCAACGCTCTCTCCTAATGCCAACCACCATATCAGTTAGGCACACCTAATAATTTCATTATTCAATTTCCTCCTCAATTTTTTTTAAATATAAAAGAATCTCATTTGGCAAGCAGTATGGTTCCAGGTTTCAATACAATACAAACATGACCATATTTACCTATTCATTTTGTTTGTTCAATTTCATATCACATTAGCCTTATTAGCATTTAAGTATTAAACTTATCCAATTCCAATTCATATTATAACTTATTTCATTCATTAGAGTATTCTCATATCTTATTTTACAATGCTATTTGAAATTCTCATCTCATTTCTATATTCATTTCCCAAATTACCTTTATCTGTCATATTTGCAATTTTATCAATCCTTAAGTTTATTAATGCAAAATTGTCCCCTCTGATTATTAATTCGAGCCAGCCACCTTCAATCTATCTTGATACCATCTCCCTAATTACTATATCACACACACACACACACACACACACACACTTTTTTGTCAGATTCTGCATTACATTTTCTCAATCACCTTATAAATCATCTGTACATTACAAAAATATTAGTCTAATCAATTAATTATAGCAACTGATATTAATCCTTCCATAATAACTCTCATTTCATCAACTTCCGCCTTTTCTTATACATCGTTAATCATCAACATATGATATTTTTATTATAAATTCCCAATTCCATATTTATTCCATTAAATTCCATGTCTAGTATAGCAATAATTCTTTAATAACAGGAAAGAGAAAGGAAAAAAGAATCTAAAAGAAAAAAATCACATCAGTTACATATTTATCTATTTTCTATATTTAATCATTTATATCACACCTTATTACCTTGTGGAATCTCTTTCCTGTCCTCTTTTTTAATTTAACCCATTGTCTCTCGCTCTTTTAACAATATAGTTCCTTTTCATCCTCTTTTGCTTCCTGTTTCTCTTTATTTTCTGGTCCTTTCTTTTAATTCCCCTTTTCCCCATTCTTATTCCTCTCCATTTCTCATTCCAATTAACTTTTTCTCCCTCCCTCTTTTGATTTTTCTTTTGAACTTGCCTTTTCAACTTTTTCCCTCTCCTTTTTTCCATTTTTCAAACCATTTTCCCTTTTATTATCACATCAGACCACACATTTTTAATTTTAATTCCTTCCCCCCCCTGCTTAAGTAATTGTTGATCCCTTTGTTCTTCAAAGCTGGCTTCTTCTTTGTTAAATTCCTCCCCCTCCGGTTTGCATTCTTCTTCTACACGCTGGGTCACCATTTCTAATTTCTGTAATACGTAATTACACATTTCAAATCTAGTTTTCATCATTCCCTTTATGTCCTGCAAGTCCGCTCTCATTTCAACAAATAATTCTTCCATTGTATCTTCTCATTTTTTCTTTTCCTCTTCCTTAATTGATATATTCAGTCCCAAAGTCCAGTATATTATTTCAGCCAGTATCTTTTAAATTTATTTTCAACAATGTCCTTAAATCCCTGTTCCAAATTTTCAAGTGGCCCTTTCCCAACTGTTTCCCACACTCACCAGGTGGTTCTATGTCGATATTTTCAAATATCTTCCCCTTTGTAGTATTCTAATGTCACTTTCCAGGGTTTTTGTTTTTTATAATGGAGTTTCTTTTACTTTCTTTTAAGTTCCAAAGTCCAATTTCTTAGAAACACCAAACACTTTTTTAAAAAAAAGATCACTGAAGTTTTCCTGTACCATCAGGTGGTGCTCTTGAGCCTTTTTCACTGTCCACTCCTTCCTTAACTTTAACTTTCTTTGTTGAATATATACTACTTTTATTAAATTCGCTAATTTCAATCATTAACTATTATTTTTTTCCATTTCCACAGACTCAATTTCAGCATTTAATTATGCCCTTTGAGTGCCAATAATCCAATAGTTATCCAGTTTAATTTCTAAACCTTTGTTGTGTTCAAATGTTTTCCTTTAAATTTTCTCCTCCAAATTAATCCAGTACAGTAATTCAAGCCAATTTTATAAAATCCAATTTCCTTCTCTCTCTCTTTGGTCTCAGCTTCCACACACTTTCCTCCAATATGGTCCTTTATTTTAAGTACCAGGGTACCTCAAAATCCATGTATTTTGCCAGGTTCGCACTCTGCTTGCTTCTTCTCTCCAGCACAAACTTAGTTTCCCGGGCTGTTCTTTGCCTTTGTGGTGGCCATTTTAAGACCACTGCTACCGCTTGCCTTTGGAAGGGGTGAAAAACCCCTATCAGCGAGGGGAGTTGTGGCTCCCCTCAACCCTCCAGGTGATTCCCCCTTTCTTCACCACCCCTCCAGGGTGGTTCTGGTCACGATTGGGACCCTCCAGCAAGTTAGCTCGGAGCAAAACCACGCATGATTGTGGATTCCGCTCCAACTAAAACAACGAGCAAACCGGAAGTTCTAAAGCAGTAGTGGGTTTCGAAGTGGTTTGCCACCGGTTCGGTGGGCATGGCTTGGTGGGCACGCTTTGCACATGCACAGAGGCTTTCCTGCTCCCCTCCTGCAATCCTGCACTCTCCCTGTGTCTTCAACAGCTGACGCACAGCTATCTGTTGTGCCGCGCAAAGCAGCTGCACTCCAAAAGGAGGGAATAACCCCTTGTTTAGTGTCTGTTTGAAGCTACCATAGCACTGAAAAAAAGTGATTGACGTCTGTTTTTCAGACTGATGACCAATGCAGCCTCCCTGTGGATGATTTTCCACAAGCTAAGGTTGTCCTTGATTTACGACCACAGGTGAGCCCCAAATTTCTGTGGCTAAGTGGGAAAATTTGTTAAGTGGCTTTTGTCCCATTTTATGACTTTCTTCGCCACGTTTCTTCAGTGAATCACTGCAGTTGTTAAATTAGTAACAAGGTTAACCGATTAACAGATTTGGAAGGAACCTTGTAGATCAGGGGTCCCCAACCACCGGTCCATGGACCGGTACCGGTCCATGGAACAAATCCTACCGGGCCGCTGGTTTGCTGGGCGCCGCCATCTTGTTTTGATGAAAAAGTGCTTCCGGTGAGCTTTCTACCCGGAAAAGCTCACCGGAAGCACTTTTTCATCAAAACAAGATGGCGGCGCCCAGCTGATGCCGGTACCGGGCCGCGGCATAAAAAAGATTGGGGACCACTGTTGTAGATCATCTAGTCCAAACCCCTGTCCAAGCAGGATATCCTACACCATTTCTGACAGATGGGAGTCCAATCTCTTCTTGAAAGTCTCAAGTGATGACGCTCCCACAACTTTCAAACTTCTGTTCCATCAGCTGATTGTTCTCACTGTCAGAAAATTCCTCCTTATTTCCAAAGTTGAATCTCTCTCCTTGATCAATTTCCATCCATTATTCCTTGTCTGGCCTTTAGGTGCTTTGGAGAATAGCTTGACCCCCTTCCTCCTCTCTGGGGCAGCCCCTCAAATATTGGAAGATGCTCTCCTGTCTCCCCTGGTCCTTCTCTTCCCTAGAGTAGCCAGGCCCAGTTCCTGCAAATGTTCTTCATATGTTTGAGCCTCCAGTCCCCTCATCATCCTGGTTGCTCTTCTCTGCACTCTTTCTAGAGTCTCAACATCTTTTTTATAGTGTGGTGACCAAAATTGGATGCAGTACTCTAGGTGTGGCCTTACTAAGGCTTTATAGAATGGTATTACTATCTACCTTGATCTTGATTGTATCCCTCTATTAATGCAACCTAGGATTGCATTAGCTTTTTTGGCTGCCGCTGCACACGACTGGCTCCTATTTAACTGGTTGTCCACTAAGGCTCCGAGATCCTTCTCACAGTTACTGCTATTAAGTCCAACCCACTGCCCAAGCAGGAGACCCTACACCATTGCTGACCGATGGCAGTCCAGTCTCTTCTTGAAAGCCTCAAGTGATGAAGCTCCCACAACTTCCGAAGGCAACTTCTGTTCCATCGGTTGATTGTTCTCCCTGTCAGAAAGTTTCTCCTTATTTCTAGGTTGAATCTCTCCTTGTTTCCATCCATTGTTCCTTGTCTGGCCTTCAGGTGCCTTGGAGAATAGCTTGACCCCTTTCTTCTCTCTGGGGCAGCCCCTCAAATATTGGAAGACTGCTCTCCTGTCTCCCCTGCTCCTTCTCTCCCCTAAACTAGCCAGGCCCAGTTCCTGTATCGCCATGGGATCCCAGGTGTGTGATCGCCATGGGATCCCAGGTGTGTCCGCTAAGTGCCTGTGTTCATTGTATGTTTGAGGCTCCAGTCCCCTCATCATCCTGGTTGTTAAATTGGGGGTCTGAGTGAAGAGGCAGGACTGCATAGGCAAGGTTAAGGAACTCCTTTATTCAATTCCAGTAAAAAATACAAACTGCCGCAGCTTCCCTGTAGGTCGTTGTACAGGGCGCTGTCCCAATTTTCAGCCACTGGCAGCTGGTTCTTTTTTCCGCTTGGAAAACGAACCAATGAGGGAAGTCCACGTCACAGGTTCTCCTCCTTGAATATTCAACACCCCTCCCTTCCCGGAAGAGCCGTTAGCCTATTGCATTCTGTTTACATTACATAGTCATGGAGGTAGGCGGGGCATTTGTGGGTGGGGCCTGGTCTGCATGGTTCGGCTTGTTCGTGTCCGGCAGCCTGGAAAGTTGGATCTCCCACTTCTCCACGATGGCTGGTGGGGCCCATTTGGCCGCTTCTCTGCTGTGCCTCTGGCTTGTTAGCCCTTGGATTTAGGATGGTCATCTCTGCGGTTGGATTACCTGAGCCTCTGTCTTCTGCTGGTCGCCATGGGATCCCAGGTGCATCCGCTAAGTGTCTGTGTACCTCTCCTGTGCTTGAGTGCAGTGTGCCTGAAAAGTCATCTAGACCAGCGGTCGCCAACGGTGGGCCGTGGTCTACTGGTGGGCCATGAGAAAATTTTGGTGGGCTGCAGAGAAATCTCACCCCCAGAGCACCCCCCAAAGCAATTAATCCAGGCTGCACTGAAACACAAGGCTGTGCCGCCCACATGGCCCGCAGGAACCCTCCCCGCCCACTCACTCCTTACCCGACAAACTTGTCTGCTAAATTTCTATTTTTTCTTTTTCCTACCATCATCTGTTCTGCTGTGCCGGGAGATTTAGATTAGCTAGGAAGCAGGAAATGGTTGGATTTCTTGCTTTCTAGCTAGTCTTTAGATCTTTGGCTCTGCTTTTAAGCACAGCCGAACCTCCCTTAAGACCGAAGTTTCAGTTATTTAATGCAGACTCACGGCAAGCAAATTTGAGAGACTGAGCTAGCCGATGGCAGATAGATAGATCACTGAATGATTCTGTGAACAACTCAATCTGCCTGCCTGCTTTGCCTGATTTTGGGTAAAATTTGCTCTTTTTTTAAATAAAAAAAATTCAATATTTATATAAATATTCATCATATTTACATACAAGCCATGCCCAGCCAGTCACATGACCCCACCAAGCCACACCCACAAATTAAGCCACACTCACATAACCAGTTAGTGGTCCCTGGGATTTAAAAGTATGAGTTTGGTGGTTTCTGAGGTCCAAAAGGTTGGCGACCCCTGATCTAGATCGTCCCTGTTCCCTGGGTTGAGGGCCTGATCTATGTTGGTTTGTTTTCCCTTATTTTGTAACAGTCACCCCCAGAGTTGGTCTATATGCCTTCTTCAGATCCTACCATCTTCTAGCTCTACTCATTAAGATTGGGGACCTGTGACTTGTATTATTTCTGCTGGCATCCATGTGGTCCCCCCCCCGCCATGTAGTTGCAGGCATAGACTAAGTTTCCCATGACGAATGACCTACGTTTGGTATTGGAGTCTGCTGGTGTGTCTGGCTGATAGTGGGAGTGTAGCCGGTCCAGCTGTGATCTTCACTTTCGGCCCATTAATAACAACTCTGCCGAACTCCTATGGGTGATGGCATGTTGTTCTGTCCCACCTGTATCCACAGATGAAACTTCAAGTTATATAGTTCAAATACTTTACAAAACCAGAGACAGAAGATTGAATTGCTCTGTTTTCAGAGTCCTTTGGCAATCCTCCTAGAATCTGTCCGGCAATTCTGTATAGTTCGTAAATCACAACGCAGTAATCAGACGCAGTTCTTTCCAAGGCAAAACTCACTTTGTTTCCAGCAAATATTTCAAAGTCGTGCGCTCCCTTATATCCTCTAAGAGAGGGCGTGTCAGTCTCATTAATTAATCCTTTGCTGGACGTCTCTTTTCTAATTGAGATTGACGTCTCAATCTTCTCCTAGTTCTGGCATCCAGCCAGCATCCGGCAGTTTCCTCTCCGCTTGAAACCTCCGACACACTTTCCTGATTAACAGTTAACACCTGAGGTTTAATTAGGGAAGAAGGTTCAGGGGAGAGAGTGGCCTCTGAATCGTCCAATAAATCAGGTTCATCTCTCGAATCCAACTCCTCTCCCTCTACCTGACTCCCCTCCAAGTCACTTAATAATGCAGGCTCGAATCTCAGTGCCAGGTCTTCTTCCTCGCTCGAACCCACATCTGCTGACTGATCAGGTTCAAGTCTCGGAGTCACAACAGCATGTGGTGTTATGTGTTGTGTTAATAAAAGTTTGCCTATTTTTGCTTGCCAATCCGCTGGACCCATTTGGGCCAATGTTTCTTTGGTCGTTCCCACCAAAGAAAAGAGAATTGACGGATTCCATTGATATAAGAAAAGGGACAAGACAAGGCTGTCCATTGTCACCTCTGCTGTTTGTGTTAACTTTGGAAGTGTTAAATAGAAACATTAGAGAAGAAAAAGACATAAAAGGGATGAAAATTAAAAAGGAAGAATTTAAATGGCAAACATTTGCAGATGACCTGGTTTTCATTTTGGAAGATCCATTAGAAACAGCATTTAAACTGGTAGAAAAGATAGAGGCATATGGAAAAGTAGCTGGCTTGAAAATAAATAAAGATAAAACGAAGATTTTGACAAAGAATATGTTATTAAGACAAAAGGAAGAATTGACGGATGTTTTGAAAATCCAGGTCACAAATAAGGTGAAGTACTTGGGGATACATTTGACAGCAAGGTGTAGTACACTTAAAGAGAATAACTATATTAAACTCAAGCAACAGATTGTGGCAGACTTGGCGAAATGGGAAAAATTACACTTATCATTAATTGGGAGAATATCAACAATTAAGATGAATATATTACCTAGAATTTTATATCTGTTTCAAACCATTTTCTTATCCTATAACATTAAAAAAGGAACAAACAGATATGGTGAAATATTGAATGAAAGGGGTGGACTTAAATCTATGCAAAAACTAGAAGAACAAGGTATAAAGATGAATTGGTTTTCATATGCGCAAATACGCTCTAGATATGATAAAGATTCCAAAACAGAAGGTTTTTATGATAAACTGACTGACAGATAAAATTTTGACAGGTACTGATGATAAGGTGATTAAAAAACTGTATGGATATTTATTAGAAATTAAGCTAGAAGAAGAACAAGTTAAAGAAACAATGATTGCTTGGGGGAAAATTTTTGGAAATGGGATTGATCTAGAGAAATGGCAAAAATTGTGGTCTCAAAATTATAAAATGACAATGACAACAGCATATAAAGAAAACTTGTATAAGATGTTTTACAGGTGACACTTACCCCCAACAAAAATAGCAAGAAAGTTCAAGAACAAATCTGAAAAATGTTGGAAATGTCATCAGACACCTGGCTCATATTACCATATGTGGTGGACGTGCGCGGATGCTAAAAGATATTGGACTAAAATCCACACATGGTTGGAAAAAATGACAAAAAACACAGACTTGAAACCGGAGATATTTTTATTGGGAATTTTACCTGAAATATACAGTAAGGAATTGAAATATTTGATTGTAAATGTATTAACAGCAGCTAGGATTGTATTTGCCAAAAATTGGAAAAATGAGAAAATACCAACGCAGGAGGAAGTTATCAAGATAATAATGAAATGTGCTGAAATGAGTAAATTAACATTTGACATTAGAGAACAAGAAGATAAACAATTCTGTAAGATTTGAAATTTGTTTTATCAATGGTTAGAAAATAAAATATGGTAATGGAATATGTAGAACTTTAGAATAGAACTATATAGAATATATAAAGACGTATTATTATATTATAACTATGGGATAGATTTAGGATGATAATATGAATTACTATAAGATAAATCAATTTAAAAATATGGAATATCTCGCATAATATGAATGAATAATAGTATAGTCAAATGATTGAGTAACAATGATAATAATGTATTTAGGAATATTTGATTGATAATATGAGAATATATACAAGTAATTGTAAATGAGGACTATGGAGAGTGGATGCACAAAAATGTTTGTAACCAACCAACACACTGTATGTACATAAGTGGAAGATGGCTTGATGTTTTTATGTTGTGTTTGTGTATGTTTGTCTAAAAAAATAAAAGAATTGTTTTTAAAAAAACAGTGGCAATTTGCTCATGGAGGATTTGTGTTCAGCATGTGAGATTATAAATTTTCAGTTTTGAATCAACAGGAGACATCATGAACAATTTCCAGAGCTTTTGCAAAAAGCCAGCACGTCCTCTTCTGGGTAAAGGCACAAAGGGGCATTGAGACAAATGATTGTACAGAGTTTTATACACTCAAGACCCCAAAACTTCCCACCTTCATCACTGCCCCATTGGTTAAAATGAGCATTGGGAAATTCTCAGATGATTTTTAGGATGATGCCTGAGCTCACAGTCTATCTCCATGGTAGTAACATGCTCAACAATTAATAATTTACTTAACATTTGCTTAATAGTTGCTATATCCTGCCATGTTTACACTAACTGGGGTGTTTTCTGGATCCTCATGACAACTGCCCTAATGTGGACTTATGCTTAATGGATTTTGTCTTGTTAGCACAACTGTATTTGTTAATATTTCATCAGGGGCTTCTCAGATTATACAGAAGAGAAATATACTAGAGAAAAATATGTCTACTTTTGCACTTTTTTTTACAGGAATAATTTTTACTTCTCTTGGATAGCCTGGGAAAGTAGTTCAGTGGTTCTCAACTGGGGCAATTTGAAGATGAGTGGCCTTTGTTATGAACTAACAAAAAACCATTTAATAAACTTATTAACATTATGTTAAGCAGGCTTGAAATCCTGCACTTTGGACTGGCCCTTGAATAGCGAACTGGGATTGGTCCTCATGGAGCAACCTGATTGGCTATTAGTGTAACATCTTTCATTGGCCAAAAGTTAAGCATGTGGACACAGGTCATTGGTTAACAGGTCAGTAGCTAGCTCTATAAAAGGGCTACTGCTGCCCAAGGGTTTTGCTCTCTGTTTTCTGTTCCTTAATAAAGAGTTGAAGTTCACTAAGTCACTGACTCGTCTCGATTACTTGCACCCATGCCCAGAATATAACACTGGCGATGAGGATGGGATGCAAGAGACGATAGAGCTGACTGAACACCAAAGAGCGCCAAACAGAGCACGTGGCTGAACACGCACCAATGACGGCAACATGGCCAGCGGTGCTATACCACCCGCTCCATTTGACCCAGCAAACGAAGACTGGGACTCATATATGGATCGGTTCCAAATGTTTTTGGAGACCAATAACTTAAAGGACGCGACAACCGGTAAGAAACGAGCAATATTCCTGACCCCATTGCGGGCCGGCCGTATTTAAAATGGCGAAATCACTTGCAAAAACGGCTGAAGTGAAATCAATGGACTGGGACGCCCTCGCTCCCCTCCTAAAGGCCCACTATGCACCCGCAGTGCCCACACTTGTTCGAAGACATGAATTTTACCAGAGGGACCAACGGAAAAGCGAAAGTCTCGCAGACTACATCGCTGACCTCCGGAATTTGGGAGGCCTCTGTGGGTTTTCCAACCTCGAAGAAGCTTTGCGAGACCGCATAGTTCTGGGATTAGATGACCAGGCGGTGCAAAGCAAGATCATGGCAAAAGGGGACATCGATCTTGCCGATGCCATCGCAGATGCTACTGCAGCAGAAGCAACCAGGAAGTCGGCCGCTCGAATGCGCCGCACCAACACACCGCTCTGCCAACTCGCGAATGACACCTCGCCTCGCCCCGAGAGGCACTCAACAACGGCGCATCATGAAGACCTAGAATCCCCATCAGAAAGTGATGAGGAAGAGGTCAACCGACTCCGGTCCGAACGAGACCAACAAACCCAACGATTCCCGCGACAATGCGCGGGTTGTGGGGCAAACCACCCACGATCCGATTGCAAATTTCTTGACGCACTCTGCCATTCATGTGGAAAAAGAGGCCACATTGCAAAGGTCTGCAGAAGCAAGCGAGGGTCCAGTCCCAAGCGCAGGGAGAATAACTGCAGCCTGTCTTCGGGATTCCTGCAAAGAACTCTGCTTTCTCAGCTGGCTTTTATCTCTTGAGGGAGGGGCCATCACCTTGCAGCCTTACTCCTGAGTCACCCGTGCTGCTGCAGCTGCTCTTTCCTCCGAGCAGCCCTGGGCACAGGCTCCTCGGGGGCCTCTTCATCACTGCTGCCAGCCTCCACACTCTCCAGAGGCAGCCTTCCACTCCCTGATGGTCCTGGCCCATCCCTGCCTCACACGCAGGCTCCTCATCCAAGTCCTCACTCTCCGAGACCTCAGCCATCCGCACCTGCTGCTGGCGGACCACAACATGGTCTGGGCCAATAGAGAAGCAGCTGTGGGCTCTAAAGACTCTTGAGGTCCATCTTTGCCTCCAGTGCTGTCAAAAAAACGAGATGTGCTTCACCTTGCCTATCTCCTGGGCTCCTGTTCAAACCTACCTGGGAAAATTATCATACATGTCCTACAACCGCTGTCTCATGGGAACATGCCGCATCCTGAATTTTGCTATCTTCTTCCTTCAATGTTTTATTGCATATTTTGTTTAACTAAATAGTTTCAATGGTTTTTAATGCTTTCATGGTTATTTTATTTTTGGGGTTAGGGTGGGTTGTTTAATTTTGATGGGCAGCTACATATATTTGTTCAATTTTAAATTGCAATGCCCCTCCCACTAAGGGACGGTACAATTTGCAGGGAGAATTGTGAGTGACTATATTTTACAGACGCTAGGAAGTTTCATTTCTTTGACATGTCTCACAAGATTTTCCTCAGCCTGTGGTTCTCAGCCCTTCTCTTGGGAACTGGTAAGTTGTGTTTCTCTTACTGTGTTTCTAGCGTTAGATGCAGATTCAAAGCTGGGTAGGATTTCTAGAGGAAATTTCTTGCTGCCCAAAAGAGCTGAGTTGGAAAAGAACGTCAACAAGAAGGCAGATAAGATTGAAATAACGAACTCTAGCAGAAGACAGAAACTATTTCCTGCATTTTTCTTTACAAGCATAAGAAACATAAAGATAATGCTATTATTTATGCTTCATATGAATATAATATGTTACTCAACAGTATAGTCTAGATTAACAGGACTAAAAATTCAATTTCAGACTCAAACATAACAATAATGCTGGTCCAGAGCATGTAAGTAAACATTTTCAAAGTCATTTTATGTTGATTAAAATAACTACAAAACACTGAAAAAAATGAGAACCAAAAAAGTTAAAAACAGGAAACAGATTTTAAAACAGGAAAAAACCCAAAGTTCGGAGAATACATAAATAGTTTTGTAATCACCCAAAAATATATTAATTTAAAATATGCTTAACTAATATTTTAATCATCAAATGCATTTGCAAAGGTAGACAAAATTGTTAACAGCAGTATCTTTGTACCTATATTTCATATTTCTAAACTTCCCATGTCCCTCAGAGAGGAACTGTAGTTAGTCTGAGTTCATCCATGTATCAGAATAACAAGTTGGAGTTGGAAGGGACCTTGGAGGTCATCTAGTCCAGCCCCCTACTCAAGCAGGAGAACCTATACTATTTCAGACAGGTGCCTGTCCAGTCTCTTCTTAAACATTACCAGCGATGGGGCACCCACAACTTCTGGGGGCAAGCTATTCTTGCCAACTGTCAACGAATTCAGAAATCTCTCAGTCGGGGATATTGTGGTAGATCCTTGATTTTAATGAATCCAGGGACAATTTCCAAGTTGAACCCTAAAGGAGATTCTATTGAGGAAGATTAATGCCACCCATTGCTACAGCACATGTTTCATGCACAGCGTGCCTTTACATCAATGGCAAAGGAAATGTATTTGATTTATTGAGATCCCACTGTTAATATTTTTATAAATAATTCAAGGTGGTGAAGATATCTAATACTGTGAATTCAAATTTGGGTCGGTCACTGGCACCAGAGATTTACTCTTCTGGTCCCAGTGGCCGACCCAAATTTTATTTTCATCATTATCCTGGGATATGTATATTTGCCTTAATCAGTTGAAATGTCTTGCCTTCAGAAGTCGTTGTAATTACTTGTTGATGATCCAAACTCTGTCAAGGACCTTGGAGTACTCATCTCTAATGACCTAAGTGCTAGAGCCCACTGTAACTACATAGCCAAAAAGGCATTAAGAGTTGTTAACCTAATCCTGCGTAGCTTTTTCTCTGGTAATATCACACTACTAACTAGAGCGTACAAAACATTTGCTAGACCAATACTCGAATACAGCTCATCAGTCTGGAACCCCCATTACGTATCTGATATTAGCACAGTTGAGAAAGTCCAGAAATATTTCACAAGAAGAGTTCTCCACTCCTCTACTCGTTGCAGAATACTTTATGCCACCAGACTTGAAATTTTAGACCGAGAAAACCCAGAACTGCGCCGCCTTCGGTCCGATCTAAGTATAGTATATAAAATCATACATTGCAATGTCCTACCTGTCAATGAATACTTCAGCTTCAACTATAACAATCAAGAGCACACAATAGATACAAACTCAAGGTTAATCACACCAAACTTGATTGCAGGAAATATGACTTCAGAAACAGAGTGGTCAATGTCTGGAATACTCTACCCGACTCTGTAGTTTCTTCCCCAAACCCCAAAAACTTTAACCTTAGACTGTCTACTATTGACCTCACCCCTTTCCTAAGAGGTCTGTAAGGGGCGTGCATAAGCGCACCAACGTGCCTACCATCCCTGTCCTATTGATTCTTTTATATATATATTTTTCTTATATGTATCCATGTATTCATAACTATGTTTTTACTTATACCTATTATCTTGTAAGCAATTGACAAATAAAAATAAATAAATAAAAATAAATAAGTTGTGAGAGCTCCACATCCCTGGAGGTTTTTAGGAACAAATTGGGCAGCCGTTGGTCTGGAATGGTGAGCAGTGGGTTGGACTAGAAGACCTCTAAGGTCCCTTCCAATCCCATGATTCTATGTTCTAAGTCCTGGCAATGGCATTAAAAATATGAAGAATGCAATATGCCACCTTCCGAGAAGGGATTTGTCTGAAAGTGGTATGAGTGGCTAGGGTGCCCAATCTTGGCCAATTTAAGACTTCAACTCCCAGAATTCCTCAGCCAGCATAGCTGTGACAAGGCTGGGTCTGTTAAAGTTGCCAAGATTGGACACCCCTTACTACAAGGTTTCTTGCTTAAGCAGTGGGTTGGACTAGAAGACCTCCAAGCTCCCTTCCAACTCTGTTTTTCTGTTATTGGTTTGCAACAAGGGCATTGTGGAAAAGATGCGTACAAGGATATACAGTGGGAGGTGGGGTTGGAGAAAAATAAGGAGCAGCACATCCCGTGAGCAGCACGTGAGATATTTTAGCCTGCAGCAAACGCCACCCCAACAGACCAGGCATGGTCACAAGGAAGTGGGAAGATCCAGCTTTGGGGCCCTAATCTATAGTCATAGAGGAAATTGGAAAGGAAGCATGAAAGGAGCATGAAAATGCAATTAGATGGGAATTTTCGGGGGTGGAGAGAGGATCTTCAAAACCGAGCATTTTGTCTTTTTCTGATAAGACTCTTCAGCATATTTAGAGAACATAAGTTGCTGCAGATAAGGGGTGGCAAGACACGAGGAAAAACCGCTTCCTTAGATTAGGAAGCAGCCTGTTTGCAATGAATTTCAAACTTTCGTTTTCTCTTAACTTTTTAGCAATTATGGATCTTTCAAAAAAAAAAAAAAAAACATTCCACACCTTGCACCAATTACCAGCATTAGGTTTAGGGCATTGTTATTCTTAGAATAGAATAGAGCTGTAAGGGACCTTGGAGGTCTTCTAGTCCAGCCCCCTGCTCAAGCAGGAGAACCTATAACATCTCAGACCGGTGACTGTCCAGTCTCTTCTTAAAAACCTCCAGTGATGAAGCACCCACAACTTCTGGTGGCAAGCAGTTCCACAGGCTACTACTCCTCACTGTCAGGAAGTTTCTCCTTAATTCCAGGTTGTTTCTCTGCTTGATTAGTTTCCATCCCTTGTTTCTTGTCCTGCCTTCAGGTGCTTTGGAGAATAAGTGGACCCCACCCCCTCTTCTCTGGGGCAGCCCCTCAAATACTGGAAGGCTGCTATCCTATCCCCCCTAATTCTTCTTTTCTTCAGACTAGCCAGACCCAAATCCCGCAGCCGTTCTTCATATGTTTTAGTCTCCAGGCCTTCGATCATCTTAGTTGCTCTTCTCTGAACTTTATGCCCTAAACCTCTGAACTCTAAAGGCTCAACAACTTTTTTCTAGTATGGTGACCAAAATTGGTTTCAGTATTGCAGGTGTGGTTTTATAAAGGGTTTTATAAAGTGGCACTAATACTTTACGTGATCTTGATTCTATGTCTCTATTTATACAACCCAGGTTTTTATTTACTAGAATAATATATGAATAATACATTGTTAATATTATAAACCTAATCAACATATAATAATAACTACCTGGTGACACAGTGGTTGAAGTACAGTATTGCAGGCTAACTCTGCCCACAGCCAGGAATTCGATCCTAAGGGGGCTCAAGGTGGACTCAACTTTCTATCCTTCCAAGGTTGATAAAATGAAGATTGGCACAAAGATGTTTTTCCAAAAGGACTTTCTTGGGGTTTTGTTCCTTGAAAACATTTTGCTTCTCATCCAAGAAGCTTCTTCCGTTCTGAAGCTGAAGAAGAACTGAAGAATGATGAGAAGCAAAAGGTCTTCAAGGGGGGAAAAAAACACCAAGGAAGTTTTCTTGAAAAGCATCTTTGGGACAACCATGACCTGGATGACTGAGAATCTCAGAAGACCAGATTGTTGGGGGCAATATGCAAATAATGCTTCAACATTGTAAACTAACCAGAGATGGAGCAGTGAAGTGCGATGGGGCAGCATATAAGCCTCAATGCCTTTGCTATTATTTCTCTGTTCTCCTCTGTTCTGTATTCTGTCAACCCTGAAGCCATTTTGGTGCATCTTCAGGGTTGCCATAGCAAGTCTGGTTGGAGCTTTGGGAATGGGAGGTGGGGAACAGAGAGAGCTGGGGATTATTATTGCCTTTATTGTCACAGTACAACATATGTACAATGAGTTTGGCTGTGGTGCACCCCCACCACACAACTTTGTTGATCTGTAGCCAAAATAAAACTCTTTCTCCTGGGGACCAAAGATGTTCTCGCCAGGTGCTGGGGAGCCACGGACTAAACCAGAAGTCCCCAAACTTGGCCATTTTAAGACGTGTGGCTGGAGAATTCCGGGAGTTGAAGTTGTGTGGACATCTTAAAGTTGCCAAGTTTGGAGATCTCTGGACTAAACCAAGTGGAGTTGGGGCCATGACCTGGTTGGATCATGTGATGGACACGTGGACTGGGAAGAACTTTGATTTTTAATTTGGGTGGGGAAAACCCCGGGACCTTCAGAGTCGGGTTTCATCAGATGTGCCCATATGACATGCCTAATAAATCTGGATTTTGAGGAGAAGCTTTTTGGCCTCAGAGTTTTGATTGCATTGGGTCTGTTGGAATTCTGACACGACCAGCAAGCTACCCCAACCCAAATTATCTTTATGTCACAGTATAGAGTATTATAAAATAAAAAAGTAAAGTAACTAGAAGAACAGTGGGGAGGGGAACAGAAAGGGGGAAATGAAGTGAGGAAGGAAAGAGAAAGAAAGGGATCATTGACTTCTGACTCTCTCTGTTATAGTAAAATAAGGCATTAACATCAAATCACAACTTTTTGCTTTTCCATAATAATAAGAACAAGTTATTTCATTGCAACAAAGATCTATCCATCTAATCTATAAAACCCAAGGTCAGAGTTACACTCTTTTCCACATCAAGCACTAAGTTCAGAAGCGGTTTCCATGTGGAAATAAAAGTGCTTATTTTCTTTTCTTTAATCAGAGTAGTCATTCTCGCCATTTCTGCCAACTCCATCAACTTCTGCAACCATTCTTCCCTAGTAGGAATTGAAGTGTCCTTCCATTTTGGTGCATACGATAGTCTTGCTGCAACAAATGTTCCCATTTTTTTCTCCAGTTCGTTTTCCATGAGACCCGAAAGGAAAAAGTTCTGGGTTCATTTTTATCTCTGTTTTCAGAATTAGGTAGATAAACTCTACAAAGGCTTCCATACAAAGTTTCTTTATTGGATTGTAATAGGCATCCTCAAGGTATAACTCACAGTTATGTTGAGATTCATCTAATGTCCAATCTTTGCATAGTTATCTTCATAGTGTGAAAATATAGTTATCTTCATCCTATAACGATGGAGCAAAGAGAAAGACACCAGCACGATGCTGGGGTCCAAGCAAGAATAAAAGAAACTCCCCAAACCTAACCAAGGGTCAATTCAGTGACCAATCATGATTACAGATGTGACCACATGACATGAACTACATTTCCCATGAGGCATTCCCTTAAGGGGACAGCTCCCAATTCCCAATTAACTATATACTGTCTGACCAGCACATGCCAATTTTTTTTTTGCTTTATCACATGTGCACCATAAATGTTAAAAAGTCCCTTCTTTATTTTTATCCTTCCAACATTCATGTGACATGCCTTTATACATGTTAAATAATTGTGTTAAATTCCAACAAAACATCATCTTAAACAAATTCTCTTTGAGATTATAATTTAATGTAAATTCTAAACTCTTCGTCCACATATTTTCCCATTGTTCAAGCATGACATTATGTCCAAAATTCCTTGCCCTCTGAATCCAAATTATCCCAATCCAACCCAAATTATCGATAGAAAAATAGCCACAAAAAGGCCATTTTTGTGGGGTAAAAGTGGGCCTCTTTCCTGCACAGTCAGGAAATGAAACCACAAAACAAGTCATTACTGGTAACAGTTGTGCAAACTGGCTGTTTTTGGTTTTATTTTCAGTAGCTGTGAAAGTCCTCTGAACAGCAAGACAGAGCCACTTAGGAACAGCAATCATTTTTTACCTTGGGAGTGTCAAAAAAGTCAAGATGGCATCTGAGGGGCTTTGAATGCATCGCCTCAACTGCCATCTTCACTTTTTTTGACTGCATTCTATGGACGTCTCTGGCAATTTACTTAAATTAAGTAAATCGGGTGGAGATGAGGGGCAGGAGTCCCAGAATGGATCCACTTTAGATCCAGTTTCAATAGTCTGGTCCCAATTGTGGTTGTAAGTTGAGGACCAGCAGTATAAATTGAAAGCAAACTCCACTCTCCCTTCTACTAATGATGTTACCTAGTTGGGTCATAAAACATCTGCAAGAAAACCAACAAGCTCAAAGAGCATGAAGGACAGGGGTGGAGCCTCGGTGGAACAGTGGTTAGAGTGCAGTACTGCAAGCTACTCCCACTGCAATTTGGCAGTTCAAATCCCACCAGGCTCAAGGTTGACTCAGCCTTCCGTCCTTCTGAGGTGGGTAAAATAAGGATGCAGATTCTTGGAGGGCAAAAGGCTGACTCTATAAACCACTTTGAGAGGGCTGGGAAGCACTATAAAGCGGTATATGTCTAAGTGCTATTGCTATTCTACCGGTTCGGACCGGTTCTATAGACCCGGTTGTTGTGATTCTGCGCAGTTCGGAGAACCAGCAAATTGTGCCCCAGGCTGGCCCAGCTCCTCCCCACCCAGTCAGTCCTTAAGTTATTTCTCCCCCACCTCATGACAATCAGCTGTTCCATTGATCAGCTGTGCCGGGATCCCCCTCGCTGTCTTACTGCTTCGACCAGGAGGCTTCCTTGAGGCCCAGGAGGCCAAAAAACCCGGGTAGTAGTGGTGGTGTGTGCTACAAAAAAGAAGAAGAAGAAGAAGCACACCCACCCAGTCACATGGCCATGCCCATCTGGCCATGCCCACAGAACCAGTTGTTAAAGAATTTGCATCCCACGCCTGATGAAGGTTCCCTCGTTTCAGTCCCAAGCTTAAAAATACTCTCTTTTGCTTGAAATGAGTATGTGGCAATACTGAATCAATTCCCATCCCAGTCATCCTCGTGACCTCTTGTCACCCTCCAGTTGGGGAAGTTCATCAATGGACATATATAACCCTCTCCCCGTTTCTATTGCTGTCACGAGCATCTTACACAGAAGGCTTTGTGATAGATTCAGCAGTATTTCCTTTTATTTGTATCAGGCTTTGCATAATTTCAAATGCAAACTTTAAGTGGACTCTCTTCCAGTCACAGATCACAGGGGTATGAATAGGTTTCCTCTGGGATTTCTATATGAATGGCCCAGTTGTAATGAGTTACAGAAGTTAATCATGCACTGTGTGAAGAAAGTCTTTATAAGGCCCAGACTCTCTCCCCTTCAGACGATAAGAATGAACTTTTGAAAACTGGGTGTTTCAAAAGGAATTCTTTATTGAAAAGGAAAAAGATCCAGCCGATGTTCAAAGCAGGGTCTGATATCCCTCCAGGCATGCAGCTTAGATAAAGGGAGTTAGAAACACCACCACCCCTTAGTGTGGTGTGGATTTCATCGGTACAAAGAAGCAACATGTTAATTCCTCCCTGGCCCCTTCTCCGCTTGCTATCTCTCCAAGAGGTGACAAGTTTCCAGGAATTGAAGTCCGCCAGGCTTCAAGGGGCCAAGGTTGGACAGCCCTGGTCTACAGTAAGTTCCCCTGCTTGAGCAGGCAGTTAGGGGTGACTTAGTAGATTTCCACAGTCCCTTCCAACACTATTACTCTGTGTTCTAAGTGTGAAGCAATTTGACTTCACCTTTCTTACTGTTTTGACATTTTTTTTTAGAAAAAGTTCCCCTTTATGGTCAAGACTAACTCTTTCAAAGCCATTGGACAAGTTCCTACTTGCCTAATTCTTAGTTAGTCACATCTTTAGCAATACTCCTTCATCTTACAAGAGAATGAAGCTAGACCTTTCCCTTTGGTGGAGCATGTAAGCACCTTATCTAATATTTGCTGCACAAAACCTGGATGACCTATTTTAATGTTGATCACATGAACATTGGGATGCTCCAGCTTGTTCTCTCACTGTCTTGAGGACCTTTCTCAGCTCAATGTTTGTGCACAATAGGAGGATGGAGGTCATCCAAGACCCATCTGAAGGAGGTACATGTCAATGAACATGGTTGAGGGAGCCTGAAACTCTCCAACTCATCTGAAGTCCAGAGAGGGGTCCTCTGAGGACAGTTTTCCAATTTTGGCCCCTTTAAGACACATGGACTTCAACTCCCAGAATTGAATGGCTGTCTGACTGGGGAATTCTGGTGGGGTTGGTCCACATATCTTAAAGAGGCCAAGGTTAGGAAGCCCTGATCCAAAATATCTCAGCAGGTTCCTTTCAGGTTCTCAATGAGTACCTGGAATAGGTGAGACTCATCCTTCTCTTCCCCTACGCTGAAAAACACCCAAGACTTTCCCAAACAAGACTCAGGCCCTTGTTGACCAACTATTTTGAGAAAAAGGCATGTGATAGTCCTGGAAAAAAAGAAGGTGAGCCATCCTAACCTTTGGCAAAGTTGGCAGAGTAAGCCCACCTCAGTTGGTTCAGACTCTCGGCAGCTCTGAGGACGTCTTATTTCAGTCATTGAGACCCTGAAGACTGTCAGGGTACGAAGCTGCATCTCGGCATGGGACTTGCCAGATAACATGATCTCCCAGGTGCTGAGCACGGGGTACCCCAGAGTCATGTGGCAAAAAGGAGTTTTCAAGAGAAGTTGTCTGCAATAATATTTTGAAGGTTTTGTTTGGCTTTGCGTCTACAATAAACAACACAAAAATGGGGAAGAATAATCATAAGGGAAGCTGTTAACGTGGGAGAGAGGAGAAGTGAAGACCGCATGAGTAGCAACATAGTTCTTTTGAAGTCATGTTTTAAAAGCTAATAGTGAACGTTCCCATTTGGGGGCATCATAACCATGAAATGGAACCTGGGGGTCCTTTGTCCACAATCCAAGAAGCCACTGCGAAGTGCTTAGCAAAGAGCAGCTTCCCATAACTTTCAAGACATTCCTCCTTCGTTCCAGGTTGCTTCTCTCCTTGATTAATTTCCATCCCTTGCTTCTTTCCTGCCTTCAGGTGCTTTGGGGAATAATTTGACCTCCCCCCCTCTTCTTTGGGGCAGCCCCTCAAATATTGGAAGACTCTTATCATGTCCCACCTAGACTTTCTTTTCTCTAGACTAGCCATGTCTAAATCCTGCAATTGTTCTTCATATATTTTGGTCTCCAGGCCTTTAATCATCTTAGTTGGTCTTTGCAAAGTCTGAACAACTTTTTTGTAATGCGGGGACCAAAACTGGATTCAATATTCCAGGTGTGGTCTTACTAAGACTTTATAAAGCAGTACTTCATGCAATTTTATGCCTCTGTTTATACAACCAAACAGAAAAAAAGTATTAGCTTTTTTAACTGATGCCGCACACTGCCGACTCATGCTTATGTGATCGTCCACTAGGACTCCAAAGTCCCTCTGACAGTTATTGGTTTTAAGCCAGGTTTTGCCTAAAGGTACTTATACCTTTGGTTTTTAGAATAGAATAGAACAGAACAGAACAGAACAGAATAGAATAGAATAGAATAGAATAGAATAGAATAGAATAGAATAGAATAGAATAGAATAGAATAGAATAGAATAGAATAGAAAATAGGGTGGAATGGGATAGAATAGATATTGGAAGGAATAGAATAGAATAGAATAGAATAGAATAGAATAGAATAGAATAGAAAATAGGATGGAATGGAATAGAATAGAATAGAATAGAATAGAATAGAATAGAATAGAATAGAATAGAATAGAAAATAGGGTGGAATGGGATAGAATAGATATTGGAAGGAATAGAATAGAATAGAATAGAATAGAATAGAATAGAATAGAATAGAATAGAAAATAGGATGGAATGGAATGGAATGGAATGGAATGGAATGGAATAGAATAGAATAGAATAGAATAGAATAGAATAGAATAGAATAGAATAGAATAGAATAGAATAGAATAGAATAGAATAGAGTAGAGTAGAGTAGCAATAAGAATGGAATGGAATGGAATAGAATAGAATAGAGAATATAGAATAGAATAGAGAATCGAATCGAATAGAGAATCGAATCGAATCAAATCAAATCAAATCGAATAGAGAATAGAATAGAGAATAGAATTCCTTATTGGCCAAGTGTGATTGGACACACAAGGAATTTGTCTCGGTGCAAATGCTTTCAGTATACATAAAAGAAAAGATGCATTCATCAAGGGTCAAGAATCATCAGGTTCAACACTACTAATTATAACTGTCAACTCATAAAATATTTCTATGGTCTTTTTAGAGCTGCCAACAGAAAGGGAGGGGGGAAAGGGGTTTGAAAAAGCAGTGCAGCAGCTTGGAAACTGAAAGTGCATTCCACAAATGTTTTCAAAGATAGTTTCTAGTTGTCCAAAGTTTCTGCCTCGCAAAATTCTAACTGGAGAGCCTGATTGATGACTCTGGGCTATGGATGTGTCCCATTGGAGAATATGAATCATGATCCACCCAGGGGGTGGAGGGAAAACCAGGGTCAAAGGTGACAGTGAATGATGTGTCTCAGAGTCGGCTCTACCCAGGCAGTGCCGGAAATCCTTTTGAAGTTTTCGAAGTTTGGCTCGAGACTCATGATTTAATTGGGGTAACTGACGGAATCCTGACAGCTAGCCGACTAGACGTTCACAGTTCTGTTTTTTTATTATTTTTTCCAGTATCTTCCCGGGTATTGATGTTAGGCTGATTGATTTGTAGTTTCCTGGGTCTGGTTTTTTTTTTCTTTCCTTTTTTGAAGATGGGAACCACATCAGCTCTTTTCCAGTCCTCTGGTAGAGTTCCCTGGTGCTCCAGGATTTTTGAAAGATGTGGTGCAGTGGTTCTGAGATGACCTCTGCCAGCTCCTTTAGAACTATGGGACATAATAGTCTCATGATGGAGAACCTATGGCATGTGTGCCACAGGTGACACGCAGAGCCATTGGTGTGGGCACACAAGCCCCAGCCAAACTTACCTGCACTGTGCATACACACGCCTCCCAGCTGATGTTTGGCCAGTTTGAGGCCATTTTCACCCTTCCGGAGGTTGAAATTAGGCCATGCCCACAGAACCGGTTGTTAAGACATTTGAATCCCACCCCTGATTTAGTCCCTTCTCAGAAAAGGTTTCTCTGAGTGAGAAATTAAATGTCTCTTAGAACAGGGGTCCCCAACCGGTCCGTGGAGCACTCTGTACCGGGCCGCAAAGGAAAAAAAAATTTAAAAAAATGGCGGCTTTCTTCGCCTTCGGTGAATGCTGCTGGGATCGGGGATCAAGGACACAAATGAGAGAAGGGGAGGGAGGAAGCAACCGAAGCCTGTCCTGCTCTCTGGCTCAGTGGTTTCGGCTTTCTCCCGCCTCATTCCTCTCTCAGTCGCTCTCTCGCTCCTCCACCAGCCCAGAAAGAAATTGCTTCAAAGAAGCAGGGGGTGGCTTTTCCTGTCGGCGCAGCTCCTCCGAAGCGCCCATTTCACCCCCACCCCGCCGCCAATCAATCCAGGTTCAATCCAGTGCTCCGTTCTGCCTGCCTGCCTGCCTTCGTTTCTGGTAGTTTCAGAGCAGCTTCAGCTGAGAATAATAACTATTCGCCTCTTTTTCTCAGCCGAAGCTGCTCCGAAACTACCAGAAACCAAGGCAGGCAGGCAGGCAGGCAGAACGGAGCACTGGATTGAACCGCAGGCAGCGGGGCGGGGCGGGGGTGAACGGGCGCTTCGGAGAAGCTGCGTTCCAAAACCACCAGAAACGAAGGCAGGCAGGCAGAACGGAGGATTGAACCGTGGGCGGCGGGGTGGGGGTGAACGGGCGCTTTGGGGAAGCTGCGCTGACAGGAAAAGCCACCCTGCCGGCTTCTTTGAAGCAGTTTCTTCCTGGGCTGGTGGAGGAGTGAGAGAGCGACTGAGAGAGGAACGAGGCAGACACCTGAGGGATGGGGCTGAGGGAGGGAGGGAGACACCTGAGGGATGGGGCTGATGAAGGCAGGGCCGAGAGGCGAGGCTTCTCAGCCGTCCTGCAGGGACTATCTGTCGCTCAGGGTTGCAATGCTCCTCATTGCAACCCTGAGCGACAGATAGTCCCTGCGGACGTTCCTGAACTTGGTGGTTTGCTGGCAGACGTTTTATTACCCGACTAGGTAACAACATCAGATGTTACCTAGTCAGATAATGAAACGTCTGCAAGCAAACCACCAAACTCGGATTCTTCCCTCTCCCCCCCTCCCCCGGTCCTTGAAAAAGTGTTTCTGAGTGAAACTGGTCCCTGGCACAAAAAGGTTGGGGACCACTGTCTTAGAAGGTCTCTTTTGACCCAATTTTGAAGGCTTCCTCTCTCTTCTCTCTGACTTTACCAAAGACATTGAAGCAAAAGTGAATGGCGTTCTGGGACAGTCTGTCACGTTCCAAGTGAAGTTCTCTCCACCATTTGATACAATTTCCTGGACTAAAGTTGTCGGCAATAAGTCTGAAATTATTGCTGTGGGGAGCTTTAAGGAGCCCTGTGACCTCCTGGTCCCCGACCCAGCCTATCGACAGCGAGTGGACACCTCCGAGGACTGCAGAGAATTACATCTCCGCCACCTCAAGAAAGAGGATGCTGGCAGATTCACAGCAGGAATTATTCCACCAGGTGCAGAAAAGGTGGATGAGTCCTTTGATCTGCAAATATTTCGTAAGTATCCCACCCGTGGCAGTCAATTCCAGGCCTCCTTCCTTTGTGATATGTGATATGGCGATGGGGGGGCATTGCTGGGGGGGGGGTTGGTGTCCCATTTCTGAAGAGACACACGTTCTGGATGGAGCCTGGTTTCATCCATCCCACTTCAGTTAGTCAGTAAAGAAAGACTCCCAGGTCATTCACATGACCAAGAGTATTGTAAGGCCTACACTCTCTCCCCTTCAGACGATAAGAATGAACTTTTGAAAACTTGAGTATTTCAAAAGGAATTCTTTATTGAAAAGGAAAAAGATCCAGGCGATGTTCAAAGCAGGGTCTGATATCCCTCCAGGCATGCAGCTTAGATAAAGGGAGTTAGAAAAACCCCCCACCCCTTAGTCCGGTGTGGATTTCGTCAATACAAAGAAGCAACATGTTAATTCCTCCCACCCCCTTTATTTTTTCTGGGAACGTAGTTGAGAAGAGATTCCCGGGAAGTTTCTTTCGGAGTTGGAATTTTTCTCCGCTTGCTATCTCTCCAAGAGGTGACAAGTTTCCAGCCTCTCGGGCTCCAGTCCCCCAGTTGTATATCATGTGCAAGTTATACAGATTCTTTACAAGAATTAAGCTCTCAAGTGTACATAAAAGAAAAGATACATTCGTCAAGAGTTAAGAATCATCAGGTAAAACACTTCATGATAGTCACGGGGTACAATAAGTGTGCTGTCCAGCCAGTTTTAGTTAATGGGAAATGGTACGGTTAGTTAGGAATTGGGAGCTGTCCCCTTAAGGGAATGCATCATGGTAAATGTAGTTAAGGTATCCTGGGAAATGTAGTTCATGTCATGTGGCCATATCTGTAATCCTAATTGGTCACTGAATTGATCCTTGGTGGGTTGGGGGAGGTTTCTTTACTCTTGCTTGGAGCCCAGCTTCATGCTAGCGCTTCTCCTTTGGCTCTACTACTATGGGATGAAATAAGGGGAAAGATTACTATCATTTTACACTATGATTTCAACTATGCAAAGAATTGGACATTAGATGCATCTCGACATAACTGCAAGTTACCTTGAGGATACCTAATATAATCCAATAAAAGAAACTTTGTAGGGAAGAATTTGTAGAGTTATCTATCTGTCTTTATATTCAACAATTGAATCAAAGGACAGAATAATAAGCAATCAAATCATATTAGGAAACAGTCAGTTTAAAGAATAGAACGGAATAGAACAGAATGGAATAGAATAGAATAGAATAGAATAGAATAGAATAGAATAGAATAGAATAGAATAGAATAGAATAGAATAGAATAGAATAGAATAGAATAGAATAGAATAGAATAGAAGAATGGAATGGAATGGAATGGAATAGAATAGAATAGAATAGAATAGAATAGAATAGAATAGAATAGAATAGAATAGAATAGAATAGAACAGAATTGAATTGAATTCTTTATTGGCCAAGTGTGATTGGACACACAAGGAATTTGTCTTGGTGCAAATGCTTTCCAGTGTACATAAAAGAAAAGATACATCCACCAAGAGTCAAGAATCATAAGGTACAACACTTCATAATAGTCACAGGGTACAATAAGTGATCAAATCTACTCTTTCCTTTGGGTGACACATAGAATAACAGAGCTGGAAGGGACCTTGGAGGTCATCTAGTCCAACCCCCTGCTCGAGCAGGAGAGTCTATTCCAAATATTAGCCTCTCCCTAGGATCGAACTCATAGCCTCCTGATTGTGAGGTGAGAGCCCCACCTCTAGAACCTTGGGCCAGATGGGAGTATCTCCTGGACAGGCTGGTACTGCTTGGCTTCTCAGCCCCTCCCTTTCTCCCCCTCCCCACACCCACATTCCTAACAAGGTCCCTTCCAACTCTGTTAATCTGTAATCTGTAATCTTGCCCTCCATCCCTGGTTTGGTATTAAGAGGGCTTGCAAAGGATGAAGGGTGCCTGCCTCCCCTCTATCCTGGTGGGCCTCTCCCTGTGCAACGAGTGTCATATGTGAGCGGGGGGAATTATTCTGGGATTGTTATTATTTACGACTGAAATGCGTAACACGTTATTTCCCCGGCTCTAATCTAAGCAAATCCATGGACTGAGCCACCGCTGTTGCTGTTCTCCTTCCTCCTTGGCCTCCCTGTGACTTTGTGTCCTCTCACAATGTGATGTCTCCATCTTCTTCTCAGGGCGCCTGCTGGACTCTGAGGTGACAGTGACCTGCGCTGAAGTTGGAAATGGAACTTGGAAGCTGGATTGCTCTACAGGGACTTGGGAAGATGGGGTGAAATTCAGTTGGCCCTCAGATGTCCAAAGCAAGAATCCCCCCCTTGGGAGTTCTGTGACCCTCACCTCCCACGATCTCAATCTCAATGTCACCTGTGCGGCAGAAAACCCGGTTAGCAGGGCGTCCACAACAGTCTCTTTAGAGAAAGTTTGTGCTGGTAAGTTTTTCTCTCCTTGAAAGAGTCCACGGGACCAAAGACGAATCTGACATTTAGCTGGGAGAAAAAAGATCCTACAGAAGGCTGAACTTCCCTTTGTTATTTGTGCAGGAGATCCATCGGAAAAGGGTTGAGCTGCAATCACAATCCAGAAAAATAAGAATCCAGTGCAGGCATATGAATGACAGACATTAACCCCCATCACCAATCATATTCCTTCAATTTATAATTCCTCTTTTTATAGAGGGGAAGGGATCTTCAAATGGCACTGGAAATCTTATTCGGCTCTTTAGATTTCTATTTTCCATTGACCCAGGGGTGGGATTCTACCGGTTTGGACCGGTTCTATAGAACCGGTTGTTATGATTCTGCACAGTTCGGAGAACCAGCAAATTGTGCCCCTGGCTGGCCCCGCCCTTCTCTGCTTGCCCCGCCCCTCTCCACCTGCCCCTCCCCTCCCCGCCCAGTCAGGCCTTATCGCAAATGTTATCGCAACATTGCGTGCATGCCTGACATCGCTGACTGCATTCTCCCCTGCCCAGTCACTCCTTAATTTCTTTTCCCCACCTCCTGACGATCAGCTGTTCCTGATGATCAGCTGTGCCGGGATTCCCCTCCCTTACTTACTGCTTCACCCAGGAGCCTTCTCTGAGGCCTAGGAAGGCAAAAAACGGAGGGGAGAACTTCCATTTTTGCCTTCCTGGGCCCCCGGGCCCCCAGGAGCCTTCCCTGAGGCCCAGGAGGGCCAAAAAATGGGGGGGTTTGCTGCAAAAAAAACCCATGCCCACCCAGTCCCATGACCTAGCCACGCCCACCTAGCCATGCCCACAGAACTGGTTGTTACCAAATGTGAATCCCACCCCTGCCTTGACCACATACATTGAGAAGTCGAAAGCAGCTGGTGGCTGAATTTCTCTGGCCTCTGGAGCCTCTCAGCCTCTCAGCTCCCCTTGAGATTGGCAACTGAGGCGCACCGGGTGCATCTTTCCCTTGTGGCCCCACCAGCCAAGTTTCCTTGGGGTGTCTGATCTTAGCAAATCCCATACAGAGACCACTTCTAAGCAAAAGAAACTGGCTCTGGGGCTGATGGGATGCAGAACAGCCTTTCAGCAAAGCTGACCTATGAATTTGGGGAAATGCAGCCAAATTGCTTTGGTTTGCCCTGATTGTAGGATCTACAGACTGTCAACCAGACCCACTCATGTTGAGTTCAAGCTAGCAACTTTATTGTTCTCTGCCTATAATACAGGAATCTCCTGACTGGCAGCTTTTGCCTGGCAAAGGCCAGATAAGAGTTTCCAAGAGTTTGCTTGCTTGTGTTTTTGTAGGGAGTCACTCTAGACTTAATTCCCCACCTGAGGCCCCCCCCCCCAACTCCCAACAGGGAGGGTTGCTGTCCGACAGGGACACTAAATCAGCGGAGTTAGGAATCTGGAAGGAGTCAAAATTCCTCATTGGAATTCTTTGCTGGGACAGATCTCTAGAGGATGGAGGTGACGATGACCCTGCACAGACATTCCAGTTATTGGGAAGATATGTTACCTAGTTAAATCTACTTCCTAAATTGGCAAAGCTGTTGGATGGAAATATGTTTTTGCGGTTTGGTGGAGAAGACGATTTTAACCTTAAGATAGCTAATGATGCATGTGTCCTGCGTTTAAAGCAAGAGGGAGATTAATGCTTCAAGCCATTCAGTGGCATTGGATGAATGCAGTTGCTCAATTCCTTTTGCAAGCCTTAACTCGGACACACATGATAATGATCTCGTTGCATGCGTTTCCTGCCCTACTTTTTCTCTCATTCCTCCTTGCTTTCATTTGCAATGGTTTTGTGTTGGTTGTGAAGAATAGAGGAAAAAGGCTTTGACCTGAGAAAACGGTTGCAAGATTAACTAGGTTTGACGATATGCTCCAAGGAGGGTTATTGGGGGTCTGGTAGCTGTTAATCGGATGGCTTCACCAAGCCAGAGATGCGCAATTTCTCACTGTCTGATCTCTGTTTCCTTTCCATCTGCTCTCTTGCACTTGCATTCTGCCCAACATGGTGAACCCCAGAGGAGAAACCTGAGACGGAGGCCCCCCAAATAAACGGTGAGCTCCAACCCCCTCTTTATAGCTTCCACCCTTCCTTGCCCCTCCCTCTTGGCAGTTTTCCAAAGGGTTCCCTCCCCGTCCCCCAAAAGCACCTAATAGACCCGTGATGGCAACCCTATGGCACACAAGTAGAGCCATTTGTGCAGGCACACGAGCCCCAGCCAAACTTACCTGCACTGTGCATGCGTGCTCTTCCCAGCTGATTTTCGGCCCATTTGAGGCCTTTTCACCCTCCCGGAGGCTCAAGGGAAGCCTTTGCTTGAGGCCAAAAAAATGGGCCTTCCGGAAATACCAGAAGTGCTGAAACAGGCCCGTTTTCGGCCTCCTCTGAGCTCCAGAGGCCCTCCGGAGGCTGAAAACGGGCACTTCCGGTATTTCCGGAAGGCCCGTTTTTCGGCCTCCTGAGGCCGCAGAGGCTTCCATCAAGCCTCTGGGAGGGCAAAAGGGCCTCAAAGAGGCCAAAAATCAGCTGGGAGGTGCAGGCATGCGCAGTGCAGGTAAGGGGCGGGGTGGGGGTTTTGCACGCACATGTGCAGGGGGGAAGGGTGCATTGCATTGTGGGTGCCAGCATGCGCATGCGCTTTTGACACACCACAACAAAAAGATTCACCATCCCTTTAAGAGACCCATGCTTGAAGGAGCGGGGGGGGGGAGGAGCGGGAACTAATGAGTCTCCTATACAGGTAGTCCTCAACTTACAACAGTTCCTTATTAACCATTCAAAGTTACAACGGCACTGAAAAAAAGTGACGTGACCATTTTATGCACTTTGCAGCATCCCCATGAGGATGTGATCAAAATTCAGGGGCTTGGCAACTGACTCCTATTTATGACAGTCTCGGGGTCAAATGATCCCCTTTTGCGACCTTCTGACAAGCAAAGTGTCAGGGCAGTTACCCTCTCCAATGGGACACAGCCATAGCCCAGAGTCATCAATCGGGCTCTCCAGTTAGAATTTTGCAAGGCAGAAACTTCAGTCACCTAATTACTATCTTTGAAAACATTTATGGAATGCAGTTTCTGTTTGCAAGCGGCTGCACTGCTCCCCTCTCCCTTTCTGTTGGCAACTCTAAAAAGACCAGAGAAATATTTTATGAGTTGACACAAGTGCAGTGATTCACTTAATAACTGTGGCGAGAAAGGTTATAAAAGGGGGTGAAACTGTCTTGCTTACCAACAGAAATTTTGGGCTGACTTGTGGTCATAAGTCCAGGGCTACCTGCAGTACACTTCTGGGAAGTGAAAATTGATAAAAAATAGAGGAGAATCTTTGTAGCTCAGAGTTGAACTGTGGGGTCTTTAATGCTCTCTGAGCTGGATTGTTTCCTTGCAGATGTTTCATTACTCAAACTGGGTAATATCATCAGTGCTAGCACAAAACATCAATCAACGATTAAACAAAGAGAATAAAAAACTATCCAAAAAGTTAAAGCTAATAGCTGAAAAACAGGAATAAATAGAGGAAAAGTTGTAAATGGGAAGAGCCATAAAGAGGAAAGGAACAATAGGACAATATGAACAATACAATTGGCTAAATTAGGGGAAATTATAATCACTCAACACACCCTTGGGTACCATTGAATAGTTTATCAGAATTATAACTGTTCACCCAACCTGTAAGCTTTCTGTGTCCATTTCTGTTGATTTTGATATAGGTGTATGTATATGTGTTGTACTTAATAAAGTGTGTTATATATCTTGTAGATTAACAAAACGTGTATGTTATGTATGTTGTACGTTAATAAAGCTGTGATGTATTTTCGTATGTTGTAGATTAATAACGCTGATGTGTTTGTGAATGCTGTACGTAAAACAGTGAGTCTGTAAAATCCATTACTCTCCACTTACAGACAAACCCTCCAATCCATTACTCTCCACTTAGAGACAAACAATCTACTCTCTAACAAACAGTTTAGTTTCAGGAAAAAAATTGTCCTGTATTCTACAACTCCTACACTGCAGAAACATTTGGACTACACAACTTGATCAGGGTAAAGCAATAGACACAATTTACATAGACTTCTGCAAAGCCTTTGATTCGGGGGCACACGACAAACTACTGTTAAAACTATGCTCTTACAGCATTTCTGGATTACTGCACAAATGGATAGCTGCATTCCTATCAAACAGGCAACAAATAGTCAAAATATGGAGTGCCCTATCAAACGCTGTACCAGTTAACAGTGGTGTCCCCCAGGAAGCATTCTAGGACCCACTCTGTTTCTAATTTACAGAAATCACCTTTGTGATCACATTATAAGCAACTGCGTCCTCTTCACTGATGACGTAAAACTATTTAACACCACTGACAATGCTGCTGTCCTACAAAGGACCTTGACTATGTGTCAGAATGGTCAAACAATTGGCAACTTCAAATCTCAACCAACAAATGCTCTGTCTTACACACTGGCCACAAAATTCAGAACACTAAATACAACCTGGGCGGATATGACCTCGTAGACGACCCTCACTCTGTGAAAGAACCTAGGTCTAATCCCCAGAGCTCACTGTAACAGCAATGCCAAAAAGGCATGAAAAGTTGTTAACCTAATTTTGCAAAGCTTCTTGTCTGGTAACATCAAACTGCAAACCAGGGCATACAAAACCTTTGCCAGACCAATACTCGAATACAGCTCATCTGCCTGGAATCCACACTGTATAATGGACATTTGTTGAGGTAATTCCCCGTTAGGAGAATGAGCGCATACAGGGAGACGTATTTGAGAGAAGTGTTTGAATAATACAGACACAGTACACAGATACACTGTACAGTAAATGTAGGTTTTTACTTCCAGAAAGGTTTAAGCAAAGTCCAAAATAAGCAGTCCAAAAGTCATTCGCAGATAAATCAGTCAGTTTTTCAATCCAGGGATAATCCAAATACCAAATTCCAGTGTCAAAAACAGTTCAGTATCAGACTTACATTAAATTCATGAATATAGCAGTCAATTAGGAAAAATGGAGGAACAGCAACACTTTCCAACAGAAGGAAACAGAGATACACTCACACTCTCTTCTGAGACTCAGACTAAGACTAAAACAACCCAGGTTTCTGGCTCCATCTTATGGCCGTTTGAGTAACCACACCCAATTGCAGTTTTTAGCATGCTTTTAAAGAGACAGTATTAAAATGTCTATCCTGGTTTATATATTTCTAACCCAAATACCTGTTAGGTGACTTATGTTCCTAACAACGTTAATACAATTCAGTGAGTCCAGAGGTATTTCATGAGAAGAGTCCTCCACTCCTCCGCTCATAATAGAGTACGTTATGCCACCAGGCTTGAAATTTTGGACCCAGACAAGTTAGAACTATGCCTCCTATGGTCTCACCTAAGCTTACTACACAAAATTGTCTGCTACAACATCCTACCTGTCAATGACTACTTCACCTTCAACCACAATAACACACAGGCAAACAATAGATATAAGCTCAAAGTAAATCGCTCCAAACTTGATTGCAGAAAACACGACTTCAGCAACAGAGTGGTCAATGCCTGGAAGTCACTCCCTGACTCTGTTGTTACATCCTCAAACCCCCAAAACGTTTAACCTTAAACTGCCTGTAAGGGGGCATGCATAAGTGCACCAGTGTGCCTATCATCCCTGTCCCACCGTTTCCATTTATCCATTTATTCATACTCATTTATGATGTATGTACTTATACCTGTTTGTACTTGTATGTTTATATGTTATGTTCATACTTATACTTGCTTTCTCATACATGCTTGACAAACAAATAAAATAAGTAAATAAATAAAAAGAACCCCAAAGAACAGTAACAAGGATATTGTTATAAAGATACACTATTTAAGCTAACTATGTCTGGTTTGAGTTTACAGGTAACTCCCAAGTTACAACAGTTCAATTAGCAACTGTTCACAGTTGCAATCAAGACACACACCCCAAGTACTTATAGCCAGTCTACAAATTATGAATGTTGCAGCACCACGGCCATCGTTCACACTTACCCTGATTCCCCCAAAATAAGGCCTAGCATGATTTTTAAGTGTGCGCCTAATATAAGCCTTGCCCCCCAAAATAAGCCCTAGTTAAGGGGGTGGGGATAGCCAGCAAAAGAGGCAGCCCAACCATGTGTCCCCTCACAAATATGGGCAGGGAACCCTGAGGCGGTGCTTAGCATGGCAGCTCCTTCCCTTCCCCGGTCACCTCATGGAGGCTCGGTCCCTTAACCGCAGACCCACAAATTGGCTGAGTCAAGCAAGGGTCAGGAGCTGCCTCTCATTCTGTCTCTCCATGTGCCTGGAGGTGCACTTTCACCAGGCCTGGCTCTGCCCACAGCACCAAGTAACCTCGCAGCCAAGGGGCCCTTTCTCTTCCACAGCCCACCTTATGGCTACAGAGCAGATGGAGATCACAGTTGGCACTCTCCAAGGCCTGGAGTTCAGGTCTTCCTCAGAGTGCTGCCACGGTACGATGAGGCAGAAGGCTGTTCAGAGTATTGCAGCATAAATTCAGCACCAGAAAAAGTAAAGACAGATGGCTGAGGCTTCGTTTAACTTCTTTATAAACATATGAAGTAAATTTCACAATACCAGTTGTAGATTTCTCCAACAGGAAGCAAACTCAAACAGAAGCAGACGTGTTACACGTTCAGAGCAGAACAGAAACTCAACTTCAGCGGACAAGCCAGCAAGTTAGTTTCTTTTTCACTTTTAGAGCTGAGCCAGAACAGAGATAAATCAGGCCCAGATTCTCTCTTTAAGTTTCAGCTCTCAATTCAGCTCTCATGGGCTGACCTTGTTACTAAACTCTATTCCAGTTCATGAATATACTCTGACAAAGCCATGCATCACATCGGGATTGCCTGCTCCCCCTCCCCTTGTGCCCCCCACCCATTGCCAGGAGGGGGTTTGGTCTGCAGAGGTTGTGGAGGCCTCCAGCCTTGCAGTCCTGCGCAGGGAAGGTGGAGGTTTGCTCTGGAGCTGCGTCAGAGCGTTGCCTCTGCAGGTAACATTGTATGTCTTGCCCCAGCGAGAGGCGTGCAGTTTGGGTGCTTGGTGGCCAAGGAAGTTGGGGTTTTGGAGGCACAAAAGAGGAAGCGGTGTTCTCCCCCTCCATCCTCCGACCCACTGCACAGGGCAGGGTAGGGGCACAGCCCGAAGGTGACAACAGGCTAGGCTCTCCAGAGGTCATAGATCTGGGCCAAGTTGCCCCACGAGCAACAGGTCCAGGAGGGTGGAGAACCCCTGCAAGGCCCAGCAGCCAGGAAGAGGCCTGGGAGGGGGGAGATGCCATCCTGATACGCTGCACAGCCTCCTGCCTCATCGTAGCAACAGCCTGAGCATGACCCAAACTCCAGTGTCCCAGGAGCAGAAGGCCAGCAGGCAGGGTGGGCAGAGGCTGGGGCGCCCCAAGAGCTTGGCCCATTTCACTGCAAGCAAGTAGACGGTGGGATGCAGGGTGGGCTGGTGGCAGCATCACTCCCACTCCCATCGGCCCCCATGCTCGTGGCCTCCTGTTAAGTGGGAAAAAAAAGACATCCCCCTCAAAATAAACCCTAGTGCTTATTTTCAAGCCCCAAAGAAAATAAGACTGGGGCTTGTTTTGGGGGAAAACACGGTACAAATGACAGCAGAGGCGCTACAATATTTGCCTCGCTTGGGTCTCCACAGCCATTAGGCCTGTGGAGGCTCACTTACCTTGCAAGCCGGCAGTTCCTTCGCCTGTTTTGGTGCATTTGCAGATCTCTCTCCCTCTTTGGTCATCCCTAACTCTGAGATACCTCATGGGCAGTTAATGACCTACCCATTTGATTAGGGAACGCATGGGCAAAAGCAGGAAGTGATTGCGGTCAAGCTACGCAATTCACTGCTACAAATCCTCGGGTTACGGATGTAATTGTCAGGCTCCATTACAGTCCTAACTCAAGGGCTACCTGTATTTCTTTAATTTTCGCTGCTTTATCTTTTCTTTCTGCTAGATTCTGGCTTTCATAGGACATGTAGCCACCTGTGTACACTCTGCTCAGGGTACCCATGAAAATTCCTCCAACCCCCCAGGGCAGAGAATGCCTGAAAGGAAAAGCAAGACATAAATTTAACAAACTAATAAAAAAAGAAATACTGTATTTAGAACTTGACTTATCCTGATTAATGCAAGAATGAATTTTAGGCTGTGTGCCCACAATTCATGAATCCTGGAAGTTTGGATAACAAGACCCAGGAGTCATAGCGCACACAGCCCCAAAAGCTGAATTATGGTTGTGGGTCATGACAGTTATAAAGCAGATCATCACAACGGCAGACCCAATTTTACAACTTTTTTTGCAGACGTCGTTGTTCGTTATAGGCATTTTTGCCGAAAACCAGAAGTAAAGGGCAATTTTCAGCAAAAAATGTTGTAAATTGTGTAAATCACTCCAAACCAGTGGTGGTATGCTACCGGTTCGGAACGGTTCGACCAAACCAGTAGTAAAATCAGCCATAAACACCTGTCCAGGGTACTGAGGCAACTGCCTAAATCAGGGTTTCTTAACGTTGTCAACTTTAAGACTTGTGGACTTCAACTGCCAGAATTCCTCAACCAAAGTGCACAATCCCCAAACATAATTATTGCTTTCTTTTTCTTTTCTTTTCTTTTTTTGATGATTTTTATTGTTCTTTTTCAACTTTAACACACATTAATCTTGACTTTAACAGTATTGTGTCATCATTATTATACAAAATATTCCACACATCAATCTCGTACAAATATCTACATGGATACATCTTTATATACAATCATTTGCTTTTATCTATAATTTATCTATAATCACAATTATTGCTTTCATGGGGCCAGTTAACAAATGTAAAAAAAAAAAGTGGTTAAAATTGCAGGCCTGCTGCTGCTTTGGCCTCTTAATTATGTATTATTTTGGAAAAAAAATTCGCAATGAATTGCACAATGTGAATTTTAACTGTTGCTGGTGCCTATCTGTAAATGTATTCCTATATATGGTATACAGAGATGATTTGACAGTTTTTAAAGGCAGGATGAGGTTTGTTGCAATGTTGAGAAATGATTGTGTTGAGATATTTTACGTTGAGAAATAATTTAATTTTTATTTTGACTTCCTGTTGAGATATGCTTATTCATGAGATATATCTAGTGATGAACTTTGTAAATTATAGTTAGCTATTATTGAGGCCACTCTAGGTAGCCAAGAAAATGGCTTAAATCATATGAAACTATTATAGTTAATGATTTACATCATGAAAACTAGTCCTTGGCTTAGGGCAGGCATTCAGCTCTCAAAACTCCTTTTGTGCAAGTTACACATCCCTCTCCTGCAATTCATGTCTTCCAGTTGGTTCCATTTAGGCAGTCTGGTCTAGTGGTAGATACAGATAATCAGAGTTGTAAGGGACTTGTAGGTCATCTAGTCCAACCCCCACGCCTAAGCAGGAGATTGGTTGAAGGCACCAGGTTACGAAACTAGGAGATCCTAAGTTCTAGGGTCCTAAGGTCTAAGCTCATGAAAACTAGCCAGGTGACTTTGGGCCAATCACTGGAAGACTGAGAGTTCTAGTCCCGCCTTAAGCATGACAGCTGGCTAAGTGGGCCGATCACCAAAAGATGGTGAGTTCGAGTCCCAACTTGGCATGAAGGCTAGTAGGGTGACTTTGGGCCAATCATTAGGAGAAAGTAAGAGGAGAAGTATGGAATATTAAATATACATTCACCATCTTGAGTTATTTATAAGAATAATAAAGGCAGATTATTAACACCTCAAATAAATAAATAAATAACTGCAATGTCTGCCGAGCTCTTGTGCCATGGCAGAGCACAAGGAGCAGGGAAATTATATTATCTTGAAGCTATAAATAAAAACCTTGAAAGTTATTCAACTGTTGACCTGAATCTCCCAATGGCTCGGGGTTTTCTCAACATCTGTCCAATAGGAAGCAATAGACTTTCTGGGCACTTGTAACTGGAAAAGATGCTTAAAAGGGGATTTTCGGCGATTGGGATAATATTCCTGCTCCAACTGCATTGCGGAGTTAGTCGAAGTTCCATAGTTACGTTTCTTCAGCTCATGCTCCAGATGTAGAAGCACGAGGTCTCCTGCCTGGGTACTAGAAAACCTCCACGGTTCCTTCCAACCAGTGGTGGTATTCACATTTTTTTTACTACTGGTTCTGTGGGGATGGTTTGGTGGGCGTGGCATGGCGGGGCTTGGTGGGCGTGGCAGGGGAAGGTTGCTGCCAAATCCCCATTCCCTCCCCAACCCCGCTAACCTGCTTTCCAGCTCCGTTCTCCTGTGCGGGGCAACCAAAGGAGACCCAGCTGGGACTCAGGAGGTAGAGAATAGATGGGGTCGGCAGGGCCAGTCAGAGGTGGGATTGGCCGGTTCTCTGAATGACTCACAATTTCCGCTACCGGTTCTGCAGAACTGGTCAGAACCGGCTGAATCCCACCTCTGAGTCCAGCCGTATTGTTCTATGTTCTACGAGAGGTCAGCATAATCCTGACAGGAAAGGAAGGGAGATTTGAGGCTGCCTTATTCTGGTGATTTTTTGTGGGTGACACCTTTCTGCTGCTGCCAGCTCAGCTCCGCCATTTGCTGGGAATGGTGGATAGAGGAAAATTATCCCATGCAGAGAGTCCTCATTTAGCAACCACAGGTGGAACCGGCAACCTGGTCGTTAAACAAAGCAGTTTCTAAACAAAACCTCTGATGACAGGACTCCAGTTTTTCTTCACTTTACAGACCTGCGGAGGTCACCAATGAGACGGCTGGTTATTTTTTCCACCACTGTCAGAACTGTAAACAGTCACTAATCAAGGACTACTGGCCTAGGGAACAGACTTCTGCAGGGTTCCTCATGTTTGACCAGGGTTGACGCAACCTCTGCTCTTTTTTTTGCAGACAAACAACTTCCAAGCAATCTATGGATCGTGGCAGTGATTGTAGCTGTTGTCATACTTCTGCTTGCCGTTGCTATTCTCATTCGTGTGCTGATGAAGAAAGGTACAGGGCATTTCTCAGCTGCAGAGCCTGTTAGAAAGCGCCCCCTCCACTGACCAGCTTCCCCATCACCAGGTTGGCAGGCCCTCGCCCCATCCCAAGGCACCATCTACCGTATTTTTTGGATCTTTGGTTATTCGGGTTTTCTCCCGCGTAAGATTGGAAGTATCTAGGCAACGTTTCGAAGAAGTCTCATTCATCATCTTCAGGCTTCTGTCTTCAGCTCTGTGCTTCAAATCCCCCAGTAACTAAGACCAACCTGAGCACAACCAAGCCCCCACCTGAACAGAACACACCTCCAGCCAATCAGAACATGGCCAACCCCCAACCAATCAGAACACAGCCAAACCCCTAACCAATGAGAACACACCCCACCCAATCAGAACACAGCCAAGCCCCCACCCAATCAAGTCACACCCCCACTAGCAGTTAAAAGGAAGAAGCAGCTGCAAGCTCACATCACTCCGAGAAGCACAGAGCCGAAGAAGCAAGCCTGAAGATGATGAATGAGACTTCATCGAAACGTCGCCTAGATACTTCCAATTTTACGCGGGAGAAAACCCGAATAACCAAAGATCCACATACAAATACCCGCGAGAACCTCAGAAAATATATATATATATATATATATATATATATATATATATATATATATATATATATATATATATATATATATATATATATATGGTATTCAGCTTTATTTATTTATTTGATTTGTCAATCACTTACAAGATAATAGGTATAAGTATATACATAGTTATGAATACATGAAATGGGTACATATAAGAAAAATAAAAGAAACAATAGGACAGGGACGGTAGGCACGTTGGTGCGCTTATGCACGCCCCCTACAGACCTCTTAGGAAAGGGGTGAGGTCAATAGGAGACAGTTTAAGGTTAAAGCTTTTGAGGTTTGGGGAAGAAACCACAGAGTCAGGTAGAGTATTCCAGACATTGACCACTCTGTTGCTGAAGTCGTATTTCCTGCAATCAAGTTTGGTGCGGTTAGCCTTGAGTTTGTATCTATTGTGTGCTCTTGTGTTGTTATGGTTGAAGCTGAAGTATTCATTGACTGGTAGGACATTGCAATGTATGATTTTATATACCCTACTTAGATCAGATCGAAGACGGCGTAATTCAAAGTTTTCTAGGTCTTTGTTCGGGTATTTTCCCACGTCATTATAGTTGTGCTTTTAAAGTTGTAGCAACATTTCGGCAGAATCTCATCTGCCATCATCAGGCTTCTGTATAGTGTTCGACTGTGAGTCAGACTTTCACAGCCGTTTCTGGACAAGAGCCAGGATATCACAACAATAGAACTCAGAAGGTCATCGCACAGCTTATTACCCAGGTTGTTACAACACAGGAGGCTGATAGACACACAGCCAATACCTCAGCCACACATGTTCTTACGAAAAAGCCAGCCAATCTGCAAACATCAACTCCATCAACCAATCAGGAAATGACAACACAGCCAACCTCCCCACCAGTATTTATAGAGAGACAGCAGCTCAGATCACGCTTTGCTCGCACAAGCATGAAACCAAAAGCACCACTCTGAAGATGGCAAGTGGGACCTCGTCATATACATTTGCATATATATTTACTGTGATGACCCAAAGGGGCATGGCACAAAAGCAACAAAGTAAAAAAAAGTAGGTAAAGTCCCTTTAATTCCTCCAACTTGACCTCAAATGTACAGTTATTGTCGGCTGGAGAAAAAAAACTCTCCCAAGAACAGTTTTTAAAGGGAAGAAATTTAGTCTGAACCAAAAGTACATATAAATTATAAATAAAAACCAACGCAAACCACACCACAGGAATGAATGAAACAGGGCAGGATAAGGAATTGCAGAAGATAACGAAACACATACAGTTGGGAGGACGCCAGAACCCAGATAGGACTTGACAAACAAAGATAATGCATGCTTTGCTTCCAGCAAGGTGCTGTGCACAAACACCCTGTTTATCCTGTTTTCCCAGCTGCAGCCAATGAAGGGAATCAGGGGCTCCTTCTCCCCTGTAACCCACGTTGCTCCCTTCTCTGTTCCTCCCTGCATGCCCTAGGATGAAGAGGGGGTGGGCCTGGGTCTTCCTCTGAATGCCCAGCCGAACTGTGCCCTTCCCCCGTTTCCTCCACAGCCACCGGAGCCCCACTCCCACTCCCTGTCAGCTGTTCGATCACCCCCTTGGAATCAGATTCCAACAAGGCCATGACATATACATATACATATACATATACATATACATATACATATACATATACATATACATATACATATACATATACATATACATATACATATACATATATGTTCTGTCTCACTTGTAGCCACAAGTGAGAGTCCAAATATCCCAAAGAAATAAACACGAACAAATAATACCAGAAACCACAGAGTTAACTTGTCTCTGTAATCGTCGTTGGCAGCTTTCCCAGAAACTGTCTTCAAGCCAAGATAACGAGTCGCAAGATAAATCAGGAACAGGAACAGAGGCTTCTTCAAAGCTGCGCAGTAATTAACGAAGTTTGATCCAGACAAAGATCATTAACTAGCACGCCTCCTTATATTCCTTGAAGGGGTGTGTCAGTCTCTCTAATTAGTCTCTGACTTGACATTTCTTTTCAAATTGTGCTTGACGTCTCAACCTGCGTCTAGTCCTTGCATCAACCCAACATTCGTCATCACTCAAGGACTCTGGTATGATCTGTGGATCAGCTGCTGACACCTGAGGCATGATTGAAGTGGAAGGTTCTGGAGAGGATGGTGTTTCCGACACTCCCTCATCCTTCTGGCTTATGTCTGCATCTCTCATTAGAGCAGGCTCCAATTCCAATGCCAAACCTTCCTCATCACTCAAACCTGTGTCTTCTGATACATCAGACTCAAAACTCACAGCAGGCTCAAACCTTCCAGTCACAACACATATACATATACATATCAAAATTAATACAATCGAGAGAGTCCAGAGATATTTCACGAGAAGAGTCCTCCACTCTTCTGCTCACAACAGAATACCTGATGCCACCAGACTTGACGTTTTGGGCTTAGACAACCTAGAACTACGCCGCCTTCGGTCTGACCTAAACGTAGTACATAAAATTATCTGCTATGATGTCCTACCTGTCAATGACTACTTCAGCTTCAACCACAACAATACACGAGCACACAATAGATATAAACTCAAAGTAAACCGCTCCAAACTTGATTGCAGGAAATATGACTTCGGCAACAGAGTGGTCAATGCCTGGAATGTGCTACCTGACTCTGTGGTCTCTTCCCTAAACCCCCAAAACTTTAACCTTAGACGGTCTACTGTTGACCTCACCCCTTTCCTAAGAGGGTCTGTAAGAGGCAGGCATAGGCGCACCAAAGTGCCTACCGTCCCTGTCCTAATGTCCCCTTTTATTCATACCCATTTCATGTACTCATAATCATGTTCCTAATTATATCTGTTATCTAAAACATGCTTGAAAAATAAATAAATAAAATAAATAAAATTGCCTCCTTGCAGGAAACAGCCCGGTCAGTATCAGCACAGCCTGATTTTAGCACAAGCAGCTGATTGTCGGTTGGATCAGCCTCCCAGGATACTGACTATCAGCTGTTCCAGGCTGCAGGGATCGCCACAGCCTATCACCGCCTCCACACACCCCATTTTCGGTCTCCACATACCCCATTTTTGGCCTCCACGCATCCCGTGGGGCACATGGAGGCTGAAAACGGGGTGCACGGAGGCTGAATATGGGGCATGCAGAGATGGCGATAGGCAATGGTTATGCCTGCAGACTGGAACAGCTGATTGTCGGTATACCGGGAGGGCGATCCAACCGACAATCAGCTACTCATGCTAAATCAGGCTGTGCTGGAGTTGACCAGGCTGTTTGCTGTTTGCTGCAAGGAGGTAAATTGCTGGGAGGCAGAGGGCAAAGGGTGGGTGGCGGTGGGTGGGAGGGGCTTTGCCAACCTTCGCTGTATAAGATGCATAGAATTTCCATCCACTTTGTGTGTGTGGGGGGAGTGTGTCTTATACACCGAGAAATATGGTATTTCTCCATGGATGTCCCAGGGATAGGAGGGCCCAACCATTTTAATCTGGGCTCCTCCTTGCATCGCTCAGGCCTCCAAGCCATCTCCTTCCTCGGCAAGAGAATTCCTAGCCAACACACAACCAAAAGGGCAGGATTTGGAGCCCCGTGGCTGTGTCCACCACCTTGATTTTTTTTCTTCTTTTTACTCCTCTCCTCTTTGCTGGAGAATCTACCTTAGACCCTGCCCCCTTCCCCACCCACCCACACTCCCTTGCAGGTTTCGCTAAGATTAGCCACAACTTATTTGCACACGTCCGCAACTTTGCGTCAAGACGGCAGTTGCAGCTCACAACCCACCCACTTCCTGCGTTTCACTCGGTTTCTCTTCTTTCCACAGCTGCCAAGAGGAATCAACATATCACAACGCGCTCAGGTAACAAGCCCCCCCCCCCCCCCCCGGTCCCCAAGAGGCTGCAAACCCCCGCCACATAAGACAGGAAGATTTGCTGCACAGGCACACCCACCCACAGAGAAAGATGACAAAAAGCAAAAACACGCCCCTGCCCCCCAAAAAATATATGGAACCACCATAGCAAAGGACAAGAGAATTGATTTGAACACCTCCAGGGATCGATGTTCAGAAGATCAATTGTTGGCACGATACACACATTGCTAATTGTCAGGGGCTCCCGGGTTTTGGAGACTGGTCCACAGTCAGGATGCTCGGGGGGGTGCGGGTGGGGGGGCTGGCAGCATTGACCAAATGAAGACTAGATCAAGTGAGATCCCAGAGAAGAGCAGCAAAGATGATTAGGGGACTAGAGGCTGAAACCGAAGAAGAATGGTTGTCAGAATTGGGTGTGTCTGGTGAGGAGAAGGACTAGGGGTGGCACGATAGCAATCTTCCAGTCCTTGAGAGGTTCTCATCGGAAAGAAGGGGTCAACCTATTCACCAAAGCACCTGAAGGCAGGACCAGAAGCAATAGATGGAAACTAATCTAGGAGAGAAGCCACCTAGAAATGTCCAGACAGTGAGAACAATTAACCAGTGGAACAACTTGCCACCAGATGTTGGGGCCGCTCCATCACAGGAGGCTTTTAAAAAGAGATTGGAAGATCCCTTGTCTGGAATAGCAATAGACCTTAGTGCTTTCCAGCCCTCTCTAAGCGGTTTAGAGTCAGCCTCTTGCCCCCCAACCATTTTGGGTCTTCGTTTTACCCACCTCGGAAGGACGGAAGGCTGAGTCAACCTGGAGCCTGGTGGGAATGAGGTAGGGTTTCCTGCTGAACAGGAGGTTGGACTACAAGGCCCCCAAGGTCTCTTCCGACTCAGTTATCCTATAACACTCTTGCAATGAACCACCAGGTCACAAGAGTGGAGAACAGCCCGTCCACTCTGCAATTTCTCCTCTGAGAAGGCTGCAGAACCAGAATCATGGTTAGCATAAATGTTTTGAGATGCTTGAGGCAGTTGCCCCTCACATTTTTTTTAAAAAAAATGGAACAATTCCAAAATTTAGAAGGACAAGCGGGAAGGGGGCAGAGGAGAGGCCACACCAGCGTGGACTTTTACCTTCTGATATCACTTATTTATTTATTTCTTAAATAAATTTGCTGCCCATCTTATCATGGGGCTGCTTAGGGCAGCTCACAACAAGAACACGGGGGGGGGGGGACGACCCTAATAAAAATTGTAAACGTAACACCAGCAAAGCAATGAAACAATTAAAATAAATGAGGGAAGGGCAGTCATATGAATTAAAAGATGGGCGGAGGAGGAACAGGAAGTGCAGAGGGGAGGTGGGGGTCAGTTAATGAATAATCATGAAAATAAATCCCAATATTCATTTTGGTAAATGAGGAGGGAAGTTCAACTGGCTCTAATTTTGCCCCTGCTGCAGTAAGAGGCTGTCAAGCCAGCAGCCCCCCAGTTCAACTCCTGAAAATTGCAGCTGGGATAGGGTTGGTGTTGGGAAGGGAGGAGGAATCAAGCACAGAGCTAGTCTAGAGTCATGGTGCAACCATAAAAAGACCAGAATCAGCCATTCCTGAATTCCTTGGAGCCTTATCTAATGGATCCCAAGGGAAAGCTGCCCAGAGTGGGGGAGATTCCTATATGACAGGCAGAACACAATGAAGTAGTTAGCTTTTGCACTCAGCAGGGGTGGACCTGATTGTTTATGCATGATGGTTGGGTTGCAGTTCTTTTAAACCATTCTGATTAACGAGTCCCCTGCAAATAGGCAGAGCCCTTTTACTGTTGAACCATGGATAATTCTCACTAATGACCAAGTTTTAATCACAGGCTATTGGGTTTTCTTTTTTTTTCTTCTCTCTCCCAATTATTTGGCTACAGGTTCCTGAGTGGGACAAGAGGGATTTTCTTCGTACCCCTCCTTCTTCCTCCATCTCTGCTTTTCCCAGGACTGGGAACAGGGGACAAGCATCTGATTGCCCCAGAGTAAATAACAACCACAACTAGCCAATCTAATCGTTGCTTTTGTTCTGCTGTTTTCCCACTAAACCAGGAGTGTCAAACTTGCGGTGCCATGTAGTTGTCACATTATGTATCGTGAGTTTTTTTCCCCCCCTTTGCTAAACTGGGGGGCGGACATGGCCAACATGTGATGCATCCAGCTGACAAACTGTGAGTTTGACACTCCTGAACTAAACATATAGTCCTTCCTTCTTTCCCCACTTCCTTTTCTCTTTTTTTTCTTTCCTTCTTTTCTCTTTTGCTTTCCTTCCTCTTTCCATCACTCTTTTTCTAAACCAAAGATAGAGAAATGAACTTCTTACTATGTAAGGAGATGAATTACGGCAAAATTAAAAACTGACAAAGCAAAAGGCTGTGAAATAAGGGCGAATAGATAGTATAAAAAACATTGGGGTGGGTTTGTGTATGTGTGTGTCTTAGTGTGTTGTTTGATTAGCTTATATGCATGCTGTATAATCCAATGTCATCTGGTTTGATTAAGTAGCCAAGACAAATATTCTGAATCTGGCTTGTTGTAATTTCATTTTGTGGGTCGATGTTGTGGGTGCTTCATCACTGGAGATTTTTTCAGTCACTGGTCTGAAAATGGTATAGGATCTCCTGCTTGAGCAAGGGGTTGGACTAGAAGACCTCCAGGGTCCCTTCCAGCTCTATTCTGACTCTGATTCTGGCTTGTAGTCCATGATCTGAGAACCTGAAGAAGGCCCTTTCTTCGTTCTCTTCTGGCGAAAACTGACACCGTCCTCGGATGCTTTTCTAGAAAGTTTGTACCTATTTTGCTTTCGCAAGTTGTGCTTTGGAAAACAGGAATCCAGAGGGCAGATAGGCACCCACAACATCCTCTTGGGAAGCACAAACCACAAGCACAACCTGGCTGGGTGAAGGAGAAGGAAAATGTCTTGTCTTCAGAAAAGACATGGAAATTAACTTGGACAGACAGAGGCCTGACAGAACGGAGGAGAAAATGGTCGTACTCCTAAGAAAATACATTTATTGTCAAAAAGATAGGAGGAAAAAAAAATGGTGCATTTTTTGTGGGGTTGGGGGGGGTGCGTGCAAAGCATTTCTGCCTGAACAGAAAGCAACACCTACATTTATAGCTGGAGCATCTTTAACATGTGTTCATTTCATTCCTCTTGTTCCTAAACAAGAAACACCGATGGGTTTAAAATAATGCCGAGACGTCTTTGACTTTTTGTTGATTGTTTCAGGCTTTGGAGTGCTCACAGCATGTACAGGGAAATGTTCCATTTTATTCTGGATCCAAAGGATCAGAAAGGATTTATAACTGTGTGGGTTGTTTCGTTTGCCTGTGTTGTTTTGTACAAACTGGGGTTTGTTCTCTGTTACTAAATGTAGTATTTTTTTTTACTTTGGTTGTACATGTCTTCTGTTGGGGAGGGAGACTTCTTTTGTTTGTACTAATTTTGAAATAAAATATTGTTTGATTCAACTTGCATGACTAACTGACTGACTTGTGGCCCACTTAATGAAGTTTGCACACAATCATTAAGGCTTTATTAAATGCACCTTCCTCCGCTTCTGTTTCTGATGTTCAGCAATGAGCCCTTTAATTAAATTAATTGCCTGCTTCAGTGACTATCAACACAATAATTACTGTTGGCTCCTTTCATCATCGCTTGGGAGAGGGAGACACCCTTTAGGAACAAAGAAATAAAAAGCCAAGCCAGAGGAAAGGAAAGGAAATTATATTTTCACTGCTTAATTTTATTTCTTTATCTTGCCTTAAAAAGGATTGGCAGTTATCATCCCAAACAGTCACAACCAGCCCTTGAGTTCCACCAGGGTCCATCTGGATAACCATCACAATTTTTCTTTGCAGACATCGAAAATTCACCTAGGAGTGATTCCACCTTAATAGGAAACCAGCCCAAGGTAAGTTCCTAAGAACGTGAAACATAGAATCATAGGGCTTGGAAGAGACCTTGGAGGTCTTCTAGTCCAACCCCCTCCTCACAAAGGTCTTCCAAAGCTCCTTGAATGGACCAAGGTGATCAGGGTTCTCCAACCTTGGCAACTTTAAGACTTGTGGACTTCAACTCCCAGAATTCCCCAGCTGGCTGAGGAATTGTGGGAGTTGAAGTCCACAAGTTTTAAAGTTGTCAAGTTTGAAGAACTCTGGACTAGTTCACTGAAGTCCAAGTCACCCCCTTGAACTTGCCTCCTCCACACGCACCTCATTCAGCTACTATGGAGGAGCTCAGATTCTTCTTGTGCAGGGGTCTTTAAACTGGACAGCTTTAAGACTTGTGGACTTCCACTCCCAGAATTCCTCCTTCAGTCATGTTAGCTCAGGAATTCTGGGAGTTGAAGTCCACAAGTTTTAAACTTGCCAAGTTTGAAGACCCTTGTGATAGATGATAGATACATACATAGATTGGTAGATTGATGATAGATAGATAGATAGATAGATAGATAGATAGATAGATAGATAGATAGATAGATAGATAGATAGATAGATAGATAGATAGATAAATAGATAAATAGATAGGTAGGTACAGAGAAAGAGATGATAGTTAGATAGATAGATGATAGATAGAGAGAGAGAGAGAAAGAGAGAGAGAGGGATCGGGGTCTTCAAACTTGACCACTTTAAGACTTGTGGACTTCCACTCCCAGAATTCTTCCTCCAGTCATGTTAGCTCAGGAATTCTGGGAGTTGAAGTCTACAAGTTTTAAACTTGCCAAGTTTTGAAGACCCCTGTTCTTGAGTGTCACCAACTCAATCTCATATCTTCCACAAAGGGAAGGAAGACGCCCTTATGGGTTGAAATCTGAAATGGCCATCAGGTTTTCAAAGCCGAGTCTTCCTTAAGGCAAGTGGTGTCAACTCCCAGGATTGTCAATCACAGGTTTGTGTGCGGGAAAGCCCGGAAATTGAAATCCACACTTCCAGAAAGACATCCCCTATGTGGGAAAGAAAGAATACTCTTCTCAACGGAATAAAATAGGGTTGGATGTTATGGGATGCCAAGGTTTCTCTTCCTTTTGCTGGTTTGAGGTCTTCTCAAAGGAGGATTTTGCACAAGGCTCCTTAAAGAGCTTGAGGCCAGAAAGGGGGTGGGAGATTCATATTTGGGCAACGGGCACCCACTTGCTGTGTGTTGCAGTGTGTTGTGGGTGTTCCTTGAGGCACTGTGGTTCTAAAGTTATATGATTTTTTTCTTTTTTAAGTCTGAGCCGTGTCCAATTTTGTGACGCATATCCTACGGTTGAATTTTTCTTAAAAGGAAAGAAAAAACTGATTGATAACTTTCAGATAATATGGTAGAAAATGACACTTTTGCTTCTTTAAGAGGAAAAAAACATGTTAGCTTTTGATCTTACGGCAAAAATACAATTAAAAATAAATCTCACTAAAATTACTCATAACTTCTTCATTTTAAATTTTCCAGAGGGACACTCACCATCGATGAACCTTGAAGTAAAGCTGCTTGTTGGTCCAACACTGAAATATATTATCACTACTTAAATCGTTGGTGGCCCTTTGCCATAAAGAGGACTGTGGGGCTGACTCTGTAGCCCAAGGGTCTTCAAACTTGGCAAGTTTAAGATTTGAGGACTTCAACTCCCAGAATTCCTGAGCTAACATGACTGGAGGAGGAGGAATTCTGGGAGTCGAAGTCCACCAGTCTTAAAGCTGTCAGGTTTGAAGATCCCTGCCACACGGAGGGTTAGAGAGGCTGTGTGATTTTGAAAAAAATAAAGGAAAGAATAGAATAAAGCCAAGTAAAAAATAAAGTAATAAGTAGAGTGGAAAGTGAAAGTAGCAAACAAAAAAGTAAAAATAAAATTAGGTAAGGTGAGTATAGTAAAGAACAGAAAGTGAAAGTGAAAGTAAAAATAAAGGCAAGATCAAAAGGAAAGTAAGGTAAAGTAAGGAGTATAATAAAAAGTAAAGTAAAAAGTGAAAGTGAAAATAAAAATTAAAGGTGAGGTAAAGAGTAGAGTAAAAAGAGTATAAAATGAAAGTGAAAGTAAAAATAAAAGTAAAGTAAAAAAAAATAAACTGATAAGATGAGTGTAGTAAGGAGTAGAAAGTGAAAGTAAAAACCAAGGTAAGATAAAGTAAAGGTAAAAACTAGAGTAAAAAATGAAAGTGAGGAAAATAAAGTAAACTGAGATAAGGTGAGTATAGTAAAGAGTAGAAAGTGAAAGTGAAAGGAAAAATCAAGGTAAAGGGTAGAGTAAAAAGTAGAGTAAAACTGAAAGTGACGAAAACAAAGTAAAGTAAGGTCAGGTAAAATAAAGTGAAAAAGAAAGTAAAGTAAAGTAAAGAGCAATGTAAAAAGGGAAAGGGAAAGGAAAAGTGAGGCAATATAAGGTGAAATAAAAAATGAATGAAAAGTAAAAGTCAAACAAACGAAAAGGTAAAAAGTCACATGTAAGGTAAAGATAAAGTACTAAAATAAAATAGCTTACCTGTCTATGCAGGTACCTTGGGGTGAACCACACACACACAAACACACACACACACACACACACACACACACACCGACTGCTGTAACCAGAGTCAGAAGAAGCAGGAGACCATGTCTCCCCATAGTATCTACTCCCTTTCAGTTCAGAATTGCTGAAAACCTGGCAGGTGACAATAAATATTTAACTTCTCTCTCTCTTTTTTAAAACTCCTAGGAAACCAGGAGGAAGACAAATCAGCCAGCTAGAACAGCAGCAAAGAACATCCAGGAGATGCCCCATACCGTTTATGCTGCGGTGCAGCATCCCAAACAGGTGGGAAATATTTCTTGATTATTTATTCAATTTCTATGGCTGCCCAATTCACACATTGATGACTCCAGGTGTCTCACGACATTAAAAATCACAACGGAAAAGCTCCATCTCCCTTCAGGGTCCCCAGGAGACCACCGGTAGCACCATATTGTTAGGGCCTTTCTGAAAAGCAATGGGACAGGGGACAACTATAGCTATAGGAGAATGAGGTGCCCTAGACAAGGGGCCAAAACCAAGAAGGCCATTTGTGATACTCCTACCAGACGTACATCCCGAATTGATGGGACCCATAACACGCCTTGACTTCCCAGCATGGTGGGCCGGGTGTTGTGGCCCGCCAGCCACCAGCAGAGTGGGTGGCAGACTCAGAGAAGGAGGAGGTTGGGGAAAAACGTGGGCCAGTTCTGGAGCTCAGGGAAGGCTCTGATAGATGCCCAGCATGAGACACAGAGATAGAGTCAGGGCCATCCAGCATTTGCCAGCCAGAGAGGCAGCTGCCTTTGGAGTCAGAAAGAAGCGAGGAGGAGGAACAGCTGGGGCCTGTTCCAGATATGCATATGCTCAGAGCAGAACAACAGAGGACAATGAGTCATCTCAGGAAGCCAAACAAGGCTTGTAGGTGCTGACTGGCCCCTCCCTGGCTGGGGAATAAATAGGAGGAAAGGGCAGTGGTTTGGTTGTTGCACACAACTGTTTGTATTTCTCCTTGTGTCTTTTGTGAGACAAAGATTGCCTTGCCAGAACTGAGGTTTGTCTATTTCTCTGTTTGAACTGACTTAATTTGAAACTGGGAGCTCACGGGCTTGCATTTATCATAACAAGCTGTTAAGGACTAATGTTTCAGTTAACCTCATGCAGGATTCTTGCCTGGACTTTCTGTTGGGGAATGCAGTTAGAATAGAATAGAATAGAATAGAATAGAATAGAATAGAATAGAATAGATAGATAGGATAGGATAGGATAGGATAGGATAGGATAGGATAGGATAGGATAGGATAGGATAGGATAGGACAGGACAGGACAGGACAGGACAGGACAGAACAGAACAGAACAGAACAGAACAGAATAGAATAGAAAAGGATAGGATAGGATAGAATAAGAATAGAATAGAATAGAATAGAATAGAATAGAATAGAATAGAATAGGATAGGATAGGATAGGATAGGATAGGATAGGATAGGATAGGATAGGATAGGATAGGATAGGATAGAATAGAATAGAATAGAAAAGGATAGGATAGGATAGAATAGAATAGAATAGGAAAGGATAGGATAGGATAAGATAGGATAGGATAGGATAGAATAAGAATAGAATAGAATAGAATAGAATAGAATAGAAAAGGATAGGATAGGATAGAATAGAATAGAATAGAATAGAATAGGATAGGATAGGATAGGATAGGATAGGATAGGATAGGATAGGATAGAATAGAATAGGATAGGATAGGATAGGATAGGATAGGATAGGATAGGATAGAATAGAATAGAATAGAATAGAAAAGGATAGGATAGGATAGGATAGGATAGGATAGGATAGGATAGAATAGAATAGAATAGAATAGGATAGGATAGGATAGGATAGGATAGGATAGAACAGAACAGAACAGAACAGAACAGAACAGAACAGAACAGAATAGAATAGAATAGAAAATAGGATGGAATGGAATGGAATGGAATCCAGTTCAGGGTTCGCCAACTTTTTGGACCTCAAGGACCACCAAACTCATAATTTTAAATCCCACGGACCACTAATATGAATTTTAACTGACGGTGGCTTGCTGACGTTGGTGTCTGCAGAGACCCTGGGAAAATCCCCAAAAAAGACTTGGAGGAAAATTCCCCACCCCGTTTTCCTACCAATTGATCATTCTTTATTTGGAATCGCAGAATACCGTCTCCAGCTCCGTTCTCAGGGAGAGAGAGACAGAGAGAGACTTTTGGCTTCATGCAAGGAAAGCAGCAGAAGCCGCAGAAGTCTTTCTTTCTCTCCCCCAAACTCCGCCAGAAATTAGTCTTTGTGAGAGTTGTTGCAACCAGCACAGCCTCTTGGAGCAGGAGGCCTTGCAGGGTCCCAAAGACTCAGTTCTGGCAGAGTTTGGGGGAGAGAAAGACAGACTTTTGCTGCTTTCCTTGCCTGCAGGCAAAAGCAGCAGAAGAAAGAAGCGGAAAGAAGCAGCCCGGTGGCCAGGCCAGGCGCGTGGGGCAAGTGGGGCGAGTTCCCCCCCTCAGCCCTTCCCCCCTCCCCTCACTACCTCGTGTTGTTCGCAATGCAAGCGATGCAAGCCTTGTGTTCCCGCGGGCCATGTGGGTGGTGCAGCCTTGTGTTCCCGCACAGCCTGTATTAATTGCTTTGGGGGGGACATTTCTTTGCGGACCACCAAAATTTTCTCATGGACCACCTGTGGCCCCCAGCCCACCGGTTGGCGACCACTGATCCAGTCCAACCATCCACACCCTGCCCAAGCAGGAGGCCCTACAGCATTTCTGACAGGTGGCAGTCTTAGACGTTTGGATTTGGTGTTTATGGCCCTTTGGGCTTCCCCTAATTGCTCCTGGTTTCGAAAAGGATTGTGCAAATTCTAAAGCAGAGTTCAATTTCCTGCCAGTGCACTAAAAATATACAATGCAAATTTTGTATTTTTCAAAAAGGATGAAGTCGTAAATATGATCGTATATTTCTTCTTCAGAGGGAACAATACATTGGCCGTTCTGCAAAGCCACTCTGGGAAACTAGAATACTTAAATAGTTTAGGGTGTCTGGAAATTCATAAAAATAGCTGTCCTCGATTTGTGATCGTTCATTCAACAGTGGTTTGAAATTGTGACGGCACTGAGCAAAGAGACTTAAGATCCTTACCCAAAGTTTCAAATACTGCAGCATCACATGAACAAAATGTAGTCCCTTACAACCAACTGTACAGGAACTGGGCCTGGCTAGTCTAGTGAAGAGAAGGACCAGGGGAGACAGGATAGCAGTCTTCCAATATTTGAGGGGCTGCCACAGAGAGGAGGAAGGGGTCAAGCTGCTCTCCAAGGCACCTGAAGGCCAGACAAGGAACTATGGATGGAAACTGACCAAGGAGAGATTCAACCTGGAAATAAGGAGGAATTTCCTGACAGGGAGAACAATCAACCAAGGAAACAGAACTTGCTTTCGGAAGTTGTGGGAGCTTCATCCCTGGAAGCTTTCAATAAGAGACTGCCATCTGTCAGAAACGGTGTAGGGTCGCCTGCTTGGGCAGGGGATTGGACTGGATGACCTCACAGGTCCCTTCCAACTCTGTTAATCTGTTCTTCTGCAGTTGCCTCCCTGCTTATCAAGGCCTCATCCCTCCCTGTTGTGTCCCAACCACTCCTCTCCACCTCCTGTCACACTTACCTTCTCCATAGATTCTCCTTCAGGGAGTAGCCTCTGTGCCACACTGCCTTCCTACACGGAGGCCCCGTGGCCCTCTTCCGACGTGGGTGCCATTTTGGAAACAGGTGCAAAGAATCAATGCGATTGAATGGGGGCAAGATGGCGCCATATGGTAGAGGGAAACCAAGGGACAAATCAGCCTGCCCTTCTTCCCAAAATCAATCTCCAAGATCTTGCTGAACGACGGTCATGACTTAGAACTGTAATGGGCAGGCTCCATTATGGTCATAACTTGAGGGCTACCTGTAGTGGCCTTTCCTAAAGATATTTATGGGGAGGGCAAAGATTTAATTTCTCCAGACTTAGTCTAATACATTGTTTTTCATACTGGGAAACTATAAGATATATGTGGACTTCAACTCCCAGAATTCCCCAGCCACCATCTGACGAATGCCCTAATTAATTCATGAGCCTCGAGCCAAGTTTCAAAAGAAATCCAATTATTTATTAGGAGCAACACGTCAGCACTTTTCCCAAGTGCAGTCAGCTCTGCCCTACGTCATTTACTGTTCACCTATGATCCTGTTTCCCTACCTCCTCCCAAGGTGTGTCATAAATCACATTGTCAACGAAGCATTTTCCCGGGCTGTGGAAAACATGCGCCTCTCCAGCTGGGCTTGGTAACTTGACACACAATCTGGAGAAAGGTATGTGTGGAATGTGTTTCTGATCGTAGCAATGAACTGCTCCTGCTCCTTCTTATGGCAACTCGAGAACCAGCCAGGAATGCTTTACGAGTTGACACATGCCTGACTAGGGAATTCTAGGAGTACACATCTTAAGGTTGACATGGTTGAGAAACGTTGAGCTAACCGCAACTTCTCTTTTGCAGAATCCTTTGCAAACAGACGATGAGAAGATACAGAAGGGACGGCGCAGCCACCAAAACCAGGGAGAGAAAACAATTTATTCGGAGATCACCAAGGCTCAGGAGGCACGTGGCTTTGACACCTCGGTATCCCAGTATAGTTCCTGAGGTTGTGAATTTCCCCTAAATGAATCTAGTTCCTGAGGTTGTGAATTGAAAACAATCAACTGTACTACATTCACACATCCTAACTACAGCTAGTAGTATAATATACAGTTAAAACTGTAAAAACATTTTAAAACAGTTTTTGAAAAGCTACATAAAAATATTTATGCAAAACAAATATGCATAACAATTGAGATACTTGGCCAGTGAATAACAAATGAAATGGCCCATTTGGTGCTTCTGATATGGGGTCTCCTGCTGTGTGCAGGAGTTAGACTAGAATAGAGGTCATCAGCCTTTTGGACCTCAGGATCTACCAAACTCATAATTTTAAATCCCACGGACACTAATATGAATTTTGACTGATGGTGGCTTGCTGACGTTTTCCCAGGGTCTCTGCAGAAAGCAGCAGAGACCCTGGGAAAATCCCCCAAAAAAGTCTGCAGAAAAATTCCCATCCCATTGATCATTCTTTATTTGGGATCACAGGATACCGTCTGCAGCTCCGTTCTCAGGGGGAGAGAGATGGAGAGAGACTTTTGGCTTCATGCAAAGAAAACAGCAGAAGCCGCAGAAGTCTTTCTTTCTCTCCTGCAAACTCTGCCAGAAATGAGTCTTTGGCGGCGCAGCCTCTTGGAGCAGGGAGGCCTTGCAGGGTCCCAAAGTCTCATTTCTGGAGGAGTTTGGGGGAGAGAAAGAAAGACTTCTGCTGCTTTCCTTGCCTGCAGCCAAAAGCAGCAGAAGAAAGAAGCGGAAAGAAGCAGCCCGGTGGCCAGGCCAGGCACGTGGGGTGAGTGGGGCAAGTTGCCCCCCCGTTCCACCCTTTCCCCCCTCCCCTCATTACCTCATGTTGTTCGCAATGCAAGCGACTCAACCCTTGTGTTCCCGCGGGCGCTGTGGGTGGCGCAGCCTTGTGTTCCCGCACCGCCTGGATTAATTGCTTTGGGGGTGAGATTTCTCTGCGGACCACCAAAATTTTCTCGCAGACCACCAATGATCCCCAGCCCACCGGTTGGCAACCACTGGACTAAATGACCTCCAAGGTTCCTTCCAACTCTGTTATTCTGTATTCTTGTCCATTCTCGCCTTCATTGCAGGAGAAAAACCAAACAGTTTACCCTTCCCCCCACCCCATAATCCTTCTTTTTCCAAGTAGGTCTCAGCTCTCCAAATAGCCTCTTCTTTATCTTCTCCTTGGCAGAGTGAAGACCCAAACAGCTGCAAGACCATCTATGAAACAGTGCAAAGTCCTCCTTCCATCAAATCCTCTGGCCCGTGAGCCTTTGTTTAACACACACACACACACACACACCGTCTGCAAAGCCAGCAAGAGATGTGCTCCCCACCACCAGAGCTAGGAAATGCCTGAGCTCCTTCTCCCAAAGGCAGCCTGGAACACCTGCAGAAGAGAGAGAGAGAGAGAGAAGTGGAGAAGACAAGTCATGGTCATTCTAGGATCGCCACCAACTTTCCCTCCTGGACTTCTTGGAGAGTGGGTTGGGACAACTCACCACAGCCGACTCGCTGCAGGACAACTCGCCACAGGACAATTCAACAGATACAAAGTCAAATTAATTTTGACGGAGGTACGGCTAATAATAATAAAACAGTCCGTCCAGACAAAGGGGTCATTAAACAAAACAGAAGAGTCAGTCCAGAAAAAAAGAAGAGTTACAAGAATTTCATCGAAAACGTGGTCACCAATGATAAAAGTAACGGAATGAAATGATCAATACAGTGTTGAATTGTCCCACGGTGACTTGGCCGTGGTGAGTTGTCCTAGACCAGTGGTGGCTAACCTTTTTGGGCTCCTATGCCAAAAATTGTGTGTGCGCTTGCATGCGTGCTTGTGTGCAGCAACCAGAAGTCAATGTGCACATCCCCCATGCCTCCTGCATATACGCGCACAATTCCCGCCGGCCCCTTACCTGCACTGCGCCTCCCAGCTGATTTTTGGCCTCCCAGAGGCTTGAGGAAAGCCTCTGTAGCCTTTGCAGGCGAAAAATAGGCCCGTTTGTCACTTCCGGTATTTCCGGAAATACAGGAAGTGATGAAACGGGCCTATTTTTCAGCCTGCAAAGGCTACAGAGGCTTTCCTCAAGCCTCTGGGAGGCCAAAAAAGGCCTCAAATGGGCCGAAATTCAGCTGAGAGGCACACGCATGCGCAGTGAGGTAAGTTTGCCTGCGGCTCGTGTGCTGACAAAAATGGGTCTGCGTGCCACCTGTGGCACATATGCCATAGGTTCTCCATCACGGTCCTAGACCCCTTGAGGAGGGGTGTGTGCGAGAGAATAATTTCTTTCCTCTTTGTTTCTTAATTTTAAATGATAGACAAATGAAACCTCATCTGTTCCGCTCTGAAGTTCTTTGAAAGTTGCAGTATTGTTTCAACAGTATTATTTTTTTTAAAAGGCATTAAGTGGGAAAACCTGTGTACAGATAATCCTCGACTTATGACCAGCCTTTAAGCTAGGTTAAGCTATGTTATGATCATGAGGGTTAGGGTTAGAGTTAGGGTTAGGGTCACAAAAAGGTCACAAGAACACATCAGTCACATGGGTGGGCTATTTTAGAATTGTCACAAATTACAACGAAGATGGGCAGGCTCCATCACAGTCGTAAATCAAGGACTTAAACCTGTAAAATGTGTAATTTTGTGAAATAATGTGTAGAAGATTTATACAAGCTTGTCTTGGTAGATATTTTGTGTAAAAAAAGGGCTTTTTAAAAAAAGATAAATGGGCAGCCTAATATATATATATATATATATATATATATATATGGTATGAAATGTTGGAGATTTTTAATATCAAGTAGAGAAATAAATGTCCTGTCGACTTAAATATGAGCTAGCTGTGTGCTGCAGCTGCCAAACCAGCCAGTGCAATCCTGGCTGCATTAATGAGAAGTGCCAGTATCACTTTATACCGCACTGGTCAGGAAACGTGTGGAATATTGTGTTCAATTCTAGTTACCCTGATAAAAAAGAGATGTTGAAACCCTGGAAAGAAGGCAGAGAAGAGCGACAAAGATGATTCGGGGGACTGGAGGCTAAAACATGTGAAGAATGCTTGTGGGAAATGGTTGTGGTTTCAAGAGAGTAAACACAAGACAAAGGTAACAGCATAATAACCTTTTACTGTTTCATTTACGAACCTTGTTCCTTCACAGATAAAAAGCTGCTTCCAGCTAATTAGCTCTGACAAGAAAGAGCCTTGCCAAGGTTTTGCAAGGCTGCCAAGAACAACAGATAAATTTCCTAAAGAATAAATCAAAGAATCTCCAAACACCAATTCAGGTATTCTCATGTCCACCAGGCTTGAGTGCAAAAACTTCTTTGCTTCCTGCAAAGAACTCCGGTTTCTCAGCTGGCTTTTATCTCTTAAGGGAGGGGCCATTACCTTGCAGCCTTACTCCCGAGTCGCCTGTGCTGCTGCAGCTGCTCTTTGCTTCGAGCAGCCCTGCACGCGCACACCCTGGGCACAGGCTCCTCGGGGTCCTCTTCCTCACTGCTGCCAGCCTCCACACTCTCCACTCCCTGATGGTCCTGGCCCATCCCTGCCTCAAACGCAGGCCCCTCATCCGAGTCCTCGCTCTCCGAGACCTCAGCCGTCCGCACCTGCTGCCGGCGGACCACAACAGTCTAGTTTAATAAAGAGAAGAACTAGGGGTGACAGGATATGTCTTCCCATATCAAAAAAGAAGGGGGTCCACCTATTCTCCAAAGCACCTGAAGGCAGGGCAAGAAGTAACGCACGGAAACCTATCCAGGAGAGATCCAAGCTGGAACTAAGGAGGAATTTCCTGACGGACAATCAATCCTTGGCATGGGTGCTCCAACACTGGAGGTTTTCAAGCAGAGATTGGACCACCATTGGTCTGAATGGTGTAAGGTCTTCTGTTGGAAGGGGCTGGACTAGAACAGCGGTCACCAACTGGGGGTCTGTGAGAAAATTTTGATGGTCCGCAGAAAAATGATTGGCATTTTTTATATATTGCATTCAATCCGGTGGCCTCAAACTACGTCCCCTGGGGCCGGATACGTGCAATGAACATCTGTGTTGCAGCAGAGAGTTTCTTTTGGTGTGGGGAAGAGGGGGGCAGAAATTCCCACTTGGGGTCTACTTCAGCCTCCTGGTGGGGGCTTTGGGCGAAGGGTGGAGGGAAGGGCCACTGGTGGCGAAGAGCCGGAGGGCCTCGTTCCAGTGGGACTGCATCAGGGCCTGGAACTGGCTGACCATCTCAGGCCGCTGAGGCTCCAGGCACTGGTAGCTGGCCCTGCATTCCTGCAGGTCTTCCTTCTGCTTGGAAAGCCCATGCTCGTAGTCCTCAGTGAGGCGCTTCTGCTGAGCCTCCTTCTCGGTCAGATCCAGTTTGAACCGAGCCAGCTGTTTTGAAAGAGGAGGAGGACCACCTCGTGGTCTTTGGACCCCCCCACGTTCTTCTCCACAAAGGTTGCTTCACTCCAACAACTGCTTCCTGTTGGGGGGCCCTACGGAGCCCAGGCAGGGAGGGGAGGAGTGGCTCGAAGGGGAGAGGCGAATAGAGTCTGGTGAAACGCCCCTTGACATGAGTGACATCGAGTTGGCCACACCCACCCAGTCACATGACCACCTAGCCATGCTCACCCAGCCAGTCATTAGGGAAAGCTTCCCCTCGCACATCCGTGCCAGTCGCTTCCGGCTCTAGGGGGCAGCGCTCCTCTCCGTGACAAAGCCGAAGACCACCGTCTCCGTGGTCACGTAGCCAGCGTGACTAAACGCCAAAGGTGTACAGAACGCTGTGACCTTCTTCCCACCCAAAGGGGTCCTTATTTTTCTACTTGCCTGTTTACGTGCTTTGGAACTGCTGGGTTGGCAGAAGCCGCTGGGACAAGGAACGGGAGCTCACTCTGTCCTGCGGCGCTAGGGATTCGAACCGCCGAACTGCCGACCTTTCTGACCGACAAGCTCAGCGCCTTAGCCATGGAGCCACCGTGTCCCTATTAGTGGTCTGTGGGATTTAAAATTATGAATTTAGTGATCCCTGAGGCCTGAAAGGTTGGTGACCCAAGGTCCCTTCCAACCCATGGATTCTATGTGCACAACTGGGGGCTGGGGGGGGGGGAACCTCAAGTCGCAATATTCGGAGAAACAGGGAAATGGGAGCAAGCGCTACGGAGAAATGCTGATGGACGCCCTCTGTCAGGCAGTGCTCCATTCAAAATCCAAGAAAGAAATACTTAGACTCTTTTCATTAGAGAAAATATACCTTTTACTGGAAATGAAGTGGTAGCAGCGATAGAATTCTGAATCTGAGGAATTAGGCGCGTAAATCGCACATACAAAGTGATGGAAATGTTCCCACCCCCAATAGTTCAGGTGATTCTTCCAATTACAAGTTGTGAATGTGATCGTGTGGACACCTTCAGGTGGTGATGAGGCTTCTGTCTGGTTGACCTTGGCATACTTTGATAAAAGTTTGCAGTTGCGCAGAGGAAAGAAAGCTAAGCAAGAATGCACTCTCCCCCCTCCTCATTTTATACAACACTAGATTGTAACACCTCCAGCTCGCTTCCCAGACTTTTCCCCCCCTCCTCCCCCGTTACTTATGGCAGCCGAAAGATGCAAAGCAATAGTAGAAGATCTTGAAGGCCGACACCCTCCAGAGATGACCTCCAAAGTCCTCCCAATTCTATGGGTCTATGAACATTTCGGGGGAAGGAGTTGAAGGCTGGGCTTGGTTGGAAGGGAGGGTGGCTGCGGGAGGAGGCCTGTGGGTGGGTTTGTGGTGGGGTTGAGAAGCATTGGGGTCATTAGGGTCAAGCAGGCCTGGCTGGGGAATGCTGGGAGTGGAAGTCCACTCATCTTAAACACTTGAGATGCCTTCTTTCAAAAACTGACCCTGAGCTGCAGGGACTCTGTTTTTGGCTCTTGCTGTCGAATTCTGCTTTTTTTAAGCCTTTGCAAGGGTGTGTGTGTGTGTGTGTGTGTGTGTGTGTGAGCTGAGTATCTAACAAACTTGACCGAGTGGGTCAGCAGTTCTTCTTATCCAGCTGCCTCCATCCCAAGTCAAAGAGTCACAGGCCCACCTGCACAGCCCCCCCTTTCTGTTTTTGTGTGTCCCCCCCCCCCCCCCCCCCCCCCTCCCCCCCGGGGGGGGGGGGGGGAGGAAGAAGCTTTCCTCCTTCTGGTCTTTGCATGTCTTCTCAAAGCTTTCCAAAGGGGGGGTTTCTTGCCTATTTCTCCTTCCCTTGAGGGAGCGAGGAGGAGAAAGAGAAACAGGAGAAGGACCACCTCCTGGTCTTTGGACAAACCCCCACCACCACCATGTTCTTCTCCACAAAGGAAACTGCCAGCAAGGGAGGGATTTTCAGCACTGGGAAAGATTATGCCACCCTTTCCGCCTTTTTCTTCCAAAGTTAAGAGCATGAGAAGGTTTATAGACTTCAACTCCCAGAATTCATCTTCAAACTCAAGCATGGCTGGCTGAGGCATTCTGGGAGTTGAAGTCCAAAGTCAGGGTTGGAGTGCCCTGGTTTAGAAGATGAGGAGAATCCTGAGTGGGAAAATGGCCAGTTGGGTGGAGTGAGGAAGCGCTCAGGGCAGCTGAAAGAGCCGTTCCCGGGTTCGGCGATGGAAGCTCAGCCTGGGTGCAGCTGATGGGCACCTGAGCCGTTCTCCTTAAACACAAAAGCGCAAGAAGAGACATGCCTTGTACAACTTCGTCTTAATCACCCGGTGATTTCTTCAGATCTTCTCGACTTCCTCCTGCAAAGAGGAAGCAAAGCCAGCCCAAAAGAGGAACCTTCTCTGGTTCCTTCTGTCCCGCTGGAGCTCCTGGTCGATAAAAAGCCAGACAGAGACATGTGGCAGCTTTGGATCCTGGCCCTCTTTCGTCCTGCAGGTGAGTTCTCAGGTCAGAACAATTTCTGGGTAGAGAAGAGCCACGTTTCTCTTTCCTAAACTCTGGGCAGAAGAAGAAACGGGACAAACCCGTTGGGCGAGGTTGGCAGGAGGAGGAGGAGACCTTGGGAGTCCTCTCGGCTTCCCTTCCCGTATCCAAGGGGAACTTGAAGAGAGGAAGGGGTCCGGGGAGGGGGATTAAAAACCAAAACGAAAACCCCAGAACAGCACAGAATTGTGTCAGTCCGAGGAGTCATTTCCAAAAAAATGAGGATGAATAGGTGAAGCAAACCACACTTTTTAGGGTGACTAAAGAACTTCTCACTTAGTTCGAAACTGAACTAACCACACCAACACTTTCCATTCCTTCCAAATTTCCCCATTTCCCCATCAGCTCACAAAAGAGCTTTATAAAAAAAAAAAGAAAGGAAAGGAAAATCAGAGTAAGCCCCACAAAAGGAGAAAAATAGGAATTTAAGAGCTGGATTCACGTAATAGGCTTTGTTTATGTGAAAGCTTGGTTAGAATGAAGGTGATTTCCTCCCTTTTTGGGGGGGGGAGCCAAGCCAGATGTGCAAATCCAGCTTGGTTGGTTGGTTTAGGGTTCACTGAACGCTCAGAAAATGAGTCAGTTTAATAACTGAGGTTAGCAAGTTGTCGGAGCACAGCAGGGCCCACGCGGCTGCTTCAGTGGTGGGATTCAACATTTTTTACTGCTGGTTCTGTGGGCGCGGCTTGGTGGGTGCGGCAGGGGAAGGATATACTGCAAATTCCCCCTTCCCTCCCCACCCCCCTAACCTGCTTTCCAGCTCCGTTCTCCTGTGCAGGGCAACCAAAGGAGATCCAGCCGATCAGCTGGGACTCAATGGGAGGCAGAGAATAGAAAATGGGGTTGGCGGGGCCAGTCAGAGGTGGGATTGGCCGGTTTTCCGAACTACTGAAAATTTTTTGCTACCGGTTCTGTAGAACCGGTCAGAACCGGCTGAATACCACCTCTGGGATGCTTGTCCTTTTTAGAGATTCTGCAGAATTCTTCTTTCAGGCATTTTGGAGAGAATTGGAGAGGTTCAGAAGTGGTCTTCAGCAGGTTCTGACCAGTTCTGGAGAACCAGTAGTGGCCAATCCCACCTCTGACTGGCTCCACCAACCCCATCTCTTATCTGCCTCCCATTGAGTCCCAGCTGATTGGCTGGGTCTTTTTTGGTTGCCACTGGAAGGATTGAAGGAGTTTTAAGAAGAGACTGGACTGCCATTTGTCAGAAACAGTGTAGGGTCACCTGCTTGGGCGGGGGGTTGGACGAGATGACCTACAAGGTCCCTTCCAACTCTGATTATCTGTATCAAGGACTATCAAAATCTTCTGCTTCAGTTCTTTGCAATGTGTGAGAAAACTAATTAACAGTCCTCGGCTTCCAGCCATAATGGAGCAATTTATGACCAGTTTTGAACTTATAACGCACACATGTATTCCAATGGCCATGTGATCACATTTTGGGTGTTTAGCAACCGGCCTGCATTTATGGTCGGTTGCTAAATAACAGGACTGCAATAACAAGACTGTAATTTATGATGTGTTTTTTTCGGGCAACCAGTGTTTACTTCCATTTTCCAACAAAAAAAAAAAACATTCATTAGGCTAAAACGATCCACTTAATGACTGCAGCATCTTCTTAATGACCACCGCAAAAAAAATATTGTAAAATAATCTGGTGCAGTCCAGTGTGGTGACTCAATTAACCACTGACATGATTTACAATTATAATTCCAGGCTCAATTACAGTCGTAAGTCGAGGACTATCTGCTCTAACTGTTTGTAACTGAGTTCCAAACTCTTTGGAACAGGGGATTAACACTGGGCATTCAAACTACACAGGCACTGCCATCTTCAGGATGGTAGGGTGGCATTTTCCCCCCACAACCCTGTTTGTGTGTCACACTTTCTGTGGGAGTGGGAAGTGCAGGCCTGGTTGCAGAAAAGGGGTCATTCTTGGGGGATCAGTATTTCTATAGGCATTTTGCCTGGCATGGTCCTTTCCCCCAATTTAATTTTAATTATTTAATTCAGTATTCTATTTTATTTATTATTAATTGTGGTGCTTGGGAGAAAAATCCTCTATCTTGAGGTGGAGAGGGAGCAGCATTTGTTTAAAAATGCAACATTTGGGACATGTGATTAGGAACAGATGACATGGTTTATCAGCCAGGGCTGGCTGTACAATCAGTCCTGGCTGGTTTATTAAATGTTGGCTAAATAGCAGCATGTTTTAGTATGGCTTTGTTGATCTGGATGTGTGAGATTTCAGCAGGAACTGTTTTTACAACGCTGGAACACAATCAAGACCTCTGAAAAATAAGATTATTAAAAAATTGGAGGGGAGATAATTCTGTTTCTTGAAGATCTTCAATCAGGGATGGAATGCAAATATTTTTACTACCAGTTCTGTGGGCGTGGCTAGGTGGGAGTGGCTGGGTGGGCCGTAGGACTGTGTGGGCGTGGCTTTTTTGCAGCAACCCCCATGCTCCATTTTTTTTTTTTGCCTCCTGGGCCTCGGGGAAGCCTCCTGGGTGAAGACAGCGAGGGGGAACGTGGCACAGCTGATCGTTGGAACAGCTGATTGTCGGAGCGGGTGTGGGGGAAGAAGTACCAGTTCGCCGAACGGTAGCATTTTTACTACTGGTTCACCTGAACCAGGCCAAACTGGTAGAAGACCACCACTGTCTTCAATATACTGTTGAAAGAAATGTCCCCAGTTTGTTCCCAGCCAGGACACACCCCAGACGTTGAGAAGAAATGGTTGCAGAAGCCAGCTGCCAGAAAGCGGGATTCTTTTAATGTAGGAAGAAGGCAAGAAGCAAACAGTGACACAGCTTCCTGGCTTGCGAGCAGCTTGGAAGTGTGAATCGGAGCCTTTTATGCTTTAATTCCACTTTGAAGGAATCCTGCAGCTTGACGGGTTTTGATGGGCTTCTGAATGCCCTGGGGTTTGGTTTTACTGGATTAATACTGGGTTTTACTGGTTTACTTGGTCCCAGGTCTTTTGTTTTCCCTGTCCTTGGGGTTTAATCCTGTCAGAGGCAGGAAAAAGGGAGTTTTGGTTTACCTTGGAGAATTTATTTTTAGCCTGATTCCCCTTATCTTGATGGCTCTACTTAGTGTTTCTGTTGTCAGCTCTATTACCTTTTGTAACGGCCATTAGCAGGGCTGCTATGAGTTTTCCTTTCAGCTGGTGCTTCTTAATTTCCTTAAAGGGGGAAGGTAGGGGTGGGATTCTACCAGTTTGGACCAGTTCGGGTGCTTTATTTCCTGATTTTTGAGCACAGCTGATTCACGTGGCAGAACCGTTTGCCACGCATCAGCTGTTTTACTCACTGGGGCTGCAGCAGAAGGTAAATATCACAGCTAAAAATGGTCTTTTCTAAATGCTGGGTGTGCAAAGCATGCGCTCACCAAACCAATGGTTTCACTGGTTGAATTGCACCACTGGGAGTAGGGCCAGCTTGAGTCTCTTGGCACTGTTTTCTGAGGATTCTGGCACTATCCTTTTGGGGGTTGTACTTCCCACAATACCTTGAAATGTTTTTTTTAATTTTAATTTTTCCAGCCTTCCAAGGGGTGGAACATGATCCCAAAGGCGGCTTCAAGGGGCCTCTGCAGGAATTTCAAGATGGGGTCACCCAGAACAAGACGGTGCTGGAAAACGGGACAGACACCCCTTGGAGATCAACGTGGCTGGCCAGCACAACCAGTCCCCTCCTGACCGTGCAAAGCAGCACGGACTACAAAGCCAGTAAGCCTCAAAAGGAGGGGAGGGTGAGAATATGAGTCCCAGGCTCTCAGGAGAACCGACGCTCGCTACCATCTGGTTTCACTGATTGGTTGCACTGCTATAACAAAAATAAAGGAATGACGGAATGCAGAATAGCACAGTTGGAAGGGACCCTGTAGGTCTTCTAGTCCAACCCTCCCCCCCCCCGGTCTTTCTTCTCCATGATTAAAGTTGTATTCGTTCATCGGAATATAAAATACAAAGAAAATGAAAATAATTGGAACCTAGGGGAGGAGAAGAGGAAGAGGAGAAAGTGCGGGATAGAAAAGAAAAAAAAAATGTGTTGATTTCTGTTGCTGAGAGAGACAGTTGTTAAGTGAGTTTTGTCCCATTTTGTGACCATTCTTGCCACAGTTGCTAAGCGAATCCCTGCGCTTGTTAAGTCAGTGATATGGTTGTTAAGTGAATCCGGCTTCTTCATTGACTTTGCTTGTCAGAAGGTCCCAAAAGGAGATCCTGTGGCCCTGGGACTCTGCAGCCATCATAAATATGAGTCAGTTGAAGAATTTTGTATGAATTGTGATCATGGGGACACCTGCCACAGTCGCAAGGGTGAAAAAAAAACCCCATAAGTTACTTTTTTCAGTGCTGTTGTAACTTTGAATGGTCACTAAATGAACTATTGAAGGTTGAAGACTATATACTTAGCCAATCAGCAAAACCAAAATCAACCGTTCCATTTTTCCCCCCATCACAAGCACAACATCCAATAGCTGAATGTCAATGGTGAAAAATGTAAGATTCTATATTTAGGCAAGAAAAAATAAAATTCACAGGTACAATATATGTGGTTCCTTGCTCAATAGCAGTAACTGGGAGAGGGATCTCGGAGTCCTAGTGGACAACCATTTAAATAGGAGCCAGACGTGTGCAGCGGCCGCCAAAAAAGCCACATAGTTCTAGGCTGCATAGATAGAATCAAGATCATGTGAAGAGTTAATACCACTTTATAAGGCCTTGGTAAGGCCACCCTTGGAAATACTACATCCAGGTTTGGTCACCATGGTGTAAAAAAGGTGTGGAGTGTTGTGGCCCCGATTCCCGAGCCTGTGCTGTCAGAGGAAGAAGACCTGGAAGATGAGGAGGAGGAACTGGGAATGCCTTCCTCCCCAGGACCTTCCTCCCTGATAATGCCTCAGGTTTCATTAGACAACCGAGAGGAACAGCCTGAGATTAATCAGGAGGAGGGCATATCGGAGCAGGGAGTCAAGAGGAAGAGTGTTGGCTTGATCCTAAGCAGCGTCGTAGGGAGAAACGTGAGCAGCAACGTAGGAGGCGTGGGAGGGTCAGAGAGTGAGCTGAGTCATTGAGCCACACCCCACAGGGGATAAAAGTGGGTGTGTCTTCGGCTGGAACTTTGTACGGGACAAAGTTTAATCTTACTTCAGGTTTTCTTCGTGAATGATTTTTGTGGACTGCCTTGTAATTTTCTGTGAGTGGATTTTTATTTGTTATCAGTTCGGACTTGGCAGGCAGAGCATGTTGGAATGCCAAGGATATTATCAGTTCCAAAGAATTAACTCTGTGAAGTCAGAGCCAGCTTGCCTGCCTGTGTTTGTGTGAGTTTGTATTCTTTCATCTTTTGGGAAAGAAGAAAAGTGAGACAGAACTCTAGAAAGAGTGCAGAGAAGAGCAACCAGGATGATTAGGGGTCTCTGGAGGCTCAAACATACGATGAATGGTTGCAGGAACTGGGCCTGGCTGGTCTAGTGAAGAGAAGGACCAGGGGAGACAGGAGAGCAGCCTTCCAATATCCCAGGGGCTGCCCCAAAGTAGAGGGAGTCAAGCTATTCTCCAAAGCACCTGAGGGCAGGACAAGAAGCAATAAGGATGGAAACTAACCAAGGAAAGAAGCAATCTAGAACTAAGGATAAATTTCCTAGTAGAGCAATTCATCAGAGGAACACCTTGCCTCCAGAAGTTGTGAATGCTCCAACACTGGAAGTTTTAAAAAAGATGTTGGATAATCGTTTGTCTGAAGTGGTGTAGGGTTTCCTGCCTAGGCAGGGGGTTGGACTAGAAGACCTCCAAGGTCCCTTCCAATTCTGTTATTCTATTCTGTCCTGTCCTGTCCTGTCCTATCCTATCCTATCCTATCCTATCCTATCCTATCCTATCCTATCCTATCCTATCCTATTCTATTCCATTCCATTCCATTCCATTCCATTCCATTCCATTCCATTCCATTATTCTATTCTATTCTATTCTATTCTATTCTATTCTATTCTATTCTTTTCTAATTCTTATTCTATTTTCTATTCTATTCTATTTCTATTTATATTCTATTCTATTCTAAAAGGAAGTTTTTAAAAAAAGCTGTATTAGAATTGATTGATTTTGGAAATACTTTCAAGGAAAAGCTTAGAGTTTTAAAATGGAGGCCTCCTTCTCCCCCAAACATCATCCCCACATCACAGCGACTTTCATCTACTAACTCAAGGGTGTCAAACTGGATTTCTTCGAAGGCTGCATCAGCCTTGTACTTCTCCACGGACCGGCCAAGGGAGGGTGGGGTAGAGATGGGACAGATGCCTCCCACAGCCCCCCTGCTGGCCAAAACAGAGTGCAGGGGCCACGCATGGGCCGCTCACGCTCCGTTTAGGCCGGCACACTGCTGCAGGAGGCCACCCAGGCCAAAAACAGGGCACGGGGGGCCCCATATGCCCCCCACCCACCCCGTTTTGGCTGCTAGTGCTGCGGGAAACTATTCAGACTGAAAATGGAGTGCCGGGAGCCCATATGGGACCCCCCTGTACCTCATTTTGGCTGGCAGAGCTCCAGGAGGCCATCCAGGCCAAAAACAGGGCACGGGGACCCCCCACATGGACCCACACCATGCCCCCACGCACCCCCCTGTTTTGGCCAGTAGAGGCATCGCAGACAGGTCTTTTGCTGTTTCCAAGCTGCCCCCATGGGCCAGATTTACCCACCCTGAGTTTGACACCCCTGTACTAACTGTCCCCCCTTCCTGGGCTCCTCCAGGGAAGCTGACAGCCCCAACCATCACCGTCCATGCCAAGAACGGGACCTGCCAGGCCCTCCTGAGCTGTGCCGTGCCAGAAGAGGAAGCCGGCGACCTGAGTTACACCTGGTTCCAGGTCAACGGCAGCGTGGTTCTCTCCACGGCGCAGACACTGAACGTTGCCCAGAAGCCTCTGCAGGGCGCCCCGGATTACGTCTGCATTGTTCGCAGCCAGGCGGGTGAAAGTTCCAGCATGGTTTCGTTGGAGAAGCATTGCCAGGGTGAGCGCAGCTTCTGGTACAAAAACGGGTGAGGTTAAGGCACCGGAGGGTTTTGCCCAGGGGTAGGGCAACGTCTGGGGGTGCACATGGGGCACATTTTGACATTGTGAGGGCAAGCTCACAAATGTGGCTGATGCAGCAGCCATGCCAGTCAAAAACACCCATTTAGAAGAAGATGGAGATTTACGATATTTATAATTATGATATTTGTAAATATTTATTTATTACTTGTATGCATCGCTCACCTCATTACCTAACGTGACTCTGGGCTAAATGCTCCTAGATGCTCCTTGTTCACCCTCAAAGGACTCTGCAGATATAACTGATAACTTTTTCTATCTGCCAACAGAAACCGGCTAAAGCCCCCCTCCCCAAAGCATCTTAAGTAAAAGATGCCAAAAGATCCCAAAAGATAAAAGCAAAAATCATCCACAACCTACAGTGAAAGATCCATGAGACAGACAGGTAGAAGACGCAGAGCACATCAATAAACGGCTATTAGCAGCCAAAAGACACAAGGAAAACTCTTTAATCTCCCAACACATGAAGAGACTCAACCATAGTTTCAACTGGGAAACTGTGCACATCGTAGATCCGTGATGGCGAACCTACGGCACGCGTGCCACAGGTGGCACACAGACCCATTTGTGCGGGCATGTGAGCCCTAGTCAAATTGACTTGCACTGCGCATGCACGCACCTCCCAGCTGAGTTTTGGCCCATTTGAGGCCTTTTCAGAAGCTGAAAAATGGGCCTTTCAGAAATACTGGAAGTGGCAAAACCAGAAGTGCCAAACGGGCCGTTTTTCGACCTCCAAAGGCTGCAGAGGCTTCCCTCAAGCCCCCGGGAGGGCAAAAACACCCTCAAACGGGCCAAAAATCAGCTGGGAGGAGCACACATTCACAGTGCAGGTAAGGGGGGGGGTTGCACACGCATACATGGGGGGGACAGGACGCATTGCATTGTGGGTGCTCACACACACACACGTGCTTTCAGCACACCACAACAAAAAGGTTTGCCATCACCATCCTAGATCAAAACCACTAGGGAATTCCTAGAAGCTTGGCATACAGACGAATCGACAGACACATAGAGATAAACCCCATTTACGCACCAGCGCAAAGAGACAATAAAAAAAAGCTAAAAAGCAACCATCAAACCAGAACACCAATAACCAAGACCAAGATAAGAGATTAATACCAGACAAAAAAATCAAATAGAAAACAATAACCTAATCGAGGAACTACCAAGGAGAAAACCACACCCCACCAACCCTGGCAGAGCAAACTATGTATAAATAGGGAGCAAGCCCCATGACTAACGATATTACTTTGTTTGGTAATGAAACATCTGCAAGGAAACAAGCCAGCTCAGAGAGCACCAAGGGGCCCATCATCTTTCTATCTTTCTATTCCTGTTTAATTGAAATATTCCTGTTTAAATAATAAAAAACAAAAACAGGAGACACAGAACACCCGGCAGGCATCAAGATTGGCATTTAAGGCATCGTGTCAGGATTCTGGCAGTTATCCCAATTAAATCATTAGTCTCCAAACTCCCAAAACTTCAAAGGATTTATTGGAAGTCAACATCGGCATGACCTGGGCGTAGCCGACTCTGAGACACATAATTCACTGTCACCCTTGACCCTGCTTTTCTCCCCACTCCTCTGGGTTTATTCATATTATTATTATGATATCATATTATTCATATTCTCCAATGAAATATGTCCATAGCCAAGAGTCATCAATCATGCTCTCCAAATTAGATTTTTGCACAGCAGAAGCTTCAGCCATCTAATCAGTCTCTGAAGAAAATATGATTGGAATGTACTTTCGATTCCACACTGCCGCCTGCTCTTTGAAACTCCCCCTTCTTTCTGTTGCCAACTACAAAACGTGTATAGAAAATGGTTTATGAGCTGACACATCGCCATCTTCCTTTTCTAACCCGACAATGGCTTATGGCAAGAGATGCTTGCAATCCTGGGAAAATTCATTTCGTGTGACTCCAGAGATGGGATTCAAAAATCCCACCAACCAGTTCACTGCCTGGTTGCTGAGTGGGCGGGGCCATGGTGGGCGGGGCCTACCCAAACTTCCTGTTTCCGGCTTCCGGTGGGCCTCCAGAGCCCGGGGAGGCCATTTTCACCCTCCCAAGGGTCTAGAGGCCCACCGGAAACTGGAAATAGGACCATTTTGCCACTTCCGTTTTTTCTGGGAAGGCCGTTTTTCGCCCTCTCAAGAGTCCAGCGGCCTCCCCCAGGCCTCTGAGAGGGCAAAAACGGCCTCCTCTGGGCTCTGGAGGCCCACCAGAAGCTGGACTCAACCGGTCAGTTGAAATACCGGTTCAGCCAAACCGCTATAACTTTAACATCCGGTTCGCTCGAACCGTTTCAAACCAGTAGAATCCCACCCCTGTGTGACTTACCAGGGAAGATATCCTGAAAATAACCGCAGAATGAGTCAAGAGTTTGAGCATGCAAAAAAAGTCAGACTTGTAGATAACCCAGAACATTTACCAAAGGTTAATGCTACAGTTAAAAAGACCAGGTGTAGAGTCTGGGTTAATGGTGGTGGTACATTAATTTTAATTTCCAGTTGTAGAGTTTGGGTTAATGTTAGTGGCACAACTGCTTGTCAATCGTACCATAGAATTGGAGGGAATTTAGAAGTCTCCAGTCCAACATTGCACTGATGGTCTTACCTAGTTTGGGTAATGAAACTTCTGCAAGAAAACAGCCAAGTTCAGAGAGCACCAAGGACCCCTCATTTTAACCCTGAGCTGCAAATATTCTTCTCTATCAGCCTGTAGGGTTGACAAGGATTCTGTGACCAATGACCATTCAGCCTCTGTTGAAAAACCTCACCACTTCCAGTGGCAGCCTGTTCCTCTGGCCAACAGTTTTTGTACCCTCAGGGAGTTGTGAGGACACTTGCCAGGGGGTTGCACATAGTCAACCTCAAGAGCATCCTTGCCTACTGTAGGAGTGAATCTACTCTAGGCAGGTATCTGGGCTAGGCAAGATGATCTCCAAAGACCGTCCAACCTATTATTCTACGATGAAATACATCATGATACCAAAGTCACGTATTTTGGAGTAGCAACTCCTCCCATTGGGCGCACTGATCGGGGTTGGTGAGAGTCAAATCCTTACTCGGCTTTCCCCAACCTGGTGCCCACCATTTGAGTTGGGGTTGCTAGCCTGGTGGGTCATTTGGGGGGGGGGAAGGAATGTCATAAATCAGGGTCTCAACCTTGGCAACTTTAAGCCTGGAGGACTTCAACTCCCAGAATTCCCCAGCCAGCTTTGCTGGCTGGGGAATTCTGGGAGTTGAAGTCCTCCAGGCTTAAAGTTGCCAAGGTTGGAGACCCCTGTCATAAATGATACTTCATAAAAATGCTTAAACCACTCAGCAATTTTGCTAGAAAAAAATAGGGTTCGGGGAAGGATCTAACTGACTTTGCTTTTATTTGGGGGTTCCTACAGATCCGCCTATCACCAGCAAATACCTCTCGGCATCTTTTTACGCTAAATATATCGTCCCACCTTTCATCGTTCTTGTGATCTTGCTGTTTCTCTTCTTAATGTACAGACGGAAAAGAGGAAGAGGTGAGAAGTCCCTTTTTTTCTCTCTTTTTTTAGCAGGAATGCTTATTTGCCAAATGGTTTAGTATTCACTCTTAAAACGTACGAAGCACGGTTGTAGGAATTGGGGGTGTCTGGTCTAGTGAAAAGAAGGACTACGGGTGCCCAATATTTGAGGGGCTGCCACAAAGAAGAAAGGAGGTCAAGCCATTTTCCAAAGCAGCGGAAGGCAGGACAGGAAGCAACGGATGGAAACTCATCCAGGAGAGAAGCAACCAAAGAACTATTTCATGACAGGGAAAACGATTAACCAGTGGAACAACCCGCCTCTAGAAGTTGTGACTGCTTCATCACTGAAGGCTTTTAAGAAGAGATTGGACTGCCACTTGTCTGAGGTGGTTTAATAGGGCAGGGGTGTCAAACTCAAGGCCCGCGGGGTCGGCCTGGAAATATCAAGGGACCGGCCCACAGTGCCTGTGCCAGCCCCATGGGTAGAGGTGGTATTCAGCCGGTTCTGACCGGTTCTCCAGAACCGGTAGCGGAAATGTTGAGTAGTTCAGAGAACCAGCCAATCCCACCTCCGACTGGCCCCGCCAACCCCATCTCTTCTCTGCCTCCCTTTGAGTCCCAGCTGATCGACTGGGTCTTCTTTGGTTGCCCTGTGCAGGAAAAGGGAGCTGGAAAGCAGGTCAGTGGGGTGAGGAGGGAATGGAGGCTTTGCAGTATATCCTTCTCCTGCCACGCCCACCAAGCCACGCCCACAGGACCGGTAGTAAAAAAAAAATCCCCCAGTTTCTTCCACAGCCCACGGAGCCACGCTCCCACTCCCTGTCCGCTGCTTGGCCTCCCTCCGAATCAGATTCTGACAGGGGCGCGACAACTAGCCAGTGAACTAACCAACGGTCCTGGCCATGGGCAAGATGACGGGCAGGGGGTGGGGGGTGCCCCAGATAATGCCTGCAGCAGCCCAGCATGCACGCAAACAGCAGATCCTCCAAAGCAGGGGTCCCCAACCACCGGGCCTCAGACCGGTACCGGTCCGTGGAACATTTTCTACTGGGCTGCCGGTTTGCTGGGCACCGCCATCTTGTTTTGGTGAGAAAGTGCTTCCGGTGAGCTTTTCCAGTTGGAAAGCAGCGTTTGGGTCCTGAAGGAATCCTCGCGCCTTAGTTTCATCGAGGGGGGCGGCGGCTTTGAACAAAACTAAGGCGCGAGGATTCTTTCAGCACGCATGGCAAGGCGAGCCGAGCGACCGTCCCGAAGCCGTCGTGAAACCCATCGACACAGGTACAAAGGAGGAGTTGAAGGTGGCGGGGAGAAGCGGGGGACGGCTGGCTGGCCGGTCGCTCGGCTCGCCTTGCCATGCGTGCTGATGCCGGTACCGGGCTGCAGATCATTTTGTGATGCCGGTACCGGGCCGTGGCACAAAAAAGGTTGGGGGCCACTGCTTCAAAGAATTCACCTCTCTTTTCTTTCCCGTCCAACAGAAATACACAGCAGCATGGAGTCCATCAACGAGTCTTCAGGTATGTCACCTTCGTAGCCACGGCCCTCATCAAGAGCCACGGCTGGGCCACATTCACATTTCTTGGGTGCCGGGATGGGGAACCGCTCTGGGGTGCTGCAAATCAGGAGTTTGTTTGTTTGTACTTTCATGTAGCAGCAAAAGAGGGTTTTGGGCACAATAATCAGGAAGTCCAGGCAGTTTAAATGAATATATAGGTCAGTGATGGCGAAAACTGTTTGTTGTGGTGTGCCGAAAGCATGTGCACGCGCAATAGTGCATGCGCATTGCATGCCGGCACCCATGATGCAATGCACCCCACCCCCTTACCTGCATCCCACGTGCAACACCCCTGCCTCACCCCCTTACCTGCACTGCACATGCACGCGCCTCCCAGATGATTTTGGGCCCGTTTGAGGCCATTTTCACCCTCCCGGAGTCTCAAGGGAAGCCTCTGCTGCCTCGCGAGGCCAAAAAACAGGCCCATTTCGTCACTTCCAGTATTTCTGAAGGCCCATTTTTCGGCCTCCCGAGGCTGCAGAGGCTTCCCTTGAGCCCAGGAGGGCGAAAACAGCCTCAAACGGGCCCAAAATCATCTGGGAGGCGCATGCATGCTCAGTGCGGGTAAATTTGGCTTGGGCTCACGTGCTCGAACAAATGGCTCTGCGTGCCACCTATAGCACGCGTGCCATAGGTTTGCCATCATGGATATAGGTTTATTGCGAGGTCAACTCTCGACAAGAATCTGGCCGACTAACGGTTCAAAGCAAATTGGTAGCAGATAACAATTAGCGGAACTCAAGATGGGACTTGGATCTTGGGACTTGGATGGGACTTTGTGAGCACAAAGGGACTCGAGGCTGAGGACTTGCTTGACTCCTCCCTCCCTTGGGCTCAGCCTGGTCACCTCCTCTATTGCAAATCAGAGCAGAGGAGACCCAACCTTGCCGACTTCCAACTCCCAGCAGCCTCAGTTAGCACATGTAATGGTCTCTTTAGGCGGAGCATCCATTCTCCAATCCTGGGCCTGAACAGGGCTTAATTCTCATTTCAGAGTCCGACAGTGAGGTGGGTCCTTCGGTGGAACAGACGGCAGAGGTCACCTTCCTTCCCGAGGTAATCCAGTTATGCCCTGTGGGGGGATGGAAGTCCCGTTTCCTTTCCCACCTTTGCCTGGTCTTCTGCGTAGCATAAAATGTCAGCTTTTGTGATAATAATAACAAAAAACAACCGGAAACAGTGAACAAGAGATTTATTATTAAGTTTTTGCAAAAAGGAATTCTGCTCATGGCAGAAGACATTTTCCCCAGGAGGGCTGGGGTTTATATATAGGTTCAAATATACAATCTCTGCCCCTGTCCTGGGTTCACAATCTATCCAAGTACGTATCTCCCTACGCCACACCCATAGCGTAACACCTGTTTCCTTGTCTTTGGAAACTACCCTTTTTCTCATTGCTATGTCTTTCTGTTATGTCCATCGAAGCACAATGGATCATTAACCAGTTCCGTTCGGGTCACTATGACCCAGTATCTCCCACATATATCCTAACGCCAAGAAATACAACCCCACATATAACAGCGTTCCAGCAAACCTCCATTCCAGCCAATAACTCCGAGACAGACATCTCTCAAAAGTTCCTTTTATTTGGATAGTAACTGGCTCAACTGTGGAATCCTGAATCTGAAAGTTTTGGGCTTCCTTGCAATAAGTAAAAACTACAAAATCCACTCCCTGCACCCATCACCACATCCCATGGCCCAATCACCATCTGTCCCAAAGTAAGACTTCCTTTCACTGTGCGCAACACGACCTGACCTTGAATCAGAAAAAGAATGTTGTTATGTCTAACTAGATCTACTCCAATGAATTCCCCCCTCCCCCTTTCCCAGGCCCAATTGTGGCAGCGTGGGAGCATCGGATCTCAGTGTGGCTTCCAAAGCTGGCATAAGAAATAGAGTCCCCAACTTAGGAGTTGCTTAACAAGTGTTTAAATTTGCAACAGACCTACCTTGGGGCTACTTACAACACAGTTCCAACGGTCAGGCTGTCTCCGCAACTGCATGACCGAAGTTCAGCTGCCCGATAACAAGGCCACATTTATGGCTTTGTTCGTAGGATCCCACAGTCACGTGACCACATGTGCTGCCTCCATTCACCCACACGTGCAAACTTAGCCACAGTCATTGGCTCGTGACCAAGTAGATACCCAAATGCAAAACAAACTTACAGCCAAACCAAAAACAGGCTTGGAAATAAAGGTTTTGCCCCGGGGGAGGTTCCAAAAATAAACAGCCCTCCGAGGTCCACGGCCTCTACTGAGGTTTGTCAACAAGTCCAGTGGTCCGAGTTTCAGAGCTCGCAAGGAGAAGTCACAGGAATTATCCAAGCCAGGAATGCAGGAGGTCGTTTTCAGCAAAGCCAGCCACAAACAACCTCCAGACTAACCTTCCAGGCAATGGCCAATTTAGGCCAATTTAATTTAAACCACTCAGGGGTGGGTTTCTACCAGTTCTATCCACCTCTATAGAACTGGTAGCTCTTCAGAGCAGAAATGGTGGGTTGCAGGAGGGATGGACAGAGTCCCCACCTTGACCAGAGGGCTGCTGCCCCCAAGAGCCAGAAGCTGCAGGAATATTAGCAAGCAGCAAATCCTGCCTTCCTTTTGCTATCTTGGCAGCCAGGACAGAGGAGTGTGGATAAAAATGGCTTTTGACTTTTAAAATTGCACTGCTGTAGTTCGATTCTCTTGCTCCGCCAACAGCTGCTCGAGGTTTTAGACCACGGCTCTCCAAACATGGCCGCCTTTAAGACTTGAGGACTTCAACTCCCAGAATTCAACTCCCAGCCGGGAATTCTGGGAGTTGAAGTCCTCCACTCTAAAGTGGCCACGTTCAGAGCAGAAATGGTGGGTTGCAGGAGGGATGGACAGAGTCCCCACCTTGACCAGAGGGCTGCTGGCCCCAAGAGCCAGAAGCTGCAGGAATATTAGCAAGCAGCAAATCCTGCCTTCCTTTTGCTATCTTGGCAGCCAGGACAGAGGAGTGTGGATAAAAATGGCTTTTGACTTTTAAAATTGCACTGCTGTAGTTCGATTCTCTTGCTCCGCCAACAGCTGCTCGAGGTTTTAGACCACGGCTCTCCAAACATGGCTGCCTTTAAGACTCAAGGACTTCAACTCCCAGAATTCAACTCCCAGCCGGGGAATTCTGGGAGTTGAAGTCCTCCACTCTTAAAGTGGCCACGTTTGAGAACTCCCTGCTTTAGAGCTACAGACATGACCATGAACAGATGAAAAGGGGTTTTTCTCTTCCTCGCAGGGCGTTAAACCTCTTTCTCAGGACAATACATCCACTGCCGAAACGGCCATCGGCAACCAGGAAAAGGCGTCCGATGCACCGAAGCAGCTTCCAACTCAAGCATGATTTTTTGCTTCAGATTCTGGGTCACTGCCTTCTTCCGCCTTGTTAAGGAATGTTAAGGGTGGTGGGGTGTGGAAAGACGTCTGGCCACCCCAGAAAAGAAGTCCTGGAATGACCCCACACACACACACAACACACACAGGAGAAGGATTCCAAAACTGGTATCTCATCTCCAACTTCGCTGGTGACAAAACTGACCCATTTTAGTCTCGCTTAGGTTCTCAAACTGAACAAGGAGAGATTCAACTTGGAAATAAGGAGGAATTTTCTGACATTGAGAACAATCCACCCCTGGAACAGAAGTTGCCTTCAGAGGTTGTGGGAGCATCATCATCACTGGAGGCTTTCAAGAAGAGACTGGACTGCCATCTGTCAAAAATGATGTGGGAAGACAAACCGGAAGACAATTGAGGGAACCAGGAGTATCTAGTATGAGAAAGAGAAGGTCTAGGAGTGACATAATACAATCTTCCAATATTTGAGGGGCTGCCACAGAGCAGAGAGGGCCAATTTTTTCTCCAAAGCACCTGAGGGCTGAACAGGAAGCAATGGATGGACATTGGATCAGAGAGATCCAATGTAGAACTAAGCAGAAATTTCCTGATGGGTGCATCAATGAGTTAATTTGTGGGGGGCTCCGTTGCTGGTTTTCAAGAAGAGGCTGGACAGCCATTTGTCCAGAATAGCCTTGAGCACGGGGTTGGACTAGAAGACCTTCAAGGTCCCTTCCAACCCTATTATTCTATACTGCAGGGGTCCCCAAACTTGGCAACTTTAAGACTTGTGGACTTCAACTTCTGGAAATTGAAGTCCACAAGTCTTAAAGTTGCCAAGTTTGCAGACCTCTGCTGTACTGTAGGTTCCAAGTTGAATGCACCATATTATAACGTTTGTGCTCTTCAAGTGAATTGCCATTCTGGGTGTCTCAGGTCTTGGTCCTCCCATCTGTAACCTCTTTTGTGTGGAACCACTAAAATTAGTCATCCACCAATTCTGGATGACGTGTCATCAGTCTGTAATGATACCTATCCTGGTTCGAATGGAAGTCACAGTGGAAACCTTGAAGGTTCTCATGTTATGGATGAGTCAACAAGAGAGTGGTTTACAAGATGGAATGAATAATCTTGAAATTAGAAAAAAAAGCAAAATGGGGAACGTAGATTTGCAACTATTATGAAATGAAGGGTAATATTTCAACATGACAATATGGGGTGGGGGGGGGGGGGGGGGAACAGACCTGCCCTACCTAACTCCTGGCTCCCAGAAACTTGCAAGATCCTTATGGAGAAGGGGTGCCATCTCTTCTCCTTTCTCTGGAGAAGCCAAAAATCCCTACGGGAACATCAAAACATGAGAACATGAAAACCACCTGGGATCCGTGGCTGAGACTCTTGGGGAGGGGGCACCCATATTATACTTAAGTCTGTTCCAAGTTTGGGGGTCCTTGGTGCTCTGTGATCTTGGTTGTTCTCTTGCAGACCTTTCATTACTCAACTAGGTAACATCACCAGCCTCCACGATCTGAATGATAGAATAGAATATAGAGTAGAGTAGAGTAGAGTAGAGTAGAATAGAATAGAATAGAATAGAATAGAATAGAATAGAATAGAATAGAATAGAATAGAATAGAATAGAATAGAATAGAATATTGGAAGGAATAGAATAGAATAGAATAGAATAGAATAGAATAGAATAGAATAGAATAAATATTGGAAGGAATAGAATAGAATAAATATTGGAAGGAATAGAATAGAATAGAATAGAATAGAATAGAATAGAATAGAATAGAATAGAATAGAATAGAATAGAATAGAATAGAATAGAATAGAATAAATATTGGAAGGAATAGAATAGAATAGAATAGAATAGAATAGAATAGAATAGAATAGAATAGAATAGAATAGAATAAATATTGGAAGGAATAGAATAGAATAGAATAAATATTGGAAGGAATAGAATAGAATAAATATTGGAAGGAATAGAATAGAATAGAATAGAATAGAATAGAATAGAATAGAATTCTTTATTGGCCAAGTGTGATCAGACACACAAATGCCGATTTGGTGCAAATGCTCTCAGTGTACATAAAAGAAAAGAGACATTTGTCAAGAGTCAAGAATCATAAGGTGCAACATCTAATAATAGTCATAGGGTACCATAAGCAATCAAATCATGCTACAAAACAGTCAATATAAATTATAAAGATACAGTCATACAGTCACAAGTGGGAGGGGGTGGGCAATAAGGAGTGATGAGAAGATTAATAGTAATAATAGTGCAGACTTTGTAAATAGTTGGACAGTGTGGAGGGAATTCTTTGTTTAGCAGAGCGATGGCGTTTGGGAAAAAACTCCCCTTGTGTCTAGTTGTTCTGGTGTGCAGGGCTCTATAGCGTCGTTTTGAGGGAAGGAGTTGAAACAGTTTATGTCCGGGATGTGAGGGGTCTGTAGATACTTTCACAGCCCTCTTTTGGACTCAGGGTGCAGTATACAGGTCCTCCACGGAAGGCAGGTTGGTAGCCATTGTATTTTTTCTGCAGTCCTAATCACTCTCTGAAGTCTGTGTCTGTCCTGTTGGGTTGCAGAACCGAACCAGACAGTTATAGAGGTGCAGATGACCGACTCCATCATTCCTCTGGAGAACTGGATCAGCAGCTCCTTGGGCAGTTTGAGCTTTCTGAGTTGGCGCAGAAAGAACCTTCTTTGTTGGGCTTCTTTGATGACGTTTTTGATGTTAGGTGTCCACTTTAAGTCCTGAGATATGAATGCTGACATCCATGCCAACAAATTTCAACGCTTAAGCTTCAAGTAGCACTGATTGTGTCTGTAATGTCTGCAACAAAACAACTAAGCTTAAAAAGGACCAAGGACCCTGGAGTTGTCCTCCTCTACCTTCCGCTCCTCTGCAGACCCCACTTCCTTCTGGCATTGATGATGATGTTACCTAGTTGGCCCCTGAAACGTCTGCAGTAGAACTACCAGAACCTCCAGGACCCCAGACTTCAACCCCGAGCTACGGATATTCCCTACTCTTCCAAGCTTAACATCAATTTGTTATATAATCTGATTTTTTGATTTTTTTATTTCCTCCCAGTGTTAAAACTTACAAGTTTGCCATCCCAAACAGAAGTACTGGTAGTTGTTTTTTTTCCTTCTTTTCATAACCAATGATCCAGCTATTTATCCTGTAATGAATCCCTGACTGTAAATAAACACCAGGAGTTAAATTGCTTTAGATTGGATGTTCTTTGAATGGTGTTAATCCTTGGTTTAACACCCTCTTGAGTGATAATAGGCCATTGAGTCTTCGCCCTCAAGGCTTCAGCGATCTCTTGGTGTACTCTGACACTTAAACCAGGGATCCCCAACCTTTTCGACGCCGCGCCCGGTTCCGGCGTCAGCTGGCCCGGCGGTTCCAGCGTCAGCTGGCGCCGCCATCTTTTTTGACGAAAAATCACTTCCGGTGACGTCACGAAGTGATTTTTCGCTCAAAAATGGCGGCGCAGCGCTCCGGTGAGCTTTTCGGGTAGAAATGGCTTTCTACCCGGAAAAGCTCACCGAAGCGCTGGCGCCGCCATCTTTTTTGACGAAAAAATTGCTTTTTTTACCAAAAAAAGATGGCGGCACCCAGCAACCAGCGGCCCGGTAAGGCTTGTTCCGCGGCCCGGTACTGGTCCGCGGACCGGCGGTTGGGGACCCCTGACTTAAACCACAGAAACGAGGTGCAACATTTACATCTCTAAACTTAACAAGTAAATTGCAAATCCAGTAATGTCTAATTCACTGGTTACTTTTATGAACAGGAGAGCAATTATGATGGTCCTCGTTGAAGGATCTTTATGACTCTAAATTTCAAGAAGGAAAATGGTGACATGCAATCTTGGGGCAGGTTTGCTGGCAAGACAGGAAACCACATTCATACCTCTGAACACTTGTCTTTACCATTTCTAAAAAGCTACTGTGGGGGCGCGATTTGTAAGATGTTGTTTGATCATTTGGAAACTGAACTGAAAAGCACGTCACCTTGGCTCGCTCTTCTTGGCAAAAGCAACCCATTTAAAAATTTTAAAAAAAAGTTGAAAGGGACCTTGGAGATCTAGTCCAGCGGTGCCAAACTCCTGTGGTCCATTGGGTCATCCCAGGGCCTAAGCTTGGCCTTTCATCTGAGCACAAATTGGGGAGGGGGGGGGAGTTTGCTGAAATCCTTTGGGATAAGGCTGATCAGCACGCACCTTTATCTTCCTTGAAATGCTGCCAACCAATTAGTGATACGAGGCCAAAACGGAGCACAAATTCAACACAGAGCTTCAGGTTTCAAACCGACCAGTATGAACAAAGTTGCTTCCTGCAAAGATTCCTGTCCTTTTGCGCCTCCTTTATGTCTTATGGGAAGGGCCAATCACCTCCAAGCCTTACTCCCAAGTCACCCTTTTGTCTTAGCTGATCTTGCCTTCTGGCAGCTCTGCGCATGCACGCACTGGGAACAGGCTCCCCTTGTTCCTCTGCCTCGCTGCTGTCAGATTCTGGAAGCTCCGGAGGCAGCATCCCACTCAGGCCCTGGCCCCATCTCTGCACTGGACGCAAGACCCTCGTCCGAGTCCTCCCCAGACTCCTGGACTGGTCCCCGTTCTTCCCAACTGTCTGATTCTGCTGCCACCTGCACAGGCTGCCGGTGAACCACAACAGGTATGGACTCCATCCCAGTGCCCGAGTATCCAAGGGATCCTCCCTCCTCAGTCAGCTTGACCAATTGGACATCAACACTGAAAGCAACTTGGGAGAATGTTAAAAAAGAAGTGCTAAAGCGGCGCAGACTTATAAGAAACAGGCAGACACCGAGTCCTGCAATGGCCGTTCCAGGTGAAGGAGAAGGTCTACCTCACCACCAAATATCTGAGGTTAAGACTCCCTAGCAAGAAACAGAGGCCAAAGTTTATGGGACCATTCCCCATAGAAAAGATTATCAACCCAGTCAAGGTGCAATTGAAATTGCCCCGATCGCTAGGGAAGATACACCCGGTATTCCATAGTAGCCTCTTAAAACCCATGGTCAGTTTTTGGTCTGTCAACATCGTCACGTATTGGAACTTTCCCCCCCCCACTTTGCTAAACCGGGAGGGGAGCGGGGCGTGGCCAGCACATGACGCCTCTGGCCCACAGGCTGCGAGTTTCACCCCAGTTCTAGTCCAACCCCCTCTACTCAAGCAGTAGACCCTTCGCCAACGATGGTGAACCTTTTCGGCATCGAGGGCCCAAACCGGAACATGCATGCATGGAGGTGTGCTGGAAACCTGAAGACCACCTGGCAGGTGTGTGCATGCTTGTTTTTTGGCCATTTGGGGGGGCCATTTTCCAGCTGTTTTTTCGGGACATTTTCAGGCTGAAAAACAGCCTGAAAACAGCCAAACAAAACAGCCTGAATACAGCCCAGAAAATGGCCTGGAAAATGACTTGTTTTTTGGCTGTTTTCAGGCGCTCCGGCACCCACAAAGACCGGAGGGCCAGCACGCATGTGCGCAACAGAAACCAGAAAAGCAGCTGGTGACCTTGCGCATGTCGACAGAGGGGGCTCTGGCATGCATGCCATAGGTTCACCATCACGGCCCTATGCCAGCCCAGACAAATAGTTGTCCAAATTCCTCTGTATCCGTGGATGCTTTCAAGCCAAGGACCATTCATTCCACAAGCTGCTTCCCCCCCCCGTTCCTGAAAACATCACCAGGCCAGACAGAACAGAATACCCAAAACTCCAAAAGATGTTTATTTATTTTTTTAGAAAAAAATGTACAATTTTACTTCCTATTATTTATGAAAAAAAAAAAAAACCCTCTCGACTAACATTGTTGTAATGCTTAGTACCACTGCAAACTGTAAAAACAAAATTTTATATATTAAAAAAATTTTACATTTTACAATTTTCTACATGCATGCACAAGGTTTCTCTGCTTTTATTTTTTTTTTTGGGGGGGACGACGACGTCAGAAAATGGTTTCCTAAATTCGTGTGTGTGTTTGAGCTAAGGAGAAAAGTGGCCTGTTTGAATACTTCCAGTCTGGGAGGGGATGATGGTCCCTTGAACTCTTTTCCCCCTACTAAACCACCAAGTCTTAAAATGAGATGAAAGTGGCAGAGTGAAGTTACTTCTCAAGAGACCAGACCTGGATGTGCTTTCAAATTTTAAGAGGATCAAGAATGGGCTACAAATACAGACCCCCTGTCCCATCCCTGCGAAGATTAGACATTTTCTATAGATAGTCCTTGACTTACGACTTATTTAGTGACTGTCATGCCCGTCGGACTCTGATTCGGAGGGGGAGGCCGAGCAACTGACAGGAAGTGGGAATGGGGCTCCGTTGGCTGTGGAAGAAACTGGGGAAGGGCAAAGCCCAGCTGGGCAGAGCAGGGGAAAGGTAGAACAAGGGAGAGGCAGTTCAAAGACCCAGGCCCACCCCCTCTTCATCCTAGGGCACGCAGGGAGGAACGGAGAAGGGAGTAACGTGAGTTGCATGGCTTACGGGGGAGGAAAGGGCCCTGATTCCCTTCATTAGCTGCCACTGGGAACACAGTGTATAAAAGAGGAAGCTGCCCACAGCAAGTTGTTGGGAGCGAATCGTGAATTTATCTTGTATTGTTGTGGCTTATCTGTGTTCCTGGCGTCTTCCCAATTGTGTGAGTGTTGCCACGTTTTCAAGTCTGAAATTCTTGTTTCTGCCCTGCCAAACTAATTACCTCAGTTTTGCTAGATTGGACTTGAAGTTACAATTTGTGTTGACCATGTTTTGGACTGAATTTTCTGCCGTTAAAGACTGTTCTTGGGAGTGTTTTTTCTCCAGCTGAAGGTAACCTGGACGTTGGGGGCAAAGTTGGACATAATAAAGGGACTCTTCTTGCTTCTTTGACGGTGTTGCCTTTGTGCCACACCCCTTTGAGTCATCATAGTGACTAAGCTACAACAGTACTGCTGAACGATCATATGGTGGTCTTTGCACTTACAACCATGACAGCGTCCCCATGATCGTGTGATCACAATCCAGGTTCTTGGCAACCAATTCACACATGCGACGGTTGCAACATCCTGAGGCCACATGATTCACACTTGCGACCGTCCCAGCCGGCATCTGACGCAAGCAAAGTTGATAGGGAAGCCTACAGAGAAGGTTGCAATTTGCAGTCATGGGATGCCTGCTTTATTAACAAACAGTGATTCCATTTTAACGACCATGGCAAAAAAAAAAGTCGTAAAGGTCAGGTATGGTCACGTGATGCCTCACTTAACGACCAATTTTTCCCAATCATGGTTGTGAGTCAAGGACTTGTGTTTTTCCAAGTGCAACTGACTAGGGGAAACTTTTATCCTGTTATCAACTTTTGTTGTCTAAAAGCCACCCAAAAATTGCTCTAAAGCAGGGTGTCCAACCCTTGACAACTTTTAAGATTTGTGGACTTCAACTCCCAGAATTCCCCAGCCAGCACAGCTCTAAACCAGGACGCCACCATCCAAAATCAAGAATAGATCTCTGGTGGACCCTCTTTTAAGAATCCCTCTAAGAAACCGATCCCTTCTGTGGCTCCAAGATCTGGGTGCGAACTGCTTTGAAGGCCCTGAAATCCTCTGGATGGGATTAACAGAGTTGGAAGGGACCTCGGAGGTCATCTAGTCCAACCACCTGCCCAAGAAGGAGACCCTACTCCATTTCTGACAGATGGCAGTGCAGTCTCTTCTTGAAAGCCTCCAAGTGATGATGTTCCCACAACTTCTGAAGAAAATTCTGTTCTCTTGGTTGATTGTTGTGTCAGGAAATTCCTCCTTATTTCCAGGTTGAATCTCTCCTTGATCAGTTTCCACCCATTCTTCCTTGTCTGGCCTTCAGGTGCTTTGGAGAATAGTTTGACCCCTTCCTCCTCTCTGTGGCAGCCCCTCAAATATTGGAAGGTTGCTCTCCTGTCTCCCCTGGTCCTTCTCTTCCCTAGACTAGCCAAGCCCAGTTCCTGCAACCTTTCATCGTGTTTCAGCCTCCAGTCCCCTAATCATCCTGGTTGCTCTTCTCTGCACTCTTTCCGGAGTCTCAATCTCATTTTTATAGCGTGGTGACCAAAACTGGATGCAGTACTCTAGGTGTGGCCTTACTAAGGCTTTACAGAGTGGTATTAGTACCTCCCTTAATCTTGATTGTATCCCTCTGTTAATGCAGCTTAGGATTGCATTAGCTTTTTTGGATGCACTAAGACTCCAAGAGAGAGGACAATGAACCAGTGGAACAGCTTGCCGCCAGAAATTGTGGGTGCTCCATTACTGGAAGTTAAGAGACTGGACAGTCACTTGTCTGACATAGTATAGTTCTCCTGCTTGAGCAGGGGGCTGGATTAGAAGACCTCCAAGGTCCCTTCCAGCTTCTCTTCTCTTCAGGAGGGGCACACAGACACAGCCGAGAGAGACTGCACTGTTAAAGGCTGCAAAGGTGCAAGACCTCACCTGGTGGCCACCTGCTCAGAAAAACCACGGCTGGCGCCTGCATAACAACCAAGAGGGACTTTTGAACCTTTGATCTGCCAAGGCATCTATCGGTGGTCCTCAACTTTACAACTGCAATGGAGCCCCAAATTTCCATCGCTAAGACTGGGTTAAGTGAGCTGCGGCCGATTTTACCACACTTTTGCCACCGTTGGTAAACCAACCCCTGCGGTCGTTACGTAAATCAAGAGGTCATTAAGCGAACCTGGTTCTGCTTGCTGAGATGCCAGCTGGGAAGACCACGAGTGGTGACCACGGAACCCCAAGGACAGTGCCACCGACATCAAACGCATGCCAGTTGCCACGCATCCCAATTCTGATCACGTGGAGGTGGTTGCAGGGGTGGGGTTCAAATTTTTAAACTGCTTCTGTGGGTGTGGCTAGGTGGGCATGGCTTTTTCTGCAGCCCCCCCCTTTTTTCCTCCTGGGCCTCTGGGAAGCCTCCTGGCAAAAACGGAGCCCCCACGTGCCCCTTTTTGTCTCCTGGGCCAACTAGTAAGACAGCAACTGGGATCTCGGAACAGCTGATCGTCGGGGAAAAAAAAGAAATATCTTAAGGAGTGACTGGGCAGGGCGGGGCGGGTGAGAGAGAATACAGTCAGCAATGTCGCCCATGCGCGATAAGGGCGGGGAGGGGAGAAGCGGGCAAAGAGGGGCGGGGCCAGCCAGGGGCACAATTTGCCGGTTCTCCGAACTGTGCAAAAATCCTAACAACCAGTTCTATAAAACCGGTTCAAACCGGTAGAATGCCATCCCTGGGATGCTGCAACGGTTGTGGTCACAGAACATGAGCCACTTTTCTAGAGCCGTCATAACTTTGAACAGGCACTGAACAAATGGTCGTAAGTCGAGGACTACCTGTACCGGAAACTTCTCTGTGAAAGGGAGATTGGGCTGGTCTCCCCATCACTTGCTCCCTTTGGGGGATGTTACAGCAGGGAAAAGGAGAAGATATAAATATATAAATATACTGCAAGCGCCAACGTCAGCATGGATTTATTTTTGTAAAAGGCATTTTTCCCCCCCTCCCCAAAGCCAACACTGTGATTTAACTTGGAATATTCTGATGAGGTTGTAAAGTAGGGTTCTCACAACCTTGGCAACTTGGGAGACGTGTGGGACTTCAACTCCCAGAATTCCTCGGCCAGCGAAGTAAATCAAGTGTGGTCAAAGCTGGCTAAGGAATTCTGGGAGTTGAAGTCCCACACGTCTCCAAAGTTGTGAGGCCCCTTGTTGTAAAGGCTTTTAAGACCAGTTTGGTTCAAAGCAAAACCATCATCACTGCAATTTCAAAAAAAGATCCCTTACTGCGGCCAGTTCCTCTCCCAAGAATTAACATTATTTAAAAAAGGTGAATCACAGTGATATACCCGGAGGCCTCTCCACCCCAATCTTCACCTCTTCAATGCAGGACCCCCCCCCCCATGAGGCCAGCAGCCCCAACCTCAGCCGAGTACCCCAATTGCCACCCCTATCAGATCTTCCCCTGGAAAATCCGAAATTTAAGCAACCAAACCCCCCACATTAGATTAAAAGGAAACAGCTGAAAAACTACGGGGGCATTCCGGGGACGTTTTAAAAATATATATATTCCTGAAAACTGAACTGCAAAGTCATCTTAGGACCCCAAAGACACACTTTAACATAGAGCTTCCCAGCCGCAGCCACTTTTAAGACAGGGTGGACTTCAACTCCCAGCATGGCTGGCTGGGGAATTCTGGGAGTTGAAGTTCCACCCATCTGAAAAAGTGGCTACGGTTGAGGACGCTGCCTCAAGAGTGATGTCATCATTGCTCTACTGGTGATGGGTCCTCAGCCAATCAGTAATTTGGGGGTGAAGGGGGGTGTGAACTGGAAAACCCTCTACGAGCTGCTTTGTATTGGGAAGAGCGGGGGGGGATAGGCCCGGATGTTTAGGGAGGAGGGAAAATCAGAAGGCAGGCAGGAATCTTCCGAAAGGAACTAGCCGGATCTAGTTTTTTGCACGTGCAAAAGTGCCAAACTCACTCCTGCTGACTCAAAATGAAGGAGTTGCTTGCTCACCTCACCGCCACCTCTTCACACCAAAGCTTGCTCAACCCACAAAGCAACGTTTGAGTCCCCACCACCTCGTGGACGAGGGAGCGACTCAAGAGGAAACGTATTTACAACCCGCGGGGGCTTCTCCAAAAAGCAGAGCTCTCGAACCCAAAAAACCACGCCCCTCTTCTTAAAAATCTCCCACCCACCCACCCACCCACCCCATTTTCCACCAGCCTTCGCTGTGGGATTGACCTGTTGGCACTCCAGAGGCTGTCAAGAGGGCTCCTGCAGGGGAGGGAGGCTGTCGCTCTTCCCATTTGGACCCCCAGGTCCTTCCGGGGCGATTCCTCCCCCCGCAAAACCTTGTGCAGTTGTATCTTGAGAGGCTCAGGGAGAAGACAACGGCCTTAAGCAACGTTGTGTCAACGGCGGGAGGGGGTGTGTGGGTCTGGGGGTGCCACGTGCCGGCGTGTAGCTTTGTAGAAAACGACATTCACAAAAAGTTCCTTAGCCCGGACTCGGTCTGCAGGTGCTGGTGAGGACTGTCAACAGAGTTAGCCCTTAGGATTTTGGCACAGGTAACATCCAGCAATTCATCAGGAGGGGCGGAAGGAGGGAGGGAGGGAGGGGTGATGCTGTCCTGGTCACCCACTCACCTCCTCAGATCCCGGGGGCAGGCTTGCTACGAGGGAGGGAGGGAGAGATGGAAAGAAGGAAGGAAGGAAGGAAGGGGAACAAAGGAGAGAAAAAGAAAAGAGGAAAGGAAGAAGAAAGAAAGAAAGAAAGAAAGAAAGAAAGAAAGAAAGAAAGAAAGAAAGAAAGAAAGAAAGAAAGAAAGAGAAAGAAAGAAAGAAAGAAAGAAAGAAAGAAAGAAAGAAAGAAAGAAGATAGGAAGGAAGGAAGGAAAGAGGAAAGGAAGGAGAGAAAGAGGGAAGGAAGGAGAACAAAAGAGAGAAAAAGAAAGAGGAAAGGAAGAAGGAAGGAAGGGAGGGAGGGAGGGAGAAAGAAAGAAAGAACGAAAGAAAGAAAGAGGGAGGGAGGGTGGGAGGGAGGGAGGGAGTAAGAGAGAGGGAAGGAAGGGAGGAGAGAAAGAAAGTGAAGGGAGGGCCCTGCCCTTCCCCCTCAGTTAGGGCCCAAAGGGAGGGGGAAGGAAGGGGAAGCTCTGGCATGGAGAAGGGGGGGCAGGCGCCCCGGAGGGTCTACCACCGAGCCCAGAGGAACCCTCTTAAGCCCGAGAGACGCAGGCTGGCGCCAGGCCATTGCCCCCTCCTGGCAGGGAGCCGCCTTCCCTGGCATTCAAGCCCCTCGGTTCTGCCATTGGGTCACACCGAGGTCTCCGACTGCAGCCGCATGACAAACTTGTGCGACTTGGGGTCCACAAACTCCTCCGAGAGCTTGAAAAAGGGGATCTTTTTGGTGCTGACCACGAGGCTGAAGTCGTGGCGTTTCAGGACAAAGACCACCCCGTCCTTCAGCCCGTTGGTCACGGGCTCCTCGCTGACCAGAGTCCACTGCTTGGCCAGCCAGCGGTCCTTGTGGTACTGGATGGTGGGCCCGGAGGTCAGGTAGCGCTCCAGGAAGGCCTGTGAACGACGGACAGAGAGAAAAGAAGAGAAGGTCAGCGGTGCTCGGCTAAGGCCATCGTGGTTTACGAGAAAAGGGTTACACCCAGAAGGGTGGGGGGAAACCAGGGTCAAGGGTGACAGTGAATTACGTGTCTCAGAGTCGGCTCCACCCAGGCAAGTGCCGGCATGTTAACTCCCAATAAATCCTCTCTTAAGTTTCGGAAGTTTGGCTCGAGGTTCATGATTTAAACGGGGGGGTTAAGTGCCGGAATCCTGATTCTTATTTTGGTCGGCTTGCAAATTAAGTGTGGCAGGAAGATCTGGAGCCTGGCAGGAGTCGGTGAACGTAGTAACTAAACGAGGCATTTGCAGGCAGTTTCCTTAACGAGAATTTAAAAGCCACAAGCAGTTCAGTTGTGGCTTTTAATGGGCTCCACTTACAACTGAGCGCAAAAGTTTTAAGCGAGACATTTGTCAAGTGAGTTTTGCCCCATTTTAGGCAAGGGAGGGGGAAAGGGGTTTGAAAGAGCAGTGTGGCAGCTTGGAAACTGAAACGGCATAGTTTTTCAAAGATAGTTTCTAGGTGACCAAAGTTTCTGCCTTGCAAAATTCTAACTGGAGAGCCTGATTGATGACTCTGGGCTATGGAAGTGTCCCATTGGAGAATACGGATTACAATACACCCAGAGGGGTGGGGGGAAACCAGGGTCAAGGGTGACAGTGAATGACGTGTCTCAGAGTCGGCTCCACCCAGGCAGTGCCAACATATTAACTCCCAATAAATCCTTTGGAAGTTTTGGAAGTTTGGCTCGAGACCCACGATTTAACTGGGGTGATTTACGCTGCCGTAAAAAAAACAACACACCCCACAAAAAGTCATCTTAGGACCCCAAAGACACACTTTAACGTAGAGCTTCCCAGCCGCAGCCACTTTTAAGACAGGGTGGACTTCAACTCCCAGCATGGCCAGCTGGGGAATTCTGGGAGTTGAAGTTCCACCCATCTGAAAAGTGGCTACGGTTGAGGACACTGCCTCAAGAGTGACGTCGTCATCGCTCTACTGGTGATTGGTCCTCAGCCAATCAGTAATTTGGGGGTGAAGGGGGGTGTGTGAACTGGAAAACCCTCTACGAGCTGCTTTGTATTGGGAAGAGGGGGGGTAGGCCCGGATGTTTAGGGAGGAGGGAAAATCAGAAGGCAGGCAGGAATCTTCCGAAAGGAACTAGCCGGATCTAGTTTTTTTGCACGTGCAAAAGTGCCAAACTCTTCAAGGGCTTTGGAGAATAAGTTCTCTGCGGCAGCCCCTCAAATACTGGAAGATTGTATTATGTCACTCCTAGCCCTTCTCTTTCTCATGCTAGATATTCCTGGTTCCCCCTCAACTGTTTGCAGATTAGCAGAGTTGGAAGGGACCCTTGTAGGTCATTCTGGGAGTTGACGTCCACAAGTCTTCAAGTGGCCAAGGCTGGAGACCCCTGGGCCAAGATCTGGTTATCAAATCCACTCGAATTAAATATTATAGGTCCTTGGGCGCCCCCTGGTGGCCCATCTGTGGATTCCCTGGCACCCGCGGGCGCCTTGTTGCTAATCTCAGCCTAGGGTTGGTCTTTAAGACAGTGTTAAAGATGAGTTCAATCTGATATGGACACGGGTCAACTATTTTTAAACGATGTGTGCTCTTATCTTCAACTCCCTGCTGTCTGATTTAAGTCAGAAGGTGCACCTTCCCACCAAAGGGGTCCCTATTTATCTACTTGCATTTTTATATGCTTTCAAACTGCTAGGTTGGCAGAAGCTGCGGGGACAAGAAACGGGAGCTCACTCCATGACGCGGCGCCAGGGGTTCGAACCGCCGAACTGCTGACCTTTCTGATCGACAAGCTCAGCATCTTAGACACTGCGTCCTTATAAGGTAGAATCAGCTGACCTGGGCCAGTTTCCTGTCTGGCCTACCTGCTAAGGCTGACCCCTCCTTTCTACAGAGTAGTTCAACCCAGAGCAGGGGGACCTGTGATGGAAACCCCGGCTGCTCCCTGCAGTCCTGGTCCCCCCTCCCGCCTCCCCTCCCCGCCTCCGGCTACCTTGGGCGTCATGTCGTGGGTGATGCAGAACTCCAGGTGCTGAAGGATGCTCTCCATCGTGTGGTACGGCTGCTGCTTGGTGGTGCGCAGGTACTTCTGCATGGCCCGGGCCATGGAGGCGAAGATGGCCTGGGCGGCCTCCCGGGGGTCCATGATCTCCCGGGGGTTCTTCTGGTCCTCCTCCTGGAGCCGTTTGATGTGGGTGAAGGCCTCTTCCACGGCCACCACCAGCCTGCAGAGATGAGGAGAGCCCGTCCTAGCAAGCCACAGTCTCCAAGGCTTGGCCCCGTTCCTCCTCAAGGACCAACCAGGAGGGAGAAGAGGACGGAAATCCACCTTCAGCACAGACTAAGCGGCCCACCGTGGCACAGACACGTTCACAAAATCTCATTTGAATTTCTGCCCGCAGAGGGAAGGAAGAAGTAAAGGACCCCAAAACAAGAGGAACAAATTCCCACAACAACGTCAAAACTATTTGCTAAGATTGTATTACTATTATTCTTCTCATCCTTCCCATTACCTATCTCCTCCCACTTATGACTGTAACCTTGTGGCTTGCATCTTTACGATCTATATTGTTTTATTTAGTTTTCTAGTATGATTTTGATTGCTTATTTAGTATCCTATGACTATCACTAGGTGCTGTATCTTATGATTCTTGATGAAGACATTTTTTTCGTATACCGAGAGCTTCTGCACTGAAGATAAATTCCTTCTGTGTCCAATCACACTTGGCCAAGAAAGAATTCTATTGTATTCTATTGTATTCTATATTCTATTCTATTTGATTCTCTATTCCATTCTATTATTCTATTTGATTCTATTCTATTATTCTATTTGATTCTGTTCTATTCTATTTGATTCTATTCTATTCTACTATTCTATTTGATTCTATTCTATTATTCTATTTGATTCTATTCTATTATTCTATTTGATTCTCTATTCTATTCTATTCTATTCTCTATTCTATTCTATTCTATATTCTATTCTATTCTATTTGATTCCCTATTCCATTCTATTATTCTATTTGATTCTATTCTATTCTATTCTATTCTATTTGATTCTCTATTCTATTCTACTATTCTATTTGATTCTATTATTCTATTTCTCTATTCTATTCTATTTTCTATTCTATTTGATTCTATTCTATTCTATTCCTATTCCTCTCTTCTGTTCTATTCCTCTATTCTATTCTATTCTATTCTATTCTATTCTATTCTATTCTATTCTATTCTACTCCCATTTTCTATTCCTATTCCTATTTCTATTCCTATTCCAATTCCAATCTATTCTATTCTATTCAATTCTATTCTATTCTATTCTATTCTATTCTATTCTATTCAATTCTATTCTAATTCTAAAGAGAGAAGGGTGCTGGGGGAGGACAGTCTCCTCCGTAACTTCTCTAACAGATTACCTGGACTTACTTCACCCTCCGATTTGCACCCCGCCACGATTTCCATCATTTGGACAGCGCAATATATGTATTTCAGCATTCTAATCTGCTTACCGGGTGCTTGCAACAACTGTGACGTGGAAAGCACATTGCAAGCTCTCCTCAGCTTAAGGTTAATCCTATTACTCGGGGCGGCAGCCTGAGTGGAGCTCGGAGGCCCAAGAGCCATTTCAGCCAAGACTGAATCGGTTTTCCAAGTTTGATAAAAAGAGAATATTTGCAGCTTAGCTTTGAGGTTAAGCTCTGAGGTTGGTTGTTGTTGTTGTTGTTTTTTTGCAGACATTTCATTACCCAGTTAAGTAACATCATCAGTGCTAGAAGGGAGTGAGGCTTGTGAAGGGGGGGGGAGGCAGCATCCTTGGTGCTCTCTGAGCTTGGTGTTTTTTCTTGCAGACATTTCATTACCCAGTTAAGTAACATCATCAGTGCTAGAAGGGAGTGGGGCTTGGGAGGAGGAGGAGGAGGAGGGCTGTGGGATCCTTGGTGCTCTCTGAACTTGGTGTTTTTCTTGCAGGCCTTTCATGACCCAACTAGGTAACATCATCAGTGCTAGAAGGGAGAGGGGCTGGGGAGGGGGGAGGAGGAAGAGGTAACAGTGCTAGCAGCTACTAGTAGCTAGTTGGGTAAGGAAACGCCTGCAAGGAAATAACCCAGCTCAGGGATCCACCAAGGGCCCCCCGCAGTTTTCCAAATCAAATTCTAAAGCCGAAGCCAATTAACCCTTAAGGATCTCATTGGATAAGAGACAGGCATCAAATAAATCCCAGGAAGAAATAAAAGGGACACCTCCAAAAGCCAAATTGGGCCATTTCCTTGAAAGCGGAGCTGATCCGAGGGATTTTTCTGCCCAACCAACTCAAGAATCCACACGGCGACTACGGTTCAATTTGAGCCATCAAGAATCTTCCCACTGCGGGAACCTGAGCTGGGTTTTTTTTTTTTGGGTCAGCTGGCACACACACACACACACACACACACACACACACACAGGCCCTTTTGATGAGACCCACCTGGCTCGCCGCTTGCGCACCCGGCGCTCGTGTTCTGCTTCCTCGTAGTAGTACTCGTTGTGGCTGTTGTCCCGTCTGCGGGCGGCGGCTGCGATAACAGCCCGCGATTGGCTGGTTGAGTTGTTGGTTGTGTTCTCTGGAGGGAGGGAGGGAGAGGGAAGACCCATGGAGTTATTGAGGCGCCTCTCAAACCTCCTCAAAGCGGAGGATCATAAAACGCCATCAAGTCCAGCAGGGGGTTGGACTAGAACAGGGGTTGCCAACCGGTGGGCCGGGGACCACTGGGGGTCCGTGAGAAAATGTTGCTGCTCCGCAGAGAAATGTCCCCCTCCCAAAGCAATTAATCCAGGTTGTGCGGGAACACAAGGCTGCTCCACCCACATGGCCCACAGGAACACAGGGCTTGCGTCGCTTGCATTGCGAACATGAAGTAGTGAGGGGAGGGGGGAAAGGGCGGATGGGGGGGACTTGCCCCACTCACCCTATGTGCCTGGCCTGGCCACCGGGCTGCTTCTTTCCGCTTCTTTCTTCTTCTGCTTTTGGCTGCACGCAAGGAAAGCAGCCAAAGTCTTTCTTTCACTCCCCCAAACTCCGCCAGAAATGAGACTTTGGGACCCTGCAAGGCCTCCTGCCCCAAGAGGCTGCGCTAGCAAAGACTTGTTTCTGGTGGAGTTTGGGGGAGAGAAAGAAAGACTTCTGCTGCTTCTGCTGCTTTCCTTGCATGAAGCCAAAAGTCTCTCCCCACCCCGCCCCGAGACGGAGTGGATATGGTATCCTGCGATCCCAAATAAAGAACGATCGATTAGGAAAACGAGGTGGGGAATTTTCCTACAGACGTTTTTTTTTTAATTTTCCCAGGGTCTCTGGTCCGCGGGATTTAAAATTATGATTTATACTCATGATTTAAATGGGGGTAACGGCCGGAATTCTGACCGCATAATCTGGAAGGGGAGAGGGAGGACATGGCGGCTGGGGAATTCTGGGAGTTGAAGCACACACGTGTTCAAGCTACCAAGGTTGAGACCCCCTGATCTAAAGCAAACGGTCAACATTTGTACCAAGAAGAGACTGGGCTGCCACCTGAAATGGTGTAGGGTCTCCTGCTTGGGGGGGTTGGACTAGATGACCTACAAGGCCCCTTCCAACTCCGTTAATTTGTTATCTGTATCCATTGGGGAAATCAGCTGCCCATCTGATCTACCTTTTTTAAAAGAGAAGAATGCAGGCGCCATGGCTGCGCTGGCACCCTGGACTGGCATTCAGTGCTCGCAGGCATCAGCACAGCCTTCCCCCAACCTGGCATCCCCTAAATAAGCTGGGGGTCAGGATTCCGGCAGTTACCCCCCATTTAAATCCTGAGTCTCGAGCCAAACTTCCAAAACTAAACAGAATTTATTGGGAGTGAACATGTCCGGCACTGCCTGGGTGTAGCCGACTCTGAGACACATTGTTCCTTGTCACCCTTGATCCTGGTTTTCCCCTGCCCCTTGGGTGTATATCACGATTCATATTCTCCAATGGGACACCTCCGTAGCCCAGAATCATCAATCAGGCTCTCCAGTTAGAATTTTGCGAGGTAGAAACTTTGGACCACTAGAAACTATCTTTGAAAACATTTGTGGAATGCGCTTTCGGTTTCCAAGCCACTGCTGCCCTCTCTCCCTTTCTGTTGGCAACTCTAAAAAGACCAGAGGAATATTTTTATGAGGTGACATTGGGTTTGTCCCACCAGTAGCCGGGAACTCCGGAATTTGCATCGTAAGACATCTTAGAGCAAGGGGTCTCCAACCTTGGCAACTTTTATGCCTGGTGGACTTCAACTCCCAGTATTCCCCCAGCCAGCTGGGAGTTGAAGTCCGCCAAGCTTAAAGTGGCCAAGGTTGGACACCCCTTGCTCTAGAGGGTGCCAAGCTCCGGATGTCAGCAGAGTAACAGAGATGGAAGGGACTTTGGAGATCTTCTAGTCCAACCCCCTGCTCTATACCATTTCAGACAAACGGATGTCCGGTTTTTAAAGGCGCCTCCAATGACGGGAGCATCCAAATTCCACTGGTTAACCTATTCTTACTGTTAGGAAATTTCTCCATCGTTCTCATGTTGCTTCTCTCCTTGATTAGTTCCCCTCCGCTGCTTCTTGTCCTGCCTTCTGGTGCTTTGGAGAATAAGTAGACCCCCCCCTCTTCTGGGGGGGAGGGGGGACAGCCCCTCAAATATTGGAAGACTGCTCTCACGTCACCCCTAGTCCTTCTTTTCACCAGACCAGACATACCCAATTCCAGCAACCATTCTTCCTATGTTTTAGAATTGCAACGTTTTGTGTGTGTGTTACGGTGACCAAACCTGGATGCAGCATCGCAGGTATGGTCCTACCAAGGCCTTATAAAGAGGTTTAGTTTAGTTTAGTTTAGTTTAGTTTAGTTTAGTTTAGTTTAGTTTAGTTTAATAATTTAATTTAATTAAATTTAATTAAATTTAATTAATTTAATTTAATTTAATTAATTTAATTTAATTAATTTAATTTAATTATTTAATTTAATTATTTAATTTAATTTAATTTAATTTAATTTAATTTAATTTAATTATTTAATTTAATAATTTAATTTAATTTAATTTAATTTAATTTAATTTAATTTAATTTAATTTAATTTAATTTAATTTAGTTTAGTTTAGTTTAGTTTAACTTTTGCTTTATTGTCATTGCACCTCGTTACAACGAAATCAAACACCATCTTCAGTGCACATCATGGCCATGAAAACACAAACACAAACACACATCCTTCACATTCTATACAATTGAATGGAAAACCCGATATTGCATTCATATTGCACTCTACAGTAGAATTCAAACAAGCTCCTGCCCTGGGATAGAAGCTGTTTTCCAGCCTATTTGTCCTTGTTTTTATTATCCTGTACTGTTTGCCAGATGCCCAGGATGAGATGGATCTTTGAGGATGTTCTGAACTTTCTTATGGCAGCGGGAGCTATGAAGCTTTTCCAAAGAGGGGAGAGGGCAACCAATATTTTGGGCAATGACATTAACCCTCTGGAGCATCGTCCTATCTGCCCCTGTGCAATTGGCAAACCACACAGAGGTGCAGTAAGTTAAGATACTCTCTACGGTGCTAACGCTTCAGGTGATCTTGACACAGATCACGCTAACCTTGGTCCAAGAACCCAGCAATCAAGTTAGATCTCCACGAGTGCTGCCTCTTGAAAGCTAAGCTTGAGAGCCGGAGGAGAGAAGATTCTCGTCTGTGGACAGGGGATTGATCCCACGGGTTCGGAAGAGGCTGCCAACGCTTACCTTCCCCAAGCGAGTAGACCTTGAAACCAGACATTTTCTTAGACAGAACTGACTTGGGCAGGTTCAGCAGTGCCGGGTTGTAGACGGGGAAATCGTGGTAATAATTCTCCAGGATCCACACGGCGACTCTCTGGATGCTGCGGAGAAAGGAAGCGTTAGATCCAGCTTTAGTTGGACACAACACAGTAAGCGGATCGATCACCGAAGGATCCAGTTACACAACACAATACAGGCAATCCCTGGGTTACAAGCGTTCCCTTAGCGAACATTCGAAGTTATGCGATTAAGTGCTCCCTAGCGTTGGCAAACAAGTTCCGAAACTATGAATATTGCAGCACCAACAGCAGTTGTTTGCCCTTACGAACAACCGCAGAGGCTCTGCAACATTCGTCCTGCATGTTGTGTTGTGGTCCGCCAGGAGCCTTGCAGACAGCAGTGGAATCGGACAGTGGGGAAGAACGGGGACCAGTCCGGGAGTCTGGAGAGGACTCGGACGAGGGTCCTGCATCTGATGCAGAGATGAGGCCGGGACCATCTAGGAGGGGAGTGCAGCCTCTGGAGCCTGGCAGCAGTGAGGCAGAGGAACAAGGGGAGCCTGTTTCCAGTGCGCGTAGAGCTGCCAGAAGGCAAGAGCAGCTGAGACAAAAGGGACTTGGGAGTATGGCTGGGAGGTGACAGCCCCTTCCTTAAGGGATAAAGGACAGGCAAAGGTAGAGAAACCTTTGCAGGAAGCAAAGTCGTTCATTATGTTCGAATTAATCCTTGAAGCTCTGTGTGGACTTTGTACTTTGGTTGGTTTTTTACAGTTAATCTGGCACTTTAGCTGTTGGCAGCCATTCAAAGGAGAGACAGGTGGGTGCTTATCTCAAGGGACTGTTTGGGACTCATTATGGGCTGGGAATGAACAGAATGCCCAGCATTGAAATAACACAAGTTGTTTGGACTAAGCGTGTGCTTAATTACGGTCTCAGGAAGCCTTGGTCAGAACACGTTGCAGGCCGAAATGGAGCTTCTGAGGGCTAGATCCGGACTTCCAACGCTCCGTCGTGCCTCTGCAGGCCTTGCCTGGCACATTACTGGCTGAAATGGTGCCTCTGGGGGCCACATCCGGCCCTCCAATGCTCTATTCGGCCCTCCAAAGGTCTCCATTGGCCCGTTGCCAGCCAAAATGGATCCCCACCCCCCGGAAGCTCCATTTCGGCCTGCAACAGGTCAGGGGAGGCCCAGAGAAGCCCAAACGGAACTACAGAGGGGCGCACGCGATTGAGCGGCTGGAGAGGGGACTGCTTGCTAGAACAAGGTAACTGACCTGGCGCGGCAGGTTGTGAGGAAGGGCAATTGTGAGGAACATGAAGTATTTTAGTGGGTCAGGGAGGTCTTGGATGGTCTTAGGCAGGTGGTCTGTTCCATCAGAACCCACCCACCCCAGGTCTTCTCCACCCTGAAATACCTCTTGTGCACTTAACAAGCCCCACATTCGATTAGCAATTATAGCGAATGCATGGGGAAAAGGAGGGAGTGATCCCGTTCAAAGTACGAGATTCACTCCCACAAATCCTTGGGTTACAAACGGAACGGGCAGGCTCCGTTCCATACGTAACTCGAGGACTACCTGTAAGGCAGAATCTGGCTCATTTGCTTTCAGCGTGATCAGTTTAATGTCCCTTATTATGGCTCACAGCTGGACATGAGGGAGGCCACCAGCTTCTTCCACCAATCCAATGCAAATAATAACAACAATATAAATTCTGGATAGCAGACTTTATAACGCTGGAGACAACAGAAGAGAAAGGACCGGAGAAAACCACAAAATACAGGAAAACCTGCAAATACAGATAGTTCTCAGCTTACAACTGCAATTGACCCCAAAATGTATGCTGCTAAGTGAGAAATGTGTTCAGTGAGTCTCGCCCCATTTCATGACTTTTCTCGCCACCTTTGTTAAGCAGTATCAGTGCAGTTCTTAAAGGAATAAGCCGGTTCCTAAGTCCATCTGGCTTCCCCATCAACTTTCCTTGCCAGAAGGTCGCCAAAGGGGATCACATGACCAAGGGACACTGCAACCGTCATAAATGTGAGTCAGTTGCCAAATGTATCCGAATGTAAATCATGTGATGGTGGGGATGCTGCAACAGTCTGAAGTGTGTGGAAAGTGGCCATAAGTCCCTTTTTCTGGCGCTTTTGTAACTTGTCACTGAATCAGGCATGATATTCCCCTCAGAAAAAAAAATCGGGGCCCGCCAAAAGAGACCCCCACCGCACGCCAAGAAATCGCCCGCCGCTTTAACCAACCGCCGCGCGCGCCCGCCCGCCCCTCGCACCGCCCGCCGCTCGCCGCCCACCGCCCGCCGCACCCGCCCGCCCACTGCGCCCGCCCGCCCGCCCACCCCTCGCCCGACCGCCGCTCGCACCGACCGCCGCGTGCGCCCACCGCTCGCACCGACCGCCCCGCCCGCCGCTCACCCGGGCTCCACTCACACCACCCGGGCGATTCCAAAAAAAATCGGAATTCCGATTTTAATCGGAAAAATATCATGCCTGTGAATGAGCTGTGGTAAGCTGAGGACTACTTGTAGAAATAGAACGACTGTGGCAGAAGCAGGCAAAGATAATCGTAAGCATCTTGGGTTCCAATCCCCAAACACCTGGAGGACCGATTGAGCACCAACGGCACTGACAAAATCCCCATCGTTCAATTTGCAAAAAGCGGCTACTGTCATCCCCTCATCGGAGCCTGAATCTTGTGGAAGACGCCGAGCCCAAACGGGAGCCGACAAATTGAGGGGGCAGCTTCGTTTCCTTGGGAGGAAAATGGTGAGGAGCAGGCCCCGTTAGGCCAGAGCCTTTCAGGATTTGGGGCTACTTGTAGGAAGGGAGGCAGGATGACCAACCGAGGCTAAGTAGTGAACTTCAGAGACAGAGCTCAGGCAATGAGAAAGGACCGCCGCCTCCTGATCCGAGAGCACAAAGAGTGGAGAGAAGGTGAGAACAGCTCAGACTGAGCCAACTACTCGGGAGGAGAGCGCCCCACCCCTCTCCACAAGGCACACCTGGGGACTGAGACTTAAGGAGACGATGTGGGGAGGGGCATTTATCGGGAACGAACGCTGAATTCCTGGGGTGTTGAATGCCGACGTTTGAACTTTCCTGGATTCCTTGCATTCTTTCTGGATTTCTGGATTACTTGCCTGCCTCCTTTGCTTCCCGGATTCCTCGACCTGCCGTGCTGGAGTTCTTGCTGTGCAGCCGTGGTGCTCACAGCGTTGGGCTGGACTATTTGCAGCCAGAGGCTGCTTGACGGGTGTTTGTGTGTATATGTGTATCAACACTTTGCTCTGGGACTTGCCAGAAAAAAAAGTGGGAGCATTGGGGGAAATTTGGAGCAATAAAGGAACAGTTTGAACTGCCAGCTGCCTGGATTGCCTCTGTGCTGCGCCCTCGGGTCAATCCCAGCTTCCGTCAGCCGCCCCCGCCTGTCCCTGAACCGCACCGAAATGCCCCCAAGCCCCTGACCCTCCGCTGCCCTTACCTGAGGTGCCCCACGTTGTAGAAGCGGCTGGCCCCATCGGTGGAGCGCACCACCTTGAGGGTGAAGTGGGGCTGGAGCTGTCGCAGCTCCAGCAAGACCACGGCCAGGTAGTGGACAAAGAGCAGGGCGTCCACCAGCGAGACGGCGTACTGGACGATGCCCTGGTAGTTGGTGTCGCGGGAGTCCAGGATGCGGACGCCATAGAAGAGCCAGTAGGAGGCCACCAGGAGGAAGACCAGCACCATCAGGAGGGCGCGGAAGACGAAGATGCGGGGCAGGAAGGCCCTGGGGCGGCGGAAGAAGAGCGCCCAGCTGCCCAGCAGGAGGATGAGCAGCTTAAAGGCCACCGAGATGAAGAGGCCCTCGCAGGGGGTCCCGCAGGGGCTCAGCTGCTCCCCCCACAGCAGCTGGGGCAGCAGCATGAAGGCGATGGGGGTGAGGAAGGAGAGCAGGGCCAGGGCCCCCGCCAGCGAGACCCCCAGGTGGCGGGAGCAGTCCAGGTGGGCGCTGTCCTCCATGTCCTTCGTGATGCGCGTGATGTCATCGTGCGAAATGCTGTGCTCCGATGTGCCGGTCACCACGGTGGTCGTCTCACCCCAGTTGTCGTCCTGCCGGGACACCAAAAGGCCATTATGGGGGAGGGGGTCAAAGCGGGGAGACAACAGCAATCGGTGGGAAAAGAACTGGGGTCCCCTGGTCAGGAGAGGTGAACTCTGCGGGTGCAAAGGGTGTGTCTGTGGCACCAGGCCGGGACCCCAGCTGGACGGGCAGGAGCCCTTAAGCCTCCCCAGTCAGCCTCTCTCCCAGGAGATGATAGGGAGAGGGAGAGAAGAGATGGATGGATGGAGAAATGGGACGGGTGGATGGATGGATGGAGAAACTGGATGGATGGATGGAGAAATGGGACGGGTGGATGGAGAAATGGGACGGATGGATGGATGGATGGATGGATGGATGGATGGATGGATGGATGGATGGATGGATGGATAAATGGGACGGATGGATGGATAAATGGGACGGATGGATGGAGAAATTGGATGGATGGATAAATGGGATGGATGGATGGATAAATGGGACGGATGAATGGATGGATGGAGAAATGGGATGGATGGATGGATGGATGGATGGAGAAATTGGATGGATGGAGAAATGGGACAGATGAATGGATGGATGGATGGAGAAACTGGATGGATGGATGGATAAATGGGATGGGTGGATGGAGAAATTGGATGGATGGATAAATGGGACGGATGAATGGATGGATGGATGGAGAAACTGGATGGATGGATGGAGAAATTGGATGGATGGATGGAGAAATGGGACGGATGAATGGAGAAATTGGATGGATGGATGGATGAAGGGGATGGATGAATGGATGGAGAATTGGGATGGGTGGAGAAATGGGATGGATGAATGGATGGATGGAGAAATTGGATGGATGGATGGATAAAGGGGATGGATGGAGATACACCCGTGTAGGGAAGCCTCCCCAAACTCCACCAAGAGACCCCTCCATTTCATCCCTGGGGAGGCCCAAACCCTGCCCCCCCCCCAGGAGGCAAGAGCGAGGCTCCAAGCCGGCTCCAGGCCCATCTGCCCACTCACCCTTTCGTCCCCTCGGGTTGACTCGTTGTCCAGCAGGGGCTCTCCGGGGGCCTGGATGGTGACCGACTTGTCCCCACGGCTGCCATCTCGACTTTTGGAGCGATGCCGCTCTCGCCGGTCTCTGTGGGGCAAGAGAGGGGGTGGTCTTGAGAGTTAGGGGGATCTGGCTCAGGTCACAAGCACTGCAACACCCACCGTCTCCCTAACCAGCCGCTCCGTGGGGACGAGAAGGGGTAGGTCGTCCCCCCCCTCCTGCTGATGGTTGTGGAAGAGAGACAAAATTAAGGGTCCCGCACACAGGCAGGCCTCGACGTGCAACTTTGTTAGTGACTGTTCTAAGTTACAACATCGCTGAAGAACGATGTTGTGTAATTAAGTCCAAAAAAGGGACAAAAAACACACTCGTGGCTAGAGGAAATGATACAACAACGTATTGACTTAAAACCAGAAATATTCCTGTTTGGGGATCTTACCTGAAGCTTACAGTAAAGAAACTGTATGCTTAATTATTCAGGCGATAACTGCGGTGAGAATTGTATTTACTCAAAATTGGAAAAAGGAGCTGCAAAGAATGTGATTAGGAAAATATTAGAATGTGCAGAATTGCAATTGCAATTTAAGAGGGAGAGCAAATGGAATATTATAAGGTATGGGAACTATTCTATCGACGGTTAGAGAGAAAATATGAGAGCCAGATATAATTAATGGATGAGTTAAGAAGGACAATAGATATTTTTCACCGATAAGGCATAAATAAGCTAAGATGAAAGATAAAGAGATGTGATATTAAGTGCAATAAGTATAATAAGATAAGTCTAGAGAATAAAACTATGTAATGAATAGGATTGTAAACATTAACTGCATTGCACGAAATATTTATAACCAGAAAACACGCCGTCAAATTGGAAGAAGATAATAAAAATAATTTGTAATAAAAATAAAATAAAAAATTATTGGGGGGGGAGAGAATGATGTTGTAACTTTGAACTTTTCACAGATAATGACTTTTGCAACCTCCCCACAGTCACATGATCCAAATTCGGTCACTTGGCAGTGGACTCGTATTTATGACGGATGCAGCGTGACCATGCGATCCCCTTTTGCAACCTTTGGACAAGCAAAGTCAACAGGGGGAGCCGGATTTACTTAACAACCGTGTTATTAACTTAACAGCTGCCAATGAGTCGCTTAACAACTGTTTCTCCCCTCCCCCCAAAAAAGGTTGTAAAATGGGGCAGAACTCACTTAGCAAGTGTCTGGCTTAGCAACAGAAATTTAGGGGGCTCAATTGTGGTCGTAAATCGAGGGCTACGTGTTGTCCTATTTTACAGCCTCTGCCGCAGTTTTTTTCTCCTTTCCACCACCCAAAATTATCCACAAGCACAGGGGTGGCTTTGAGGGTCTTAAAAGGGAAGGGGGAAGGCTTCAGGTATCCCTTGCATGGAGTCATAGACCAAAGAATTTGAATCCAGGACAGCCAGGATTAAAAATCACACTAAACCAGAGGTCGCAAACCTTTTGGACCTCAGGGACTACCAAAGTCATAATTTTAAATCCTGCAGACCAGAGACCCTGGGAAAATCCACCAAAAAATCTGCAGGAAAATCCCCCACCCCGTTTACCTACCGATTGATCATTCTTTATTTGGGATCGCAGGATACCGTCTCCAGCTCCGTTCTCAGGGGGAGAGAGACTTTTGGCTTCATGCAAGGAAAGCAGCAGAAGCCGCAGAAATCTTTCTTTCTCTCCCCAAAACTCTGCCAGAAATGAGTCTTTGCCGGCGCAGCCTCTTGGAGCAGGGAGGCCTTGCAGGGTCCCAAAGACTCATTTCTGGCGGAGTTTGGGGGAGAGAAAGAAAGACTTCTGCTGCTTTCCATGCATGCAGCCAAAAGCAGAAGAAAGAAGCGGAGAGAAGCAGCCCGGTGGCCAGGCTAGGCGCCTGGGGTGAGTGGGGCAAGTTTACCCCCTGTGCCCTTCCCCCCTCTCCTCACTACTTCGTGTTGTTCACAATGCAAGTGACGCAATCCTTGTGTTCCCGTGGGCCATGTGGGTGGAGCAGCCTTGTGTTCCCACACAGCCTGGATTAATCGCTTTGGGGTGGACATTTCTCCGCGGACCACCAAAATTTTCTCTTGGACCACCAGTGGTCCTTGGCCCACTGGTTAGTGACCACTGCACTAAACCTCAGGGGTCACCAAAATTTAGAGCCATGGAACTGGCAGTCAATCGGTCAAGCTTCACACCAGATCCAGCCATAAATCACAGGTCCATAAATCAGCCATCTGAAGGTCCCAAATATAATGCCACTTGACTGGAATCATTATTGCAACAGACAAGAACGCAGCCTCCAGTGCCGCCACCAGTTGTCCAGCGCAGCACACAAAGAACTCACAAACCTTTATACAAGTCTATGCTCTGCAGCCTCGTTTCTCAAATCTCAGCAACTTTTTAAGATGTTCAAGAACTTAAAATATGGACCGGCAGGCAGGGGAATTCTGGGGACTGGAATTATTTTAAAGTTGTGGAGATTGCAAAACACGCCTCTAAAGGTTCAATTTTGGACCTCTTCCCTTTTACTCCCCCCAAATTAACTGATCCTAGGAGGGTCTCCTGGTGACCTGCAGGAAATGGGAAAATTAAGTTATGCTGTCCCTTTGCAAAAAAGCCCCCAAATCCAGACTGCAGCGTTCCAGTCCATCACTAGGTGGCAGCACAGACTTCCAGTTCTCTGGCATCCAAAATTTCGGACCCAGATACCTGTGACTGCTGCTTGCCTTCCTAGAGTTAGCAAACGATTTACCCATAAAAGAAAATATTTGCAGCTCAGGGTGGAAACAGGAAGTCTTGGGTGCTCCCTGAGGTTGGCTGTTTTCTTGCAGACGTTTCATCACGGCCCAACCAGGTAACATCACTGGCTAGCCCTGATGACGGGCCATGAAATGTCTGCAAGGAAACCACCAAGCACAGAGACCGCAAAGGAGCGAACAATATTTCAATGAATAAAAGAATACCAGCGTTGGGAGGGATCTTGGAGGTCTATACTCTCCTGGACAAAGGGCTGTCCACTCTTTCCTGGAAAACCTCCAGTGATGGAGCACCCACAATTGAGAGGAAAGCTGATCTCTCTCTCTCTCCCTCCCCCCCTCCTCTCTCTCTCTCTCTTCCTCTCTCTTCCTCCCTCTCTCTCCTCTCTCTCTCTCTTTCTTCCTCCCTCTCTCTCTCTTCCTCTCTCTCTCATCTTCCTCTCTCTCTTCTCCCTCTCTTCCTCTCTCTCTCTCTCCCCTCTTCCTCTCTTCCTCCCTCCCTCTTCCTCCCTCTCTCTCCTCTCTCTCTCTTCTTCTCTCTCTCTCTCTCTTCTCTCCTCTCTCTCTCCCCACCCACCTATCTATCTACCTACCTATCTCAATGTATCATTCATCTAATAGAAGCACAGTGCAGAAGGGACCTTAGAGGTCTTCTAGTCCAACCCCCTGCTCAAGCAGAAGACCCGATACCATTTCAGACATGTGCCAGGTCCAGTCTCTTCTTAAAAATCTCCAGTGATAGAACACCCACAACTTCTGAAGGCAACTGTTCAACTGGGAATAGAATAGAATAGACTAGAATAGAATAGAATAGAATAGAATAGAATAGAATAGAAAAAACAGAAAAGAACAGAACAGAAAAGAACAGAATAGAAAAAGAATAGAGAAAGAATAGATAATATAGAATAGAATAGGATAATATAGGAATAGAATAGAATAGAATAATATAGAATAGAATAGAATAGAATAGAATAGAATAGAATAGAATAGAATAGAATAGAATAGAATAGAATAGAATAGAATAGAATAAACAGAAAAGAACAGAACAGAAAAAGAATAGAAAAAGAATAGAGAATAGAGAATAGGATAATATAGGAATAGAATAGGATAATATAGGAATAGAATAGAATAGAATAGAATAGAATAGAATAGAATAGAATAGAATAGAATAGAATAAACAGAGCTGTAAGAGGGACCTTGGAGGTCTTCTAGTCCAACCCTCTGCTCAAGCAGGAGACCCTGCGCCCTTCCGGATAGGTACCCGTGTCCAGTCTCTTCTTAAAAACCTCCAGTGATGGAGCACCCTCGACTTCTGAAGGCAAGGCACCCCCCACTGATATCAAGTTCCTTTCCTGTCCACCTTTTGTCCCTTGACGAACCTCTGCCAAAGTTCTCCAGATCTTTCCAGGACTGTCCCCAGGGCACCTCCTCCACCTGCCCCCAAACTTGGCCCGTCTGGCCAGCTCACCTGGGCTTCCTGGAGCTGCGCGAGTGCCCCGATTTGTAGGAGTACCCCGAATATTGTGATTCGTTGTCCATGTTGTCTGAGCGCCGAGCCTTGTAGCGATCCACGTTGATGGGCTTGGACCCTGGGACAGCCACCAAGGCGGCCGCGGCCTCCTTCAGAGTGGGCTTCTTGAGGCCGAGGGGCACCTTCAGAAAGTCAACTTTCACCTTGAAGGACTCTATTTTGATCGGCTGGCTGGGCACACGCTAGAAGAAAAGAGGCGCACCTGTACGGGAGGAAAGCAGGACAGGTTAGTGCCTCTCATCCTATCCAGCGAAGAGTCCAGAGGACAACTTAAGAGGAGGAAAAGCTGATGGCGAACCTATGGCACGCGTGTCACAGGTAGCATTGCAGAGCCATTTGTGCCGGGGCACTCGAACTGCAGCCAAACTTACCTCACTGAGCATGCGTGGCCCTCACAGCTGATTTTCGTGCGGTTTGAGGCCTTTTTCGGTCTCCCAAAGGCTTGAGGAAGGCTTCTGCAGGCTTCTGCAAGCTTTGCAGGCCGAAAACTAGGCCCGTTTCATCACTTCCCGTTTTCCCGAAAATACCGGAAGTGACGAAACGGGCCTAGTTTTCAACCTGCAAAGCCTTCCTCAAGCCTCTTGGAGGCTGAAAAAGGCCCCCCAAAAGCCGAAAATCAGCTGTGAGGCGCATGCATGTAAGGGGGCGGCGGCGGGGTGTGTGTGGATGGTGGCACACGAACGCACAATTTTTGGCACAGGAGTCCAAAAAGGTTAGCCACCACTGGATTAGGAGGTAACGTTTGGTTTGAGGTTGCCAGTAGACCAGGGCTCTCCAACCTTGGCAACTTTATGACTGGCGGACTTCAATTCCCAGAATCCCTCAGCCAGCCAGACAGTTTGGAGAGCCCAGATTTGCTGGCTGAGGAAATTCTGGGAGTTGAACTCCACAAATATATAAAGTTGCCAAGGTTGGAGAGCCCTGGAGTAGAACATCTGCAGCTCAAGAAAGGGGAAGCTGCAGCCTTCTGCCCTGAGAAACTAGCTTTCTGCACGCAGGGATTTCTAATGCACGTTTGGTGCACATAATAACTTCACACGTCCTGGAGAATACAGGTAGTTAGAAATAGAGGTACAGATTAAGAGTTGAAAGGGACCTAGTAGGTCATCTAGTCCAACCCCCTGCCCAAGCACAACACCCTACACCATTTTTGATAGAGGGCAGTCCAGTCTGTTCCTGAAAGCTTCCAGCGATGAAGCTCCCACCACCTCTGAAGGCAACTTCTGTTCCACTGGGGGGTGCGAGTCCCCATTTGCGGCTTTCTCAGCTGGCTTCCAACAAGCAACATCAATGCGGAGTCAGATTCATTTAACGACGGTGTGATTCACTTAACAGCTGCAGTGATTTGCTTAGCAAGCAGGGCCAAAAGGTCGTAAAACCAGGCTGAACCACCCCTTCACATAACAACAGAAGTGCTGGCCTCAAACGTGGTGATAGATCGAGGGCTACCTTAGCTGCGTGATGCTGTTTCGTTCCTCCAAAAGCTCTCCCCTGTCAATTCCAGGTGGCCTTTCCTAACCCCACACCTGCTTTTCCAAAGGAAAAAGGGGTTGATTTCCCCAGAATTTCCCTCTTCCAAGGACTCCCGCAGCTCCCTAGACACAGAAGACCTGTCTGTAGGAATACTCAAATCATCCAGGTCATGGTTGTCCCAAAGGGGCTTTTTCCAAAAGGCAGATGGACTCTTCTTTTTTTTTTTTGTTTTCCCTTGAAAAATGTTCCGCTTCTCCCGTTCTTTTTCTTCCTCAGCTTCACTTCAGAATTGAAGAAGCTTCTCGGATGAGAAGCAAAATGTTCTTCCTTCCTTCCTTCCTTCCTTCCCTCTTTCTTTCTCTCTCTCTCTCTTCCTTCCTTCCTCTCCCTCTTCTTCCTTCCTTCCTTCCTTCCTTCCCTCCCTCCCTCTTTCTTTCTTTCTTTCTTTCCTTTCCTTCTTCCTTCTTTCCTCCCTCCCTCCCTCTCTTTCTTCTTTCTTCTTTCTTTCTTTCTTTCTTTCTTCCTTCCTTCTTTCTTCTTCTTCTTCTTCTTTCTTCCTTCCTTCCTTCCTTCCTTCCTTCCTTCCTTCCTAATTTTTAATTTTTTCATCAAACAAAAAAAAAAATCCAATGTCTACATAAATAGTGTGTCATCTGGGTAGTTAATTGTAAGAAATAATAATCATAATAGTTAACAATAATACACATAAACATTAATAACTCCACGCCAACACAGAAAGCTCAAACTGCCCAAGGAGAACTGCTGATCCAGTTCTACAGAGGAATTATTGAGTCTGTCATCTGCACCTCTGTAACTGTCTGGTTTGGTTCTGCAACCCAACAGGACAAACACAGACTTCAGAGGGTAATTAGGGCTGCAGAAAAAATTATTACTATCAACCTGCCTTTCATGGAGGACCTGTATGTTGCACGAGTCAAAAAGAGGGCTGGGAAAATATTTACAGACTCCCTCACATCCTGGACATAAACTGTTTCAACTCCTTCCCTCAAAACGACACTGTAGAGCCCTGCACAGCAGAACAACTAGACACAAAAACAGTTTTTTCCCAAACGCCATCACTCTGCTAAACAAATCATTCCCTCCACACTGTCCAACTATTTACAAAGTCTGCACTACAATTACTGTTAATCTTCTCATCACTCCTTATCACCCATCCCCTCCCACTTGTGACTGGATGACTGTAACTTTGTTGCTTGTATCCTAACGATTTATATTGGCTGTTTCCTAGTATGATTTGATTGTTGATTGTACCCTATGACTATCATTAAGTGATGATTATTCTTGACTCTTGACGGATGTCTCTTTTCTTTTATGTACACTGAGAGTATTTGCACCAAGACAAATTCCTTGTGTGTCCAATCACACTTGGCCAATAAGGAATTCTATTCTATTCTCTTCTCTTCTGTTCTATTCTATCCATTTCTGCACATTCTAATATTTTTTTTATTACATTTTCCTCTGAAGGGATCTCTTCTGTTTTTCCACTGTTGTGCAAACACAATTTTAACTGCTGTTAACACATGTAAATTTAAAAAAGTATTCCCTTTATTGTATTTCCTCTGGCAAGACACCCAGCGAGAATATTTCTGGCTTTAGATCTAGGTGCTGCTTTACCGATTTTTCCAACCATGTATGTATTTTTGTCCAATTTTTTTATTTTTGATTTTTTTGCTTTTGGGCATGTCCACCGCATACGATAATACGAACCAGGAGGCTGGCTGCACTTCCAATATATAGCAGACGTGTCTTTAAACATCTTTGCCAATCTTGCCGGCGGAAAGTGCCAAAGAAGCTAAACATTTTCAAGTGGGGAAAAAAAACCCAAGGAATTACGGCTGCCTTTTTGGAAAAGCCCATTTCAGACAGCTTTGGAGGACAATTAAGCACCTTTTGAACATCTCCGCCTGTTTGGTGCAGTGAAAAACTGAATTCCTTCAGGGAATGGAGAACTTCTCCAGCAGGTTTCCAGGGCAGGGATCCAGAACACCACGTGGTTGTCTTCACTGGGATCAAGGAGAGATATTCACATGAACCCCCTTGGCTGCCTGGTCACATGTATGCGGTAAAATTTAGTATTTATAAATATGGGAGTGCAAAGACTTTCACACTCCACCCAGGAGAATTTCACCCAAACCCTCTTCTTTTCACAACTAATTTCTGAATTCACTTCTCCAATTGTTCAATTAACTTCTTTTAACGGCCCCATCATCCCCTTGCAGAGTAGAGTCCAGGCAACTGAATGGAGCTAGCAGAGTGTTTTAAGGGCCGGATGCCCTTCCTGTCACCAATGTGGAGTTTTGTTCAGCAGATATACTCAGTGTGCCCAGGGAGAGAAATATCTGCCTCTAACCTAGGATCGAACTCACAGCCTCCTGATTTTGAGTCGAGAGCTCCAATTGTCCAATGTGGGAATCTTAATTCCAAAACAAAATAACAACAGAATTAAGGGACCTTGGAGGTCTTCTAATCCAACCCCTGCTCAAGCAAGAGACCCTAGATTGCTGTTATAACAATACTGTTTCCCTGAAAATACGACCTACCCTGAAAGTAAGTCCTAGCCTGATTTTTACACGTGCGCCCAATATAAGCCCTACCTCCCAAAATAAGCCCTAATTAAGATCCCGCCCACTCCGAAGTGCACAGGTAAAAAATAAGCTAGGGTGGAGATGGACAAGTGTAGCCAGGCCTCACACACCCCAACACCTGCCTTGCCGGCCCATTTTTTTCTGCAGCCAGCAAGGCTGGCAAGACTCCCTTGAAGGCCTCTGGAGCTGGATAACAAAGTTTTGGATCGATCCAGAGCTCTGTTACCGGCTGCAGAGGCCTTCAGAAAAGCCTTGCTGGACAAGAAGTAGTAGTTCCTGAAGGCCTCTGACAGCTAAAAGAAAGCCAGGGGCAAATGCACACAGGTGAGATTAGTCAGTGGAAGAACTTCACCCCAAAAATAAGACCTGGTGCCTTTTTGGGTAGCAAAAAAAAAATTAGTAAGACAGGGCCTTATTTTGGGGGGAACACAGTAGCCACAGCACTACATATTAAGGCATATTACATATTAAACAAATTCCCTGCACGCTTTCATTCTTGTTTATCCTAGCAGAGAAGTTACACTCTGGTTCAAACATGAGCATAGACTCAGGGCAAGTGTTGTCCAGCCACAAGGACCAACCGGCCACCTTCCCGGTGGAAGAGAGGACCTGCCTTGGTGGTGGAAGAGGACAAGGAGGGGACCAAGCAAGAGGCAGAAAACATCCTGGCCAGGATTTGGCTAGGAGAAAGTTCTGGGTGCCAAAATTTCACCCAGAACTCCACGCACACATCCCCACTCCTTGGAGATCTCTCCAGGGAGAGAACCACTAAGCATAGCTGACGTGCTCCTGAAGGATCTCCTCTCCTCCATGTTCAGTGCCTGAGAGCAAGAGAGGGAGAAGCCAACTGGGGAGATGGTTCCCCTCCTGCTCCTCTTCATGCAAGGCTGGAGCTCACTCTGCTTCAGGGCGCCAGGAGTCTGTCAGAACAAGTTGGACACAACCGCTCCGGAAAGAAGCTGACATGGCAAAACGCTCCAATCCTTCCCCCCAAGGGAAAGTCCCAGATCCGGTTCTCCTGGGGGGGAGAAGGGGAAGAGGTTGAGGGGCAGGGCAAATTCTTGGCACCACCAAGTCCCGGGCGAAGGTGCCTTCGAGACTGCCAAGGGGAGATCCAGCAGGGTCCCCCCTCCATTTCTCCTCCATTAAAGCACTGTCTAGATACGGCGCTTGGGAGATTTCAGCGCCTTCTTGACGAAAGGAACAAACCTACTTTAATAAGGACAAAGGAGAGGTCCAAGAATGCAGGCCAGGAGGGACAAGGCGGAATGAAAGACTGTTTCGGCATTCGGGGCCACATTTTTGCAGAGTAAATAGGAACTAAGTCCCCAGCATGGTGAGATTCAACGTTTTTACTCCCGGTTCTGTGGGCATGGCAGGGGAAGGATACTGCAAAATCTCCAGTCAGAGGCGGTATTTGCCGGTTCTCCAAACTACTCAAAATTTCCGCTACAGGTTCTCCAGAACTGGTCAGAACCGGAATACCCACCTCTGGTCCCAAAACTTGGCAGCTTTTAAGACTTGTGGACTTTCAACTCCCAGAATTCTCCAGCCAGCAAAGCTTTGCTGGCTTGGAGAATTCTGGGAGTTAAAAGTCCACAAGTTCCACTATGTTCCACTATGCATGCGCACACACGCCTCCCACCAGCCAGCCGATTCTCGGGTATCTGCCGTGCATGCATGCGGGAGACACGTGTGCGGGGGGAGTTGTGCGTGCATGCGCAGGGGAGCGAGGGAGCATGGGGGGGTTGCACATGCATTGCATTATGGGTGCAGACACCCGTGCATGTGCAATTTCGGCACATGGCGGTGAAGTTAGTCATCCCTGTCCTTTTTTTTTGTTTAGTAAAATTTTATTTCAGTTTTCCACATTTTAAAAACATCTCTTTTTAGTGAACAGCATGATTCCAGGTTTACATACAAATATGACCATAATTACCCCTTCATCTTTCGCATTCAACTTCATATTTTACCAATACTTTACCTATTTTCTATCATTACATTTTTCCCAAATACTTTTCTCCTATTTAAATCACAAATAACTCTCATATCTTCATAATCCTTGTACTTTAGTACTTTTATCTGTCAGTTTTGCAATTTCGTCGTATATTCTTATTTCATAATTCAAACATATCAAAAGAATCCCCCCTCAATCACTGTCCTAATGTTTGGCCAATGTTCCATGAACGGCAAGGCACTGAAGGCGAGAAGCCGCAATGAAATCAAAATAGGAGCAAAAGGATGCCAGGCACGGATAACGTGGACAAGGAGATGTTCTACCCCTCCTTCCCCAAATACTAGGCACCAGGGCCTTCCTCCCCCCCAACTCAGGGGTCCAACTCTGAGTGTTGAATCCACAAGGTTGGAGACCCCCGATGACCCGACAGAACTGCCTCCTGGAACAATCAGAGCAGGCAAAAGGAACATTTTTTGGGACAGCGTTGTAAATTCTGCTTGGAATCTGCTCCCAGGCGTGACGTTGGCCACCAACTTGGCTGGTTTCAAAAAAGGGTGGAATCCCCTGTTATTAAGCTATTAGTCTCGATGGTGCTGCTGCACCTGCCTCCGAAGGCGCCTGCTGGAGATCTAGCAGGCTTCCTGGTGCAGCTGGATGGCCCAGGGGTCCCATCCAGCAGGGCATGGCATATACAATCATGGAACCCTAGCGCTGGAAGATAAACTTGGAGGTCTTCTAGTCTAGCTCCATAGCCACGATCATAGAATCACAGGTCTAGAAGGGACCTTGGACGTCTTCTAGTCCAGCTCCATAGCCAAGATCATAGAACCCTAGGGCTGGAAGGGACCTTGGAGAGCTTCTAGTAACCCCCTGCCCAAGATTGTAGAATAGGCTAGAAGGGCTTTGGAGGCCTTCTAGTCCATTGCCTTGCCCAAGATCATAGAACCACAGAACAACAGGGATGGAGGGACCTTGTAGGTCTTCATAACTGCAACCGGAAGAAGCTACACCCCCCTCCCCCAATATCACAGAATCATAATGTCAGGCTGGAAGGGACACTGGAGGTCTTCTAGACTAGCTTCACAGCCAAGGTGATAGACTCACCGGACTGGAAGGGACTATGGAGATCTTCTATTAACCCACTGCCCAAGATCATAGAATCAAAAGGCTAGAAGGGACTTTGGAGGCCTTCTTGCCCAAGATCATAAAATCACAGAATCAAAAGGCTGGAAGAGACATTACAGGTTTTCTAGTAAGCCCCAAGGTCACACAGTCATAGAATCCTAGGGCTGGAAGGGACCTTGGAGGTCTCCTAGTCCAACCCCTGCCCCAGATGGGATCTCCTTGCCTGCGGGCTTTAGAGAGACAGTGAAAGAAGGACATCACACGGTGCTTTGCAAACTGCACCGCTTAGCCACGGAAGTTCTGGTCCGTATTAAAAGTCGTACGGCGAGGATCGCCTGGATTTATGAAACCGTCCTAGAGACAGGCCGCCACGCTACGCCAAGTGGGTCATGCAGTCAACCTGTCATCACAGGGCAGGTGGCAGCTCTGCCAGCCATGCAGGGATGGCACCCAGCTGCTGCTTATATTAAAGTCGTATGGCGAGGATCGCCTGGATTTATGAAACCGTCCCTTAACATCTGCCAGGCTCCAGGACTTCCAAGCACAGGTGTCTACCTGGGCAAGGTGGGAACAGCTCAGCCTCCTCTCCTCCTTCCACCTGCAGGCCACCTTCCCTGCATCCACCTGGTTTTTGGAGCTCTCTGAAACTCTACAGCCGTCTCCCCACCACACCCTGCAGCGCGAGGACAATTTCACAGCCCTCCCCTGTGGCCACCAGTGCGAAAACGATTTCAGTGCTTTGCACATGGCCCAGAAGGGACGGCCATTCTGGAAGGTGGGACATCAAAGATGTTGAACCTCTGGCTTGGATAGCAGCCCAAATCGGCTTTGCAGGGTTGAAGCCCCACACCTTCACACAACCCAAGAAACCGCACAATTAAGCCAACAGGACGAAGCCACAAGACTACCAAGGATAGTTTAGAAGCAAGGCAGGGACAGATGAGGGCTTTTTTTCGAGCCGGCTGGGGAATTCTGGGAATTGAAGTCCACCCAATCTTAAAGTGACCACGGCTGAGAGAAAAGTGTCCTAGACTTTGGTTCGGATGAGTGACCAGCCTTCCTTACCCCAAAAGTCTGACTCCACTGGTCAAATCACAACGTTAATATGCTGGCTTTATTCACCCCAACCATTTAAATGCCAATTATTGTCCATCACCCGTTTCTTTCCCCAAACCCAGAGTTCCCCGGCCTTTCCCCTTCCCCACTTTGCAAGAAAGACACGAAGCTCCGTTGAATGCTCCTCTTCAAAGAAAGGGCAAGGTTTGTGAAATGATAAAACACCGATTGCGTCAGATATTTCTCTCTCCTCTCTCTTTTCTCTCTGTCTCTCTCTGTCTGTAGTCTGGTTCTCTCTCTGTGTGTCTGTCTTTTTCTCTCTTTTCTATCTCTTTCTCTCTCTCCTCCCCCTCTCTTCTCTTTCGCTCTCTCTCTCCCTCTTTCTCTTTCCCTCTCCTCTTTCCTCTTCTCTTTCTCTCTCTCTCTCTCTTTCTCTTTCCCTCTCCTCTCTTCTTTCTCTCTCTCTTCCCTCTCCTCTCTTTCCTCTTTCTCTTCTCTCTTCTCTTTCCCTCTCCTCTCTTTCCTCTCCTCTCTTTCCTCTTTATCCTCTTCTCTCCTCTTTCACTCTCTCTCCCTCTTTCTCTTTCCCTCTCCTCTTTCCTCTTTCTTTCCTCTTCTCTTTCACTCTCTCTCTCTCTCTCCCTTTCTTTCCCTCTCCTCTTTCTCCTCTTCTCTCTTCTCTTTCACTCTCTCTCTCCCTCTTTCTTTCCCTCTCCTCTCTTCTTTCTCTCTCTCTCTCTCTCTCTTTCTCTTTCCCTCTCCCCTTTCCTCTTTCTCCTCTTCTCTCTTCTCTTTCACTCTCTCTCTCCCTTTCTCTTTCCCTCTCCTCTCTTTCCTCTCCTCTCTTTCTCCTCTTCTCTCCTCTTTCACTCTCTCTCTCTCTCCCTCTTTCTCTTTCCCTCTCCTCTCTTTCCTCTTCTCTCCTCTTTCACTCTCTCTCTCTCTCTCCTCTCTTTCTCTTCTCTTTCTCTCTCCCTCCCTCCCTCTCCCTCTTTCTCTCTCTGCCATTCCATTTCCAGAGAACAAGAAAGCTTCCTTGGAAGAGCTTTACGAAAGACTGGCGACCGGGAAGGGGTCTTGAATGAAAGGCAGCCAAGTGTCCTCAATGTGCAATCAACCTTGAGGCTCAGATCATGGAGAGGAACATGTCCCATAGATGTCTTTCCAAAAGGCAACTAGACATTTCTTGGCGTTTTTTTTTTTTTCTCTGAAAATGCTTCACACACACACAAAAAAAAAGTTAGAAAAGCTTCTTGGATGACAAGTGAAATGTTTTCAAGGGGGGGAAAAAAAACAGAAAACTCCAGTTCCCTTCTTGAAAAAGCACCTTTGCGACAACCGTGACCTGGATGGTTGAGAATATCCACAAAGATGACCATGCTTGTGTTGAGTTGAAGGCCAGCTAGCAAGGGGAGAAATTGGCTTGGCAGTGAAGCTGTGGTGTGACGTGCAGGAGGCCCTCATACCACAGCTTTACACCCAGGAAAAGACCATGAATGGCATAGGGCAAGGGTCTTCATAGTTGGCAAGTTTAAGACTTGTGGACTTCCACTCCCAGAATTCCTGAGCCAACATGACTGGAGGAGGAGGAATTCTGGGAGTGGAAGTCCACAAGTCTTAAAGCTTTCCAGTTTGAAGACCCCCGATCTATCACCTCTCACTCTCTCCCTCTCTCCATACTTACCTATTTACCTATCTAGCTATCATCTATCTATCCATCTACCTACCTACCTACCTACCTATCATCTATCTATCATCTTTCGCAAGGGTCTTCAAACTTGGCAAGTTTAAAACTTGTGGACTTCTACTCCCAGAATTCCTGAGCCAACATGACTGGAGGAGGAGGAATTCTGGGAGTTGAAGTCCACAAGTCTTAAAGCTTTCCAGTTTGAAGACCCCCGATCTATCACCTCTCACTCTCTCCCCCCGTATCTACCTATTTACCTATCTAGCTATCATCTATCTATCCATCTACCTACCTACCTATCTACCTACCTATCATCTATCTATCATCTTTCGCAAGAGTCTTCAAACTTGGCAAGTTTAAGACTGGTGAACTTCAACTCCCAGAATTCCTGAGCTAACATGACTGGAGGAGGAGGAATTCTGGGAGTTGAAGTCCACAAGTCTTAAAGCTGTCAGGTTGGAAGACCCCGGTTCCAAGGCACTGCAAGCAATTCCACCATTCTGAACCTCCTCTGTTCAAGAGGACCGCAGGTCTGCTAAAATTGAAATTAATCTGTTGTCTGAGTCAGCCATTTCTCACCCTTGCTGCTTGAAGAGGGATGGACCTCAATGCCCAGAATTCCATGCTGGCTGGGAAATTCTGGGAGTTGAAGTCCACCCTTCAAAGTGACCATAGTCCGCTCTAAATCATCCAGAGATTCGGAAGTCCTCAACGCTCAGTCTATTTTGGAGCCTGAACTTGGTGGGAAAAGTGAGAGATCTGTTCGAATCTCCAGCCACACTTGCAGCAGAGAGAAAGGCAACGGGGTAAATCTAACAGAGGAAAGATATAAAGTGTTCGGGCCGTTCAAAGGTCTCGGTGGCCAGAGACATATTCTCCATCTTGGTTGAAGCTCTCGTGGACCATCCCTGTCCACTGATGTGCAGGCTACCAAGAATATCTGATCTTCTCCATCTGGACCTCTCCTGGAGAAACCAGAGGCGAAACCTGGCCAAAACCCTCAACTACCACCTGCTCCAAAATGGTCTGGTTACCCAGAGATACGACAATAACGATTAAGGTGCTGGTCCTGAATTTTTGAAGCCTCTTCCTGCTCACCCCAAATTGACGCTCCCTGGCATCAAATATACAACATAGAACAACAGAGTTGGAAGGGGCCTTCGAGGTCTTCTAGTCCAACCGCTTGCTCCAGCAGGAAATCATCCTAGACCAGGGGTCTCCAACCTTGGCAACTTTAAGACTTGTGGACTTTTTTAACTCCCAGGGAGTTGAAGTCCACAAGTATTCTGCCCCAAGCCTTGTTCAAATCAAACAAACACAAAGTATGTATAAAAGCAAACCTTTTTTAATGCGGCGCTGTGAATTCTGTGATTTCACCGCCAAGAGTCATTCAAAACTAATTGTCCCAGATAAGAGCCAGCTCTTTCAAGGTTGCGAAAGGCTGCCAAGAACAAAAGACTATTTGCAGGTAAATATCCAAAGTCAGAAGTTTCCAAAAACAAACCGGAGTAAGCAGGACTTCAACGAGGACTCTGAGTAGAAAGAACTTCTTTGCTTCCTGCAAAGAAGCCAACCCCGAAGGCTGGCTTTTATCCCTTATGGGAGGGGCCATCACCTTCCAGCCTTAATCCCGAGTCGTCCGTGCTGCTTCAGCTGCTCTTTCCTTCAAGCAGCCCTGCGTGCACGGGCACTGGACACAGGCTCCCCGGGGTCCTCTTTGTCACTGCTTGCCAGACTCCACGACCTCTGGCCCCATCCCTGCATCACACGCAGGCCCCTCGTCCGAGTCCTCGCTCCCAGAGACTGCTGCTATCCGTACCTGATGCCAGCAAACCACAACAACAAGAGTCTTAAAGTTGCCAAGGTTGGAGACCTCTGTCCTAGATACCAATGGCTGTCCAGTCTCTTCTCGAAAACCTCCAGTCATGGAGCACCTACCCCGCTAAATTCCTGAGACGTTTAGGATCAGAGACAACCAACACCATTTAATGTTTTTAAACTCAGTTTGTTTTCTGCACCTCTTTGTTCTGCATTGTCCTGCCTATCTGCTCTTTTCTTCTCTCCTAAGCCACATGTGGCCATACCGTCTTACTCAGCCTCCGGTTCCCTTTTATTATGCATGCAGATAGAAACTAGTACATCTGCAAATGAAGGCTATTGTTTAAGAAAGACTCTCCCGGGCCTCCGCTGAACCTTAAGAAAGAAACTCCTTACAAAGAGCAACACCGCAGGGTTTTTTTTTAATAGCACGGTCTTAAAAAACAATGTAGGTGTTGTTGTTTTTAAAAAAAGCACTGTCTTAAAAAACAATGTGAAAATCCTTCAGCTTATTAAAACATCTGCCCTTTAATTTAACTGGTTTGTTAATCTCTGCATCTTTGAAGAGGGGTGGACTTCACCTCCCAGAATTCCCCAGCCAGCTATGCCTCCCATTGAAAAGTGTGTGCCTTTAAGCCAGGAGGTCTTGAAACTAGTTTTAAAAAAAAAACTAGTTTAAACTAGGGGGGGTGCATAAGCACACCAATCGTGTCTACCGTCCCCGTCCTATTGTTTTTTGTTTTTTTTTTCTCTTATAACTATCTATCTCACGTGTTCAAAACTATATTTATTCTTATATCTGTATCTTGTAAGCAATTGACAAATCAAATAAAATGTAAACGTAAACTCGGCCGCTTGTGGACTTCAACTCCCAGAATTCCCCAGCTGGCACATGCGGGCTGAGGAATTCTGGGAGCTGAGCTCCACCCTCTTAACGTTGCAGAGATTGAGAATATAATATAGAACAGGGGCCTTCAAACTTGACACCTTTAAGGCTTGTGGACTTCAACTCCCAGAATTCTTCCTCCAGTCATGTTAGCTCAGGAATTCTGGGAGTTGAAGTCCACAAGTCTTAAAAGTTGTTAAGGTTGGAGACCCTTGATATAGAATAATAGAGTTGGAAGGGACCCTTGAAGGTCTTCTAGTCCAAACCCTATTCAAGCAGGAGACCATTCTGGACCCTGAGCCTGCCAATACAGGTGGGTCCTTGACTTACAACCATGACCGAACCCCAACATTTCTGTGGGTAAGGGAGACCTGTGTAAAGTATGCTTTGCCCCCATTTTACGGCCTTTGCTGTTGAACGAAAAACCCCGGCGTTGTTAAAATTAGTAACCCAGCTGCTCAGTGAATCTTGGCTTCTCTATCAACTTGGCTTGTCCGAAGGTCCCCCCCCCAAAGGATGGGACCCCCGGGGGTCATAAATACGAGTCGGTCACCAATTGTTGATCCCGTGACCACGTGGGAGGCCAGCAAAAGCCACGGGGGAATGGGGATGACTTTGCCCTTTCCTTCACTGCAAAGGGGGAGTTTAGTTCTCCCACCCACCCAAATACAGAGAAGGTGGGGCTGCTGGGGCCCTCACCAAAAAGGGAAGGCCGCTGCAAATTAGGCTCATATTACTGGGGTGGGGGGGGGTGTCAGCCGTTGATAAATTCTCCCCGCTTCCCCCCCCCCTCCTCACAATGCAAGCACCGCTGCCTGCACAAAAGGAGAGAGAGAGAGAGGGAGAGACCAGCCTTTTGTGCAAAAACCCCCAGGAGGTTTGCACATTTATCACGGCCAGGGGGGAAACAAAAGACGGCCTGCGAAAGCTGCTCGCCCGGTTACCTAGGCGATGGCGAGCAGGCCTGGGAGCGTGCAGGCCAGCATCCAAAGAAGCCAGATGAAGTTTGGGGCAGGGGAGGGGAGGGAGGAGAGATGGGGAAGGGGAGCCAAAAGAGAGCGGGGGGGCACGCTGCCCCCATCGGTCCCCACCCCTCCTGAGCTTTGTTTGGTGGGTGGGTGGGTGGGAGGAAAACAAGAGGGAGGGGACAGCTGGGGGCAAACATTTTTGAGAAGGGTTGAGTTGGGGGCCTTTTTTCCCCCCCTGAATAGAAGAAGGGTGAGGAAGGTGGACATGGACTGAGCCTTTTATTCGGGCTGGCCTTTGGGTGAGGGAAAACAGAGGGGGGCACCTCAGTCACCCCCAGCTCCCTCACCCCCCCAGCCCCCAGCTGGGAGGGTCCCTTTTGGTGCCCATTTTGAGCAGCCCACTCCCTTACAAAAGATCTCCACGGGTTTCAAAGCTGCAGGGGGAGCAGCCCCCCCCCATTGCATGGGGAGGGGGCCGTTTGGAGCAGGACGCACCGCTAGAGAAGGCAGCCGCCAAGGCCCCCCCCTCCCCTGAAGCACCCCCGAATGGTGGAGGAGGGGTGTAGGTCCAGCTTCCTGACCCTGAATCTCTCCGTCAGCTTGGGGATGGCTCACAAGGGGATTAAAGTGGGGAGGGGGCGTGTGAACAGGGGCTCCCCAATTCAGGTTCTGCTCTCAGTCTTGGGAAGAGCACGTGCGAGCAATTTATTTATTTATGAAATGAAATCCATGTACTGCCCATGTCATTCTCCAAAGAGACTCTGGGCTGTGTATGAATTTGAGAAAGAGAGAGGGGAGATAAATAGATTGAGGGAGGGGAGGAGACAGAGAGAGAGAGAGAGAGAGAGAAACTGACTAGACACAGATAAAGAGACAGATGGACAAGACAGAGATACAGGATGAGTGGATGGATGGATGGATGGATGGATGGATGGATGGATAGAGATAGATAGATAGATAGATAGATAGATAGATAGATAGATAGATAGATAGATAGATAGATAGATAGATAGATAGATAGATAGATAGATAGATAAACAGACGAGAGAGAAGCGAGATAGTTAGAGAGACAGACAAGAGAAAGAGAAAAATGAACAGGATAAACAGGGGGAAAGGAAGAGAGGAAGAGAGAACCAGACTAGACAGAGTGGAGAGAGAAAGAGAGAAGAGAGAGAAAGAGATGGGGGAGATAGAAAAAGAGCAGAGAGAAAGAGGAGATAGGGAGAAGAGAAAGGGAGAGGAGAGAGAGGAAAGAGAGGGAGAAAGGGAAAAATAGGAGAGGGAGAGAAAAAGAGAGAGAGGGAGAGAGAAAGAGGAGAGAGGGGGGAAGAGAAAGAGATGGAAAAGAGAGAAAGAGAGAGAGAACCAGACTAGACAGACAGAGGGAGAGGCTGGCAATCTGGGAGCAGAACATGAACTTGGGGGCCCGGTCTCCCCAATGCTCAACAGTGCCCATCATCCTGACCCATACAAAGGTGGACCCAAAGGCTGCATCGGCCTACAGCCGCCTTCCTGTGCTATCAACACACGGCCTGTGTGGGATCAAGAGTTTTCTCTGCAGCCATGAAGCTACGCCACTGCTATTCAAAAACCTCAGAACCATCACAAATCTATTTGATTCCCTACAGCAGTGGCCACTTTTAAGGCGCGTGGACCTCAGCTTCCACAATTCCCCAGCCATTCTGGGAGACCTTTCCCTCGGCAGGACTTTATTAAGGCTTAAAAAGAACAATTCACCCATTATTACCCAACATATCCCCTCTAAAAGGTGATGGTAAAGGTAAAGGTTCCTCTTGCGCATACGTGCCAGTTGTTTCCGGCTCTAGCGCGCAGTGCTCATGTCCGTTTCAAAGCCGAAGAGCCACGTCTCCGTGGTCATGGGGCCGGCATGGCTAAACGCCGAAGGCGCATGGAACGCTGTTCCCTTCCCACCAAAATGGTCCCTATTTTCCTACTTGCATTTTTTTTTAACGTGCTTTTGAACTGCTAGGTTGGCAGAAGCTGCTGGGACAAGGAACGGGAATTCACTCCATGACGCGGCGCTAGGGGTCCAAACCACCGAACTGCCGACAAGCTCAGCATCTCTACACACCGCTAGAAGTTTTGAGCTCAAGACAACAGCCGAGATAAAACCAGCATTCTGGATCAGAACTCCACTCCCATCAACGATTAAAACCAGCTTCAACTAAGTCTCAGGAATCCCAACCAGCAGCAGAACACGCACAATCACACTGATCAGTTGTGATAACTTAAAACAAGACATGTCCGTTAAGATGTTATAGTTCCAACCTGAATCCCAAAAATGAATTCTTCTCTCTGAGAACAACAGGTTAAAAATAAAGTGGGAAAGAAACACCCCACAGGGTGGATTCGATTTAAACCAAGTTGATTTAAACCACTAATGAAAAGGCTTGATTTAAATAAACTCAATTTAAATCATAATTTTTTTAAAGAGCCGCTGTCATCTCTGTCCCACAGCAGCAGCTCCTCCTCTGACCCACTGTTGACTCACCGGCAGTCCCAATATGGCAGAATCTACAGCCGTGAAGGCAAATCTATGGCACATGTGCCACGGGTGGCATGCGAAGCCACATGCGCAGGCACCCAGCCACACTTACCTGCACCGCGCATGTGCACACCTCCCAAATGATTTTCGGCCCGTTTCGCCCTCCCGGAGGCTCGAGGAAGCCTCTGCAGCCTCGGGAGGCTGAAAAAGGGCCCGTTTAGGCACTTCCGGAAGGCCCATTTTTCGGCCTCCCGAGGCTGCAGAGGCTTCCCTCGAGCCTCCGGGAGGGCGAAAACGGGCTTAAAACGGGCTGAAAAACAGTTGGGAGGCGCGCGCATGCGTAGTGCAGGTAAGGGAACAGGGCGGGGACCGTTGCACGCGCACGCAGGGGTGCATTGCATGGTGGGTGCTGGCAGGCATGCGCTTTTGGCAAACCACAAGAAAAAGGTTCGCCATCACTGATCCACAGCTTCATGCTACAAAACGAAGCTCCATTTCGTGCTGAATAATCTAAATTAATGTATCTTAAATAGAAAACTACATTTAGATCCTTACTCCAAAAGCGTTTTATTAAAATAAACTTGGCTAAAAAAAAAAAAAATTCCGATTTAAATTTATAAAAAATCCATTTTGTTTTGTTTTTTAAATTGATTTTTATCCACCCTGAACAGGTGGATAAAACACCCCCAGTTGAAGGTCCACCTTTCAGGCCAACCTTCCCCACACTCACCAACCCAAAGGGTGCTGAAGAACCGTCTCCTGCTTGCCCACTCAGCCCCACCAACAGCTGTGCATAGCCGGGGCCGCTGAAGACCTCAGCTGCTGGGCCAGATGCGCCCTCCTGTCCCGGTTAGCGTGGCAAGTCCTGGATCTCAGCATCTACAAGAGCTACCGGGTAGTCCAAGGTCCAGCAACGAGCTGCAGAAAGAACCAAGATCAGGTATGAGATAATGCAAGTAGGGTTGGTTGTTGTTATGATTCCTTATTTTAGCTATGGACCATACAAAGCAAGAATGGGGGTGTAGCACCCCAAAAGTATCTTAAACGGTTGGAGGAAGTAAAGGAGAAGGCAGCTTGAAGGACCTTTACACCCTACAAGGAAGGACAAAGAGACAATTAACCAGTTTGCCTTCAGATGTTATGGCTGCTCCATCACTGGAGGTTTTTAACAAGAGACCGGACAGTCACTTGTCTGAAATGGTATAGGATATCCTACCTCAGCAGGGGGTGGACTAGAAGACCTCCAAGGTCCCTTCCAGCTCTATTCTGATTTGGCATATGTTGACCAGTTGGTAAAGGTGCCCAGAATCAAACTGTGAGAGGTGGGACTTCAAGGGTGGCTCCAGCACTTCAGGATATCGAAAGCTCTACAGCAGGAGGTCTCCAAACTTGGCAACTTGAAGTCTTGGCAACTTGAAGCTCTGCTGGCTGGAGAATTCTGGGAGTTGAAGTCCACAAGTCTTCAAGTTGCCAAGTTTGGATGCCTCTGCTCTACAGAATTGGGACACCGTGAGTCCAAGCAACAGAGGATAGACAAACAAAGGGGGAACAGGCCCAGAGGGATAAAGGGGGAGGATGGTGCATGTCCCTGTAAGAAAAGAATTAACATTACATCAAGGTTTAACGGGTTGAGAAGTCAAAAAGGAAGGCCTCAATAGCCCTTGGACTTATATCCCGCTTCACAATGCTTTCCAGCCCTCTCTAAGCGGTTTAGAGAGTCAGCCTCTTGCCCCCAACAATTTGGGTCCTCATTTTACCCACCTCGGAAGGACGGAAGGCTGAGTCAACCTTGAGCGGTCAGGATCGAACTGCTGGCAACGGGCAGAGTTTAGCCTGCAATTCTGCATTCTAACCAGAGGGAGGGAGGGAGGACTATAGTAATTTCACTCAAGACTTATATACCGCTTCACAGTGCTTTGTAGCTCTCTCCAAGCGGTTTATAAAGTCGGCATAATTGCCCCCCCCCAACAATCTGGATCCTCGTTTTATCGATAAACAATAAAGCAGATCTTTTAGTCTCACGTTCAGGATTCAGACCAACGAGGGTTTTTGGATCTAGAGGACATTATGGAAATGATGCACACTGTGGAACGTCTCAAGATGCCCAGCATTCAATTCAGCCATGGGAAATCCCCCGGGAGAACGTTCAGGACGCGTCACCCTTCATTTCAACAGTTGTGAAATTGACCGAAGTCGTTCTCCACTCCAGCTTACAGTCACCAAGGTTGAGAAACAGAGAGATGGGGCTTCCACCAAGGAGTTTCACAACTTTTCAATGGAAGGCATAGCTGGCTGGAGAATTCTGGGAGTTGAAGTCCACAAAGTCTTCAAGTTGCCAAGGTTGGAGACCCCTGGCCTAGACACCAACTTGGGGGGTGGAGGGGGCCATGGTCAGAACTGCCTCCAATGCCAAGTCTAAAATCTCCACGTTGGCAATTTTAGTGGTTACGCTTCAATCAAAGTTTCCCCCCCACCTTGGTAGCCTGTGACAGGTTGTATGGAGACTACACTCTCCTGGATTTTTTCAAGTGACTTTTCAACGCTTAATCTGACCGCAGCACTTGGGGAAACGTTCTTGGAACAAAGAGCTAACTAATAGTGGAATGTAAACTGGTAAAATACAAGCAAGCCTTCAAATTTCAACCATTTGTTTAGCAGTCACTCAAAGTTACAACAGCACTTAAGAATGGTCCTCGCGTTATGACCATCACACTTTTCCCATGAATTTGGAAACTTGTCAACCGCCATGGTGGCGCAGTGGCCAGAGTGCAGTATTGCAGGTGACTTCTGCTGCCTCCCGTCTGCCTGCAATTTGGCAGTTCGAATCCCACCTGGCTCAAGGTTGACATGAGGACCCAAATTGTTGGGGGCAAGAGGCTGACTCTGTAAACCGCTTAGAGAGGGCTGGAAAGCACTGTGAAGCGGCATATAAGTCTAATCGCTATTGCTATAATTGCAACATCCCGGGATCATGGGATCACTATTTGCAACCTTCCCAGCCAGTTTCCAGTAAGCAGAGCCAATGGGAGAAAAGTAGACTCACTTAGTAATGTATTTAACTGTAGTTGATTCACTTAACAACTACGGCATACACACAAAGTTTTGAAATTGCTCACAACTGTCCTAACTGCCTTGCTTAGCAACAGAAATTCTGAATTGTGGTTTTAAGTTGAAGATGACGAATGGAGGGCAGGCAAGGAAGGAAGGAAGGAAGGAAGGAAGGAAGGAAGGAAGGAAGGAAGGAAGGAAAGAAAGGAAGGAAGGAAGGAAGGAAGGAAGGAAGGAAGGAAGGAAAAGAAAGGAGGGAGGAAAGAGGAAGGAAGGAAGGAAGGAAGGAAGGAAGGAAGGAAGGAAGGAAGGAAGGAAGGAAGGAAGGAAGGAAGGAAGGAAGGAAGGAAGGAAGGAAGGAAGGAAGGAAGGAAGGAAGGAAGGAAGGAAGGAAGGAAGGAAGGAAGGAAAAGAAAAGGGGGAGGGAAAGTAGGAAGGAAGGAAAGAGGAAGGAAAAGAGAGGAAGGAAGGAAGGAAGGAAGGAAGGAGGGAGGGAGGGAAGGAAGGAAGGAAAGAGGAAGGAAGGAAGGAAGGAAGGAAGGAAGGAAGGAAGAGAAGGAGGGAAGGAAGGAAGGAAGGAAGGAGGAAGGAAAGAAGGAAGGAAGGAAGAAAAAGGAGGGAAGGAAGGAAGGAAGGAAGGAAAGAGGAAGGAAAAGAAAGGAAGGAGGGAAGGAAGGAAGGAAGGAAGGAAGGAAGGAAGGAAAGAGAGGAAGGAAGGAAGGAAGGAAGGAGGGAGGGAGGAGGAAGGAAGGAAGGGAGGAAGGAAGGAAGGAAGGAAGGAAGGAAGGAAGGAAAAGAAAAGGGGAGGGAAAGTAGGAAGAAAGGAAAGAGGAAGGAAAAGAGAGGAAGGAAGGAAGGAAGGAAAAGAGAAGGAGGGAGGGAAAGAAGGAAGGAAGGAAAGAGGAAGGAAAAGAGAGGAAGGAAGGAAGGACAGGCAGGGAGGGAAAGGAAGGAAGGAGGGAGGGAAAGAAGGAGGGAGGGAGGGAGGGAGGAAGGAAGGAAACATAACTTTGCTGCTCCCAAAAGAACAAATAACCAGAGACCATGTTGTTTCTCATCTATTATGCCCAATTCTGGGGACACGGTTTCAAGAAAAGACTCCAGAGAAATTGCCACGGGTTCAGCCCGGCCCAAGGAAGGCTAATTGGCAGGTAGATGAAAACCTCTAATGAAAGGTTGGACGATTTGACTGGGCGAGTTTTGGGTCTTCTGAAGAGGACACAAAAGGGACACAATTGTCTCTCCCGACTTTCTTTCTTTCTCTGGAGAAACGGAGCAAAATGCCTGGCTTCCTTCGGTCTGCCTCCCAGCTCCCCCCAAGAGACCCCACCCCCAAAGCCTCTTCGAAGCCCAGGACTCCTGTCAAAATCCAGAAGCATCTGGATCTTCTCACAGTCCGGTGGCCATTACGAAGGCTCCTCTTAGGGCGACCCTTGCAACTCACACAAGCTGGAATGCATATTTCCCAATTTTATGAGTTTCGTAAACTTTATGGGGTCTCTACAGCCAACCGGTGCCTCTCTCCTCCTCCCCCAGACCCAAAGCTTCAAATCCCCTCCCCAACTTTTTTTTCAGAGCCCTCCAAGAAGGGTTATCTTGAGGTTAAATCATCTTGCCAGACTGAAGAGGGTTCAAGACATTTTGAAACCCTTTTTAAACTTTTTGTCCACATAATAAAGACCGTCCCTGAAGATGGGTTCAGCCAGGGAAGCTGGAGAAAAAGGGGAGGGGGTGCCAGTCATTTCTGCCCATCACTGCAGACCATGAATACAAGACCTGAGATGAAGAGTAGAGAGGAGAGAGAAGAGAGAAAAGAGAAAAGAGGGGATTGAAGAGAGAGAAGAGAGAGAAGAGGAGAGAGGAGAGGAGAGAAGAAAAGAGAAGGGAGAGGAGAGGAGAAGAGAAGAGAACGGAAGAGAAGAGGAAGAGAAGAGAGGAGAGAGAAGAGAGAGAAGAAAGAAGAGAAAAGAGGATTGAAGAGAGAGAAGAGGAGAGAAGAAGAGGAGAGAAGGGAAGGGAAGAGAAGAGAGAAGAGAGAAGAGAAGAGAATTCTTTATTGGCCAAGTGTGATTGGACACACAAGGAATTTGTCTTTGGTGCAAATGAGTGTACATAAAAGAAAAGATCACCAGGATTCAAAGGGATCGCCTTTGATCTATTCTAGATCTATCCGCAAGTCAAATCTAGAAGAGAGGTTGGAGTCTTCCAGACAAATGGAAGTCCATGAGCCAGCCGTGTGCAGCAGCAGCCAAACAAGCCAATGCAATCCTAAATTGCATTAATAGAGGGATACAATCAAGATCAAGGTAGATACTAATACAATTCTATAAAGCCTTAGTAAGGCCACACATAGAGCATCCAATTTTGGTCACCACACTATAAAAAAGATGTTGAGACTCTAGAAAGAGTGCAGAGAAGAGCAACCAGGATGATTAGGGGACTGGAGGTTCAAACATACGAAGAACGGTTGCAGGAACTGGGCCTGGCTAGTCTAGGGAAGAGAAGGACCAGGGGAGACAGGATAGCAGTTTTCCAATATTTGAGGGGCTGCCACAGAGAGGAGGAAGGGGTCAAGCTATTCTCCAAAGCACCCAAAGGCCAGACAAGGAATAATGGATAGAAACTGAACAAGGAGATTTAACCTGGAAATAAGGAGAAACTTTCTGACGGGGAGAACAATCAACCAATGGAACAGAAGTTGCCCTCGGAAGTTGTGGGAGCTTCATCCCTGGAGGCTTCCAAGAAGAGACTGAACTGCTCTCTGTCAGAAATGGTGTAGGGTCTCCTGCTTGGCCTGGGGGTTGGACTAGAAGACCTCCAAGGTCCCTTCCAACTCTGATTATCTGTTATCCCACTTCCAACCACAACCCACCCCCCCAAAGACTTTGCTGCTTCTCCAGTTAGGGTCACACCTTTTCCCAAATAATCCTTTTTCACTTAATTTCTCCAATGCAACCCAATGCACAAATCCTCACCCTAGTTGGATCTAATCTCTGCACTGAACCACATTTGATGCCAATTTGTTAAATAAGCCATCTTGGGTTGATTCCAGCCGACATGGCCAAGTATAATTCTGGTACTGAATAGCCATGTTCGCTCAACACCTAAATAACTATCGGTAGCAGCTATGTTTGCATAAGATGCTAAAGTTGATTAGTTTTAATTTGGTCAGGTTTTTCTGACCAAATAATTGTGGAAATACTATAATGGACAAGCATGAGGGCTGGTCATACCTTTTTTCAGTGCCGTTCTAATTTCAAAAACTAATTGCACTCAATTAACAGGGCTATATTGCTACTATCCTTCTCATCTGTCCTATTACCTTCTCCTATTGGTATCTTATGATTCATCACTTTGTCGTTTGTATGTACACTGAGAGCTTTTGCACTGGAGACAAGTTCCTTGTGTGTCCAAGGTCAATAAAGAATATTCCATATGAAATGAATGGTTTAAGTTGAAAACTACCCATAAATTCTTGAAGTTCAACAAACACGTCTCTAGCCATCAATGATCAAAAACACAGAAGAGACAAAAGGGACCACTAAGCTGTGTTGGCTTTGCTCCCGACACCTGTCCACTTTGGAAATCACCGGTTTTCTGTGGGGCCTGCAACGCCTTTAGAAGTTCTATAATCCACACAGGTGGTGACTTCTGCAAGCTACTCCGTGAGCAGAGCTTTTATCCAAGCCCTATTAATAGATAAAAGACATTCTGGTTAAACAAACAATACACAACTTGTGTACAGTGCCAAGCCTATGTTGAACTCACTGAACCAACATTCACCATCTTTGTCAGGAAAAGCAAGTGATGAGGTGATGAGGGCACCTCATTTCAGAGGTGGGACTTCAACCAAAGGTTTCCTGTACTTGTGCATCAATCCTACACACCATCCTGGAGACATTTTGGCCCGTCTTTCTATCCAAAACACCTTTAACTCATAGATGTTGGGGGACCAACTCGACCAAACTGGTTTCTTCAGCTCATGTCACCACTTCAGATTGAGTTAAGATCAAGTGGTCAACTCGACCATTTTCAAATGCAAAATTTATTTCGCTTCAAACCTTCTGCGGTAAATTTATTCATGCATTCAGGATTGCTGCCGTGTTTAAGTTTCAATTTCTGTACAGACTACCGTGACATTCTCCAGAAAAATATTCCGGTACAATCCAGAATCTACTATTCCTCCAAGGATGGAGACCTTCCAGATTCTGAAGCTGCAAAGCCACCTCGAGTTAGATGGGAAGGAGAGCTTCTGCTTAAATGAATGCACTTCTCCAGGTGTTAACATTTCTCAGTAAAGCCAGAAAGTCCTCCATTGGCTCAACTGTCCACAGAGCGTGGTTCCAACAGCTACTAGGCCATCCAACGTTCTTCAGCAAACTCAAGTTGGGATCCATATGCTTTCGGCAGGAGACTTTCCTCCTTGATGTCCTTCCATGGACGTCCTCGTGCTGACGGGACGCTGAAATTAAGACCATGCAAAGTTGCTCCGCAGGTCTTCTGCTGAACTTCTTTTGAGGCCTCCTGGATGATTCAGCTGTGTGACCATCGATGGGAAGGCTAACCATGGTGACCATGGATGAAGGGAGGCTGCCTTTGGCCATGGTCCAGCCTCACGACCACGGTCAACTTTTTTCTGAGCCCTGCAGGAAACTCTTTGGATTGGGATATAATTCATTTCCACAAAGTTGAATAATAAGACTCTAACTGTGGTAATCGAACAACATTTTAATATGGAAGGTCCCTCAAATATACATCCAACTGCCATCTCCCTGACAACTAGGTTCAATGATTTACCCCCATCCATGCAAGAGCATCAGACAGCCCATATCTTCACCAACAAAGATGGTGACTGTCAGCGCAACGTTTTCCATTATTTTTCACCCTATTTTGTTCAGCCAGAATCCCTTTATCCATTCATAGTGTTCCAGACGAAGCTCTAATTACCCTGCATGTCAGAGTCAGCAAGATTTATGGATCACCATAATTAAGCCTCACCATAATTAAGATCCCTCCAGTCAAGGGCAGTCCACCATTCTCCACCAAAGCACATCTGTTCCCAGCTTGAACAGCGTTTGCCGTAGGAAGTTTTGCTTCAAGTCCCATCAAAACATCTGCTTCCTCGTCATTTACACCCAACGGTCCTCTGAACGATTCTGCCCTCCTCTATGGGGAAAACCCTTCTTCACGTACAAGCAGACTTCGACTTGCAACCACAACCGAAGCCAAAGTTTCTATGGCTAAGTGAAACATTTGCGAAGTGAGTTTTTGTCCCCTTTTACAACTTTCTTGCTCCAAAGTTCCTGGGATACAGCAACCGTCGTAAACATGAATCACATCTAAATGTCGGTCACATGACCAGGGGCATACTGCAGAGGTTCTAAGTGTGAAAAACAGTCGTAAGCCAATTTGCTGAACACCGTTTAACTTTGGTCACTAAACAAACTACTACCTGTATTGGAAGCCAGCTAACCTGAGCCACCAACTTATTTTCCTCTGAAGGCTAAACAACCACAACCTTTTTTTTCCTTCCAGGTCATCTCAGCTGCTCCCCTTCAAGGGTCTGTACATTCCTGAAATTCCTACAGTGCATTGTCCAGAACTGGACACAACTGCCCCAAGTGGACTCTGACCCAACCAGAGCTTAGGCCAGCAAACAAGAAGCCATCATTAACATGGCAGTCGGCTACGGCTGCAACAGAATTGTCCTAAGAAAGCTGCACAGAAAATACACCGAAAACTGGATGAGAAACTACCACTCCCAGAATTCCCTTGACCAAGGCTGAGGACTCTGGGAATGGTGGCCTCCTTCCATCTAGAAGGCACCAGGCGAAGGGTCCTGTCAAGGCAAGGGCTTGGGCAGGGGGGCTGGACTAGAAGACCTCCAAGGTCTCATCCAGCCCTGTGATTCTAGGACTTCTCCCGTGTTGGATCCCTTTGCCTCCTTGTCCCAGGGGAAGGGAGCGGCCCAGCTGTTGGGCAACTGAGATGAAACCTAGGTTGCCAGCCAGTCTGCCGGGTGCAGCCGGGATCGACGGCGCAATCAAAGCTCTTTTGATGGGACACCCAGGAGCGTCTGCCAAGCTTTGGGCAAGAGGTGCCTCCACAAGAGACAAGACTTGCTGGGGGGTGGTGGGGGCAGCATCCTCCAACCTCCCCCCTTCTGCAGAACCCCAACATCCCCCGGGCCCCCCTCTTCCTCACTGGACTCTCCACCTGCGAACCCCAACAGAGACGCATTTGGAAGCTCTGATGCCTCCCGGCCACGTTTACAACCGTCACCACTCTAACTGCAGGGCTCAATTATGGCCGTAACTCGGAGACCGCCTGCCATTCAGGCCGTAAAGTGAGACCCCTCCAACGCAGCTGGATTCCTGGAGACGTCCAGGGGGCGTTTTCTGGGCAGCTCAACCCTCGTTTAGCAACCGTTCAAAGTTACGATGGCACTGAAAAAAAGTGACTTGCGCTTACGACTGTGGCAGTGCCACAAACTGCCATCCGGGCCCCTGGCAAGCAGCTCCCATTTACTGACGGTCACACAAGCGACACTTGCCAGCTTTGCAGCTGCCTTCCAACATGCAAAACCCAGTGGGGATGCCGGCAGAGGAGGTCGCAAGTTGTGGTCATGTGATGGCTCACTTTTCTAACCCCAAGAGTGGTTGTAAATCAAGGACTCCCTGTATTCCTCCAGTTTTTTCTTTCATTCTTTTTCTTTTTTTATTTTTCCCTTTCTTTCTCTTCCTTCCTACCTTTCTTCTCCCCTTATTTTTTCGTTCTTTCTTTTTTCTTTCTCTTCCTTCCTACTTCTTCCTTCCCTCCCTCTTCTCCCCTTCCTTTGTCTTTTCTTCTTTCTCTTCCTTCCTATCTTCCTCCCTCTGTCTCTTCTCCCCTTCCTTCATTCTTTTTTTCTTTCTTTCTTTTTCTTTTGTCTTTATTTTTTTCTTTTTCTTCCTTCCAATCTTCCTCCCTCCCTCCTTCCCTTCTCCCCTTCTTCATTCTTTCTTTGTCTTTATTTTTATTTTTCTTCCTTCCTATCTTCTTCCCTCCCTCCCTCTCTTCTCCCTTTCCTTCCTTCCTTCCTTCCTTTTTTGGAACCTGACAGAAAGTACAGTGTTTTCTGACACACTCACACCCTTAAAATCAGGACAAAAAGCACGCAGAAGTGCCTTCCCCTTCTAGAATCTTGTTCCACCTAATGGGTGAAACTGGGAAGGACCTTCTTGTCCGATCCGGCTCCTCTTACACTTCCTGCTAGGATCAAAATTTACGTCTGCACCCTCCAACCTGGGTGCCCTACCAGATCAGGGTTCCCCTTGCTGGGTTTTTAAAAACCCCTATCTCAAGTTTTTCTAACTTTTTGTCTGGGTTTTCTAAGTCATCCAATTTTAAAATTTCACAAAATCTCAAGTTTTCCTATACAGGCACAGTCCTCGGCTTTTACAATCTGGCAACCTGTTCAAAGTTACGAGGACACTGGAAAAAAAAGTGACTTGCCACAGGTCCTCACTCTACGCCCGTCAAGGCAAAAACCTCACAATCGCGTGAGAACAAAATTTGGATGCTTGGCAGCTTTGTACCCATGAGGGGTTGCTGCAGCCTCTGGAATTAGGGGATTGCCCATTTGCAGCCTTTCTGTCAGTGCGGGGGGGGAGGAGCCAGATTCATTTAAGGACCACATGAATCACTTAACCATGGTGGCCAAAAAAAAAAAAAAAGCTGTAAAATCAGGCCCAGCATAACAACGGAAGCCCTCAGCAACACAACTTCCCAATTGTGATCAAGAAGTATCTATACCTTATATTGTAGGATCCTGCTAGGGGGAGGTGGGGGTTGGACTAGATGACCTACAAGGTCCCTTCCAACTCTGTTAATCTGTTTTAAAAAAAATGTCAATTAAATAGGTAAAAATAATTCAGTTTAAAACTGATGCGTTGTGATTTATTTATTTTTTTAAAGAAATCCCGCTGGCTACCTCGCTCCAGACAGTGCCAGAGTTCGAAGGCTCGGGGTGAGAGAAAGCGAGGAAATGGGGGTGACCTCCCACCCTCCACCCCCGCAAGGGAGCCCATCGTGCGAGTCTTTCCTTTTCTCCCTGCTGCAAAGCTACTCCCCAACTCCTGGCCCTTTGCACCCCCAAACCCAGCTACCTTTCTAAGCAATGCCAATGCTCCCAGCCCCATGGAGGAACGAACCCTCCCCCTCCTGCACCCCAATAATCTCCCCGCTTCTTGCAAAGGGCCCCCGGAAGTCAGACATGGAAGGCTCTGCCTGATCCCAGCAGCTTCCCTCGGCTCACAAAAGGGGCTTTTCCCAGCTTCTCCCCCCCCACACACACACTCACACAACCTTTAACATTTTTCCAACAATGAAAAGCGGAGTTAAAACGCATTTTAAGGCCTGAGAAATTCTCTCGTCAGCTCCTCCTCCCAGCCATTCAGCCCCAGCCTGGCCCTGAGGCAAGGAGGGAACTGTAGACTAGCCAAAAAAAAGGGGGGGGGAATAATTTCATATTTGCGGTCCTTTTCGCCAGAATAAGCGGTGTGAATTCCACAAAGCAAAAATCAGGCCCGGCACGGCCGAAGGCTTTCCAAATGCAGCTTTAAATCTTAGCTAAGCCCACTAGCCAAACTATGGTTTATTATTATTCAACCCTACCGGAGTTCAACTGACTTCATCCAGACCTTGGGTTGGGAGTCTCGCTTGGGAAAAGAGCTGGCCGGTGTCCCGGTCCAAGGCCGAGTCACAAAATGGATTCTGCCAAGAGGTTTCCACTTAAAAATAAAAAAAATCAGGTCCTTCGTCTTCGCCTTTGCAACCCGAGCAACGTGTTGCAATTCACACACACACACACAAAAAAGGCTGAATCTGCCCCAACCGGAGAGAAGGTGCACCCCAGAAGTGCCAATCACCCCAGAAATTGAGGAGGGGTTTTTCCTCATCCCTGCCTTGGCCCAGACCAGATTCCGGGTCCATTCCAGAAACAAAAAAACCCAGCAGGTTTTGCTAAGCAGATGGGATTTGCTGGGCCCCCTCCCTTGCAGTTATCTGCAGCCCCCCCCCCAAACTGCAATAGCTCTAACTAAGGGGCTGCCTTCATTCTCTCCAGACCCTCCAACTGGGGAGGAAAAGTCCCCACCCCCAAAGGCCTTTGCAACACACCCTGCTAGAGAGACAACCGGTTACACCCCCTTACAAGCTTCACACCCAGATCCACCCTTCTTTCCCAAGCCAAGGGGGGAGTTTTTCCTCCTGCAGCCAGAGGACCCCTGCACCCTCCCCCATTCTTGCAGGGATGGGGGGGGGGGATGTGTGGAAAAGAGCCAAACACACACACACACACACACCAGGCCAAAAGGCTGGGGGCGGGGCTCTTTACCCAGAAAAGAAAGATGCCATCCATTCACAGCCAAGAGACCCCAAACAACTACTCCCACCCCACCCCCAAACAGATGGATAAGGAGAGGAGGGTCAGGTTTATGCTTTCCCCCCTCCAATATACTGAACCCCACAGGTTGCAACCTTGATAGTTTAATATACGCTGGGGGAAGCCACACACTGGGATGAATGCAACAAGCCATGGTTTATTTGCAGGAAACTAGAATGTGCCCTGCATTCCCAGTTGCACTAAGCCAGGATGTCACTGAGAGGTTTGGGGTGAAGCGGGTTGCCCGAATCAAGGCTAACACTCATCGCCCCTCCAAAGGAGGCATGTCTGCACACCCCCTAGTTCTCAACCCCCCCCCCTCTTCTCTTCATTGGTGACCAGGGCAGAACAGGCCCAGAATCGGGGTTCTTCTCCCCCAAAGTGGACTCCTCCCACAATCTCCCAACCAGTTCAGACTGGAAGGGGGTTCCCCAGCTCAAAGGGACCCACAGATATCTAACCTGTCCCCCACCTCCCAGTTTCTGCTTGCCATGCCAGCCCTCTGCTCCCCCGGATTGCCTCCCCCATTTCAAAAACAAAGATGCCAAACAGCAACCCTGGGAGGTAGGCCACTCCGCCATGCGGAAGGGCCCAGAGAGGGCAAGAAGCTGAGCAGCAGCTCACGCACTGCACCAAGTTGGGGTGCCTGCCAGGCATTTGAACTCCCGGAGAGGAGGCCCAGCTTAGCAGGAGGGAGAAACCCAGGTTGTTCCTGTTGGGGGTTAAAGCCAACAATCCTGGCTTGTTGTCAGGGAGAGCGTGGAAGAGCCCACGCAGAACGGAACCAGAGTTCCCTGGAAGAGCCTTCAAGGGCTCCCCTAGCATCACACACACACACACACACACACACACACACCCCAAGCCTCGCCCCGGATCAGATGCAACCCACCCAGGTTGCATTGCAATCCGTTCACACGTGCAAAGCCCGGAATAAGACCGTGCCAGGCCCCGGGCAGGACACACACACACACACACACACCCGTGCTAACCCGGGACAGTTGCAACCCAGCCAGGTTGCATTGCAATCCGTTCACATGTGCAAAGCCCGGACTAAGACCGTGCCAGGCCCCGGGCGGGACACACACACACACACACCCTGATGCCAAGGGGCAAAGCGAGGAGCCCACTCCCAAAAGGGCCAAGGACCCCCCCCTCCCGCTTTAGAGGCCAGGCCAGGGAAGGGGGGGCCGAGGCCCGGAGGGCTCCCTAGGCTAGGCAGAGCCAGGCAGGGCGACTCCGCTGGCCCCCGGGGCCGCTGCCCGTCCTTGCAGGCCAGCTTGGGGTTCGCGGAGCCTCCCCAGGCCGCTCGCCCCGGAGCAGCGCCCCTCGGAGCCTCCCCCGGGCAACCCTCCTTCCCGCTACCGAGCCGGGGGGCTCTTCCCCTTGCAAAGCGCCCCGTCCGGGAGACCCTCCGATCGCCTCCCCACCCACCCCAAGCCCGGCGGCTCCTTTGCAATGCACGGCCGCCCCGACGGTTGCAACCACGCCTTCCCGGACCCCCCGCTCCAAGCCGGGCAGCCCCGCTTGCAACCGTTGCAAGGAGCCCCGAACAAAGGCGGGCGCGCTCGGTCCGGATTTACCCTCGGGGGGTCGAGGGCGACGGCTCCGGTTCCCACGTCTCCTCCTCCTCTTGTCCCTGCCCGGCCCGCGTTCTCCCTCTCGGGCGGCTCCTTCCGCTTTCCATGCAATTGCAAAAAAAAAAAATAGGAAGCGCGGGGGGACGACGACAGTGGAGGAATCCGATTCAGGCGGTGGGAAAGGGACCCGCGCGGCCCCGAAGCGACGCCGGGCTGCTCCTCGCCTTGCAAAGGGCCGAGTCCCCGCTCCCGCCCCCCCTCTCCGGGCTTCCCCCCTCCCTCCCTCCCGCTTCTCCGGCGTGCGAACCGAGAGGATTCGAACCTGCGGACTCGGCGCGGCTGTTCCCAGGGCTCCGCGCGCCTCCCTCCGGCGCTTCCATTGTCTCCGCCGCGAAGTTCCCAGCGCCCGCTCTTCCCTCGGCCGCTCCCGCCCCCTCCTCCCTCCTCCCCCTCCCTCCTGGCGGCCGGTTAGTTTTATGGTTCGCTCGTTTCGTTCAGGAAAGCGAGTGGGCGGGCGGGGGGGAAAATAAGAACTTCATTGGACAATGCCATTTAAGGATTATTATTATTATTTTTTAAAGAGAGACAGAAGGAAATTAGAGATGTCAGGAGCGAAAAGGCGTAGCAAGGCATCCTTTCTCGCCTCTACAGGTTGTTGTGTTTTTTAAAAAAAAAATCCTAACTCTATCCTAAACTATATGACAAGAAAGCGTGGGAGAAATACTATGATGGTTTGGAGAAATACTATGATGGTTTGTCGTATCTACCAAAGCAAGGATGGATTTTTCCCAACCCAAGGGTCCCAAATCACCCAGGCCAGGGGTCTCCAACCTTGGCCACTTTAAACCTGGCGGACTTCAACTCCCAGAATTCCCCAGAATTTGCTGGCTGGGGAATTCTGGGAGTTGAAGTCCTCCAGACTTAAAGTGGCCAAGGTTGGATTACCCTGAGTCCCAGCCCACTTGAACCTATCCTGGTCAGGATATATATTTTACCCTGGTCCACAGTTACAGATAGTCCTTGACTTATAAACCATTCATTTAGTGACAGTTCAGTTACAGCAGCGTTTTAAAAAGTGACATGCCAGTTTTTCACACCGGCATTCTTGGCTGCCTCCCCACGATCAGAATTTCGGACACTTGGCAACTGGCATGTACTTCATGACGGTTGCAGTGATGTCCTTTTGCAACCTTCTGACAAGTCAATGGGGAAGCCGGATTCACTTAACCGCGTGACTATCTTAACAACCGCAGTGATTCACTTTAACAACGGTGGCAAGAAATGTCGTAAAAGGGAGCAGAATTCACTTGACAACCACCTCACTTAGCAACAGAAATTTTGGAATGGCCTGCGGTTGTAAATAGGGGATTATCTGCATAGATTCTCCTGCTTGAGCAAAGGGTTGGACTAGATGACCTCTGAGGTCCCTTCCAACTCTTGTTATTCTGATCTGTTCTGCAAATCCTGCTATTCCCTGACTTTGGGTGGGCTTCACAGCATTTCACAATAGTGAGAAATCCGGATTATGGAGAGTGTGAGGAAACAGCCAGTAAATATTAACAGAGTTGGAAGAGAGGGCATCTAGTCCAACCCCCAATATTAGTGGGGGGGGGGGGTTGACCCAGATTTTCTCCCACAGGGGTAAGTTAACTGATCTTCTCAAGGCCTGATTGGGGAGTTTGGATCCCCTAATCCTAGGGTTGGATCAGGTCATAGTTTGTTCTGATGCATTTTCCCGAAAATGGCCACGTCAAGGTTAACAGGCTGTCCTGGAGAACTTAAACTGCCCTTTCCCCATTGTGTGAGGTTGTGACTGACGTTGGCTGACAATGATATAGAGATTGAATTGTTTGTTCAGCTTATCCCACTAAGGCAGTGCTACTCAACCTTTGAAGACTTCAACTCCCAGAATTCCCCAGCCAGCTTTTCCCCGACTCACCCATCTTTTTTTTAAATTTTTTTTTTAAATATATATTGAATATACACATTAAAAAAACATTGAACGCGGTGGTGGTCTTTGACGTATATTTCTGTCAAATGATTTTTACATTGAGAAAGACACAAAAGTTATATACATTTATACCCACATATGTACATGTATACATTTGAGCTTTGTACGTTATTTTACTTCTTTTTCCTTAATCCTCAGGTATGAGGTCCCTCACCTCTTCCCTATTTCACCTTAAATTCTTTATTTCAATTTTGTGAACTCCCTTTCATGTCCCTCCAATAATAAAACTTATTCCATACTTTATAGTATTCTGATTTATCTTGTCCCTTCAATTCTAGTGTCAACCTATCCGTTTCGGCGCATTGTAATATCTTACCAATCCTAGCATCTTCACTTGCTTTCCAATTTTGGGCGAATATCATTCTTGCTGCCACGATTACATGAACAATTAGATAGGTATCAACTTTGCTAAATTTCTCTTCCATTATTCCCAGTAAGAACATCTCTGGTATATAGTGAATTTTTAACCCCCTCATTCCCTCTAGCCATGACCAAATTTTATACCAAAACTCCTGCCCAGCTCACCCATCTTAAAGTCACCAAGGCTGAGTAATGCTGCCTTTAGTGGGTGAGTATTTAGGAAGCAACAAGGATGTACAACGGCTTCCTCTTCTTGGCGTGGTGAAACCAATTAAGAATCCCAACGCTCGGGTGGGAGTCGTGCAGTTTAAGATGCAATTTATTGGCCAGGTGCATCAAAAGCGTATTTATTACCCATGGTTCACCTAATCACAGTCTCGGGGATTAGCCAGACTTTCTGGTTTGGGACAACACCACGATGCACAAACTAAACACAGGCGTTTCATTTGCACAATCCCCTGAGGCTAAAATGCAGCTGGTAGGTTTTGTGGAGCGGAGAGTGGTGGAAAAGAGCCACCTTTTTGTATGCTGTGTTTTCTTGGGCCGACCTGCTTTTGGGAGGAAACTATCGTTGCGTAGTTAAGGAAAATGGCTAAGGGACAAAGTTTGGTCTAATGCAGTTCTCCAACCTTGGCCACTTTAAGACTTGTGGACTTCAACTCCCAGAATTCCTCAGCCAACGTGTGGACTTCAACTTTGCTGGCTGAGGAATTCTGGGATTTGAAGTCCACAAGTCTTCACGTTGCCAAGGTTGGAAACCCCCTGAATTCTAATCAAAATTTCCCAAGCTGACCTACCTTGCGCTTTTAAAATCATCACACAAACAATACACAGGAGCACAATATGGGAACTGTAGTCCTAGCCCCCACCCCTTCCCCGGCGGCCCTCTTTAAGCGAGGGAGGGGCTGCGGGGAAACAACCCCGGGGGTGGGGGAAACCTCAGTGGATACTGTGGGGTGGTTATGGCAACCTTCTTGGACAAACATCTCTCGTTACTATCGCCTCTGAGCTAACTGACAATATGTTGTGTAAATATACCGCACCGGGTTTCCTGTTTCGTGGAGGCTTCCAAGGGGCAGGGAGGCTGGAGGAATGGATAGGAAGCGGATCAGGTGGGTCGAAATTCGAAGAATAAGAACCAGGGACCCAAAGACCCTCCTCTGGGCGTGCGTGTGTGTGTGTGTGTGTGTGTGTGAAAGGAACCCAGATTCCACACAGCTCTGAACCCTTAAGGCAAAACCAAATACAGGTGGTTCTCGCTGAACGGCCAATTGCTCAGCAACTGTTCGAATTTACGACGGACCTCCCCAGAGCTACTCAACCAGTTTTTGAAGTTTTGGCAGCCGTGCACGTAACACACACACACACACACACACACACACACACACACACACAAACGCACACAAGGTCATGTATGCCCAGTTACAGCCTCCCACACGTCACGTGACTGTGGTTTGCTATGTTTTGGTTGTTTTTTTGCCAGTTTCTAAGCAATTCCTTCTGGTTTCCATTTAAAGATTTGAAGTTGCCATTTGAAGTTGCCATTTGTTTGACCACTCTGATACATAGTCAAGATCTTTTTGTAGGGTAGCAGTATTGTCTGTGGTATTGAACAGCTTTACATCATCAGCGAAAAGAACGCAATTGCTCTTAATATGATCACAGAGGTCGTTTATGTAGAGTATGAAGAGGGTTGGTCCTAGAACACTGCCTTGGGGGACACCATTGTTGACAGGTACAGAATTTGATAGGACGCTCCCAATCTTGACCATTTGTTGTCTGTTTGACAGGAATGCTTCTATCCAGTTATTCAGTTGTCCAGAGATACCATAGGATTTTATTTTTAGGAGTAGTTTGTCGTGTACCACTGAATCAAAGGCTTTACAGAAGTCTATGTAGATTGCGTCTATTGCTTTGCCCTGGTCGAGTTGTGTCGTCCATATGTTTTTGCAGTGTAAGAGTTGCAGATTACAGGATAGTTTTTTTCTGAAACCAAATTGTTTGTTAGAGAGTAGGTTGTTTGTCTCTAAGTGGAGGATGATGGATTGGTTAATAATTGATTCCATGACTTTACAAGTGACGCAGCATAAGGAGATTGGCCTGTAATTTTCAACTAGGCTTGGGTCTCCCTTTTTGAAGATGGGGATGACTGTGGCTTGTGACCATAGTTTTGGCAAGGAGCTGGTCCTGAAAGATTTTTCAAAGATTATGCTTAGAGGTTTGGCTATGGCAGTGGATAGCTTTTTTAAGAAGTAGGCACATATTCCATCCGGTCCAATAGATAGGGATGGTTTTAGATTGCGTAGTGCTTTTTCAACATTGTCTTCTGTGAAATCGATATGTATTAGATCATTGTAGTTATCTGTGGTACGGCTAGGAAGTACTGGGCATGATCCATTGCTGTTTACAAATACTGAGCTGAAGAATGTGTTAAAGATGTTGGCTTTAATGGTGTCGTCGTTGCAGTCTTTACCATCAGGTCCTATCAGATGGTATCACAAGATGCCCCTTCTGGGGGGGGAAATAGACTTGTTTAACAACCACAGGTTTGCTTCATGACCGCACAAGGTTCACTTAATGGCCACGGCCACGCCTAACTGCTGTGAAATTCCCCAGGCCCAGCTGTGGAGTTGAACCCTACCCAGAGAAGAGCAACTAAGATGATGAAAGGCCTGGAGACTAAAAGATACAATGAACGGCTGCAGGATTTGGGTTTGGCTAGTTAAAGAAAAGAAGAATTAGGGGGGGACATGATAGCAGCCTTCCAGTATTTGAGGGGCTGCTCCAAAGAGAAGGGGGTCAATTTATTCTCCAAGGCCCCCAAAGGCCAGAGAAGGAATAATGGATGGAAACTGAACAAGGAGAGATTCAACCTGGAAATAAGGAGAAACTTTCTGACAGGGAGAACAATCAACCCGTGGAACAGTTTTGCCTTGTTGTGGGAGCTTCATCCCTAGAGGCTTTCAAGAGGAGACTGGACTGCCATCGGTCAGAAATGGTGTAGGGTCCCCTGCTTGGGCAGGGGGTTGGACTAGACGACCTCCCAGGTCCCTTCCAACTCTGTTAATCTGCATTCAGAGGCCAAATGCAGCTGCCACACAGCTGGTGCCATGAGCCCATGATGCTTTCCTGAAGGACATGGCCAGGGTGCCAATGGCCCAGCGGGCACAATTCAGAGGGTTGATGCTTCTCAGGAGCCACCTCCCTTCGGGAGAAGCCCTTCCGAAGGTGCACCCACGCCCTGAAGGTTGACAGATGAACGGGGCAGGTGAACCCTCTGCCAGGGAGATGCCAGGCTCTGTCATGGCAGCCGTTCGATTCCTCTGCGCTCTCTCCGCCCTGTTTTTGGCTTTGTAAGTTGTGTTGAGGGTCAGAAAGCGGGAGTGGGGGGAGGGTGTCTTGCTTTCAAACAGCCACAACTGGGGACTATAGTTTTAATACTGCAGCTGTGGGAATGGTCATAAGTTGGAAGTCACCCAGTTGGCTACGACTCCCAGTCTCCTGGTGATTGGCCTAGTCACCTAGTTGGCTTTCATGGCTAAGGCGGGAATAGAACTCCTCGTCTCCTAGTGATTGGCCCAGAGACACCCAGTTGCTTTCATGGCTAAGGCGGGACTAGAACTCCCTGTCTCCTAGTGATTGGCCCAGAGACACCCTGTTGGCTTTCATGCCTAAGGCGGGACTAGAACTCCCTGTCTCCTAGTGATTGGCCCAGAGGCACCCAGTTGGCTTTCATGGCCCAGTCACCCAGTTGGCTTTCATGGCTAAGGCGGGAATAGAACTCCTCGTCTCCTAGTGATTGGCCCAAAGTCACCCTGTTGGCTTTCGTGCCTAAGGCGGAACTAGAATTCCCCATCTCCTAATGATTAGCCCAAAGTCACCCAGCCGGCTTTCATGGCTAAGGCGGGACTAGAACTCCCCGTCTCCTAGTGATTGGCCCAAAGTCACCCTGTTGGCTTTCGTGCCTAAGGCGGAACTAGAATTCCCCGTCTCCTAGTGATTGGCCCAGAGACACCCAATTGGCTTTCATGCCTAAGGTGGGACTAGAACTCCCTGTCTCCTAATGATTGGCCCAAAGTCACCCAGCCGGCTTTCATGCCTAAGGCGGGACTAGAACTCCCTGTCTCCTAGTGATTGGCCCAGAGACACCCAATTGGCTTTCATGCCTAAGGCGGGACTAGAACTCCCTGTCTCCTAATGATTGGCCCAAAGTCACCCAGCCGACTTTCATGCCTAAGGCGGGACTAGAACTCCCTGTCTCCTAGTGATTGGCCCAGAGACACCCAGTTGGCTTTCATGCCTAAGGCGGGACTAGAACTCCCCGTCTCCTAGTGATTGGCCGAGTATGACTTCCATAACAAAAGGAATCAAATGTCGCCCTTCCAACAGATTTTCTCTGACACAGGCTTAAGTCTGGTTTTATTTATTTATTTGGTTTCTATAGCCGCCCGTCTCAGTCCGTGACTCTATGAATCATTCACCATCTCCCATATCTAAAAAAAGACATATTATTACGCCCCCCAAAAAAAGAAATATACCTTTCTGGTGTGAATGAGGCAGGGGAATCAACCCCCTGACTCTTGAGTGCCTGCTGGGTGTCCTTCCCACAATTCCAGGCTAGGCAAGGAAGGGGGAGCTGGTTCGTGTTTCTTTTCCTTTCCAAGTCTCTCCCACATTTCTATCACCACGAGTGAGTCATCTTTTGTCAGCCACAAAATGTTTTTCCAGGTAAAAGAAAAATGCCCAAGAGCTGAGATTTCTGATATTTACTCAGGGTAAATTCTTGGGAAAGCTGCAACTCACAAAACCGGCTGTGCAAAACGGGGACCCATCCCTTGACTCATAGCTGCAACGGGGATCGGAATTTGTGTCTCTGAGCCAGTCGATTGTGAAGCGAATCGCATGGTCCCCCCTGACTTTTGCTTGGGGAAAGCCAGCTGAGAAAGTCCCAAATGGGGATGACATGAACCCTGGGAAGCTGCAGCTGCCAAGTGTAAGGCAGAGGTCTCCAAACTTGGCCACTTTTAAGACTGGTGGACTTCAACCCCCAGAATTCTCCAGCCAGCTTGGCCTGGGGAATTCTGGGAGTCGAAATCCACAAGTCTTAAAGTGGCCAAGTTTGGGGAGCCCTGGTGTAGGGGCACGCGGGAAGGGTGGGATTCAAACATCCCAGCAACCAATTCGCTGCCCGGTTGCTGGGTGGGCATGTCCGTGGTGGGTGTGGCCTACCCAAACCGGAACCCTGGTGCCTCTGGGAGGGCAAAAACAGCCTTCCCTGAACTCTGGAGGCCCACCAGAAGCCGGAAACAGACCCATTTCTGGACTTCCGGTACTTCTGGCCCTCCCAGAGCCTCCGCACAGCCCCTGCACTTCCCTGCATCACGTGGAGACTTCTGGGAATGGGGTGGGTAGGCACGGTGCCAGCCAGTCAGGAATTCTACCAGTTCAGCAAATCAGATGACAACGTAACGTCCGGTTCGCCCAAACCGCCCTTGAACCGGTTGACTCTCAACCCTCTGCATGCAGGGTTACCAACCGCACCAATGTCGATTGTATCAGCGTGGGTGGGGATGCTGTGACAGTCGTAAGGGCGAGGATCGGCCCTGGGGGATATTTTCCCAGTGCTCTTCTAACACTCGTCAACCCACGGTTGTAAGTTGAGGACTTCCTGTGCAGTACACGCCAGGTGGAAAACTCTGGGAGTTGTAGTGTTGAAGGTTGAGAAACGGGGTCCCAAGACACTAAGTTTGATTGTGTTATCCATTTTCACAAGATCCACACAAATGGCCTGCAAACACCCCCCCTCCCCTCCCCTCTCCCTCCCCCCACATTTTATATTCTTCCTGGCTTTTCTGCTTTGGATTCAAACTTTGCTCCTTTCCTGCAAGGATGCACAGCTTTAATCTGCTCTTTGCTGCCCCCCCCCCCCCATGGGAAACCAATCCAGGCACCCCTTGGCTGCTGTGGGATTCAATATTTGTTTTACTACCAGTTCTGTGGGTGTGGCTTGGTGGGCGTGGCTTGGTGGGGGTGGCAGGGGAAGGATACCCCAACCCCACTAACCTGCTTTCCAGCTCCGTTCTCCCTGTGCAGGGCAACCAAAGAAGAGCCAGCCGATCAGCTGGGACTCCATGGGAGGCGGAGAAGAGATGGGGTTGGCGGGGCCAGTCAGAGGTGGGATTGGCCAGTTCTCCGAACTAATCAAAGTTTCCGCTCCCGGTTCTCCAGAACTGGTCAGAACCAGCTGAATCCCACCTCTGCCTTGGTCCAGGGAAGTTGGTGGAGGGAGCACCCATCAGTGGAACCCCTTGCCTCCTGGGTGCTCCGTCCCCGGAGGTTTTCAAGAATAGACTGGACAGCCATTTGTCTGGGATGATATAGGGCAGAGGTCCCCAAACTTGGCCAACTTTAAGACTTGTGGACTTCAACTCCCAGAACTCCTCAGCTTTGCTGGCTGGAGTTCTGGGAGTTGAAGTCCACAAGTCTTAAAGTTGGCCAAGTTTGGGGACTCCTGATATAGGGTTTCCTGTTTGACTAGAAGACCGCTAAGGCCCCTTTCCAATGTTATTCTATGTTCTAAATCAGAGGTCTCCAAACTTGGCCAACTTTAAGACTTGTGGACTTCAACTCCCAGAATCCTCCAGCCAGCTATGAAGCCCACAAGTCTTAAAGTTGGCCAAGTTTGGGGACCCCTGGTCTAAATTGACGCCAGGGAGCTTTGGAGGGGGGTCGGTCAAGAGGTTTTCAAGAATAGACTGGGCAGCCTCTTGTCTGGGATGGAATAAACGCCTCCCGCCCTGAACAGTGGGGGGTTGGACTAGATGACCTCCCAGATTCCTTCCAGCCCTCGGGTTCTATGATATACACGAGATCTTCACTTCTCTCCTGTCTGGAGGGGGGGGCGGGTTTCTCCAAACGTCGCGCCTTTAACACGTGTGGACTTCAACTCCCAGAATTCCCCAGCCAGCGGCGGGTCTCCCATCCAGGCTTGGCCCCTCCCCATGAGCAGGGAGGGGCGCCCTGCCACGCCCCCCGCCAGCCAGCCAGCCAGCCAGTCCGGGGCTCGAGAGAAAGGCGGAGGGGGCGTGGCTTCCTCAAACTGGCCAATCCCGCGGCGGCCCGGGCTCCATTCATAAATTGTGGCAAGCGACTTTTTCCACTGCGGGGAAGGGAGCGGGCTCCGCGATCCGGGCAGCAGCCCCGATTTGCCGGCGCCTTCGCCCGGAAGCGCCCCCTGGAGGCCAGCCGCGGAGGATGCACGTGGTCTCCCCGCCTCGGGCTCCGGGGTGGGCTCGGCGGCTTCATCCATGCGGGGCGCCTTTTGCGGGCTCGCTTCGGCTTTCTGGTTCACCCCCGGCGGCAGATTGGGAATCGCAGGGCTGGAAGGGACCCCTAGAGATCGTCTAGTCCGACCCCCTACCCAAGGTGGGAGACCTTATTCCCTCGCCGACAAATAAATGGCACTCCGAGCTTTCCCTGAAGACCTCCAGCCCCATGACGGTGCCGCTTCCCCCTGGTGCTTTAAAGGGGTGTCTCCATCTAGGACAGGGGTCCCCAAACTTTGGGATTCTGGGAGTTGGAAGTCCGCAAGTCTTACAAGTTGCCAAGTTTGGAGATCTCTGGTCTAGGGTCTCCTGCTTGAGCAGGGGGTTAGACTAGAAGACCTCCGAGGTCCCTTCCAGTTCCTATTCTATTTTATTCTATTCGCTATTCTATATGCTATTCTATTCTATTCTATTCCTTCATTCTATTCCATTCTATTCTATATCCATTCCAATTTCTATTCTATTCCTTATTCTATTCTATTCTATTCTATTTTCTATTCTATATGCTATTCAATATTCTATTCTATTCTATTCTATTCCTTCATTCCGTTCCGTTCCATTCTATATTCTATTCATTCCAATTTCTATTCTATTCCTTATTCTATTCTATTCTATATTCTATTCTATATTCTATTCTATATTCTATTCTATATGCTATTCAGTATTCTATTCTATTCCTTCATTCCATTCCATTCTATTCTATATTCTATTCATTCCAATTTCTATTCTATTCCTTATTCTATTCCTTATTCTATTCTATTCTATTCTATATTCTATTCTATATTCTATTCTATATGCTATTCAACATTCTATTCTATTCTATTCCTTCATTCCGTTCCATTCCATTCTATATTCTATTCATTCCAATTTCTATTCTATTCTATTCTATTCTATTCTATTCTATTCTATTCTATTCTATTCTATTCTATGTTCTATTCTATATTCTATTCTATATGCTATTCTATATGCTATTCAATATTCTATTCAATATTCTATTCTATTCTATTCCTTCATTCCGTTCCATTCCATTCTATATTCTACTCTATTCATTCCAATTTCTATTCTATTCTATTCTATTCTATTCTATGTTCTATTCTATATTCTATTCTATATGCTATTCTATATTCTATTCTATATGCTATTCTATTCCTTCATTCCATTCCATTCTATTCTATATTCTATTCATTCCAATTTCTATTCTATTCCTTGTTCTATTCTATTCTTCTATTCTATTCTATGTTCTATTCTATATTCTATTCTATATGCTATTCAATATTCTATTCAATATTCTATTCTATTCTATTCCTTCATTCCGTTCCATTCCATTCTATATTCTACTCTATTCATTCTAATTTCTATTCCATTCCATTCTATTCCTTATTCTATTCTATTTTCTATTCTATTCTAAAACAAGAGTTTCCAAACTTGGCCACTTTAAGACTTGTGGACTTCAACTCCCAGAATTGCCAGAGCCAGCATGACTAGCTGAGGAATTCTGGGAGTTTGAAGTCCACAAATCTTTAAAAAGTTGCCAAGTTTGGAGATCCCCGTATTAAAATTTAGACCAGGGCTTTCCAATCTAGGCAAGGGGTGAGCTTCAAACTCCCAGAATCCTCCAAGCCAGCATCCTTTTAAGAGTGGTGGGCTTTGTGGCTGGCTGGGGAATTCTGGGGAGTTGAAATCCCCCCACTCTTCAAGCTGCCAAGGGGTGAGAAACGCCGCTCCAGTCTAGGGGAGGGGAACTACATCCCCCATCATCCCCCGAGCACCAGTAATACCCACACTGCAATGGATGGACCCTCCTCTAAATCTACCCATTGGCTGGAATGAGAGAGAAAAAAGTTGGGGTCCGTTGCCTTTTGCTGCCAGCTTGTCCCTGCCCACAGGAAGGTGCCAACTTTTCCGGGCAGATGAGAAAGTTACCCCCTGGCTGAATTCGAAAGCACTTCTTCTTTAACCAGCCCCGAAATGCTGCCTTGACGCCCCATGTTTGAGCAGAAAGGCGGGGCGCCTCTTGACGCGCTCATGAAAACAGTAATCATCATTTCAGGCAGGTCGGAAAATTCCTGCCAGCCCAGCTGGGCAAGACGGGGCATGACAGGCGCTCTGCCCGTCTCCTCCTAGCTCTGCTTTTAGCAGCCATGCCAAAGGCTTCCCTGTGCCAGATCACAGGGGGCCGAAACACACCTAGAGGAATGCAAGCGGTTTTGGTCACCAGGAAACCAAAAAGATGTTGAGACTCTGGAAAGAGCGCAGAGAAGAGCAACCAGGATGATGAGGGGACTGGAGGCTCAAACATACATTGAACGGTTGCAGGAACTGGGCCTGGCTGGTCTAGGGAAAAGAAGGACCAGGGGAGACAGGAGAGCAGCCTTCCAGTAGTGTTCCAGCATGCTCAATAGCAGGAACTGGGAGAGGGATCTCGGAGTCTTAGGGGACAACCAGCTAAATAGGAGCCAGCCGTGTGCAGCGGCAGCCAAAAAAGCTCATGCAATCCTAAATTGTATTAACAGAGGGACACAATCGAGATCAAGGGAGGTACTAATACCACTCTGTAAAGCCTGAGTAAGACCACACCTAGAGTACTGCATCCAGTTTTGGTCACCACATTATAAAAAAGATGTTGAGACTCCGGAAAGAGTGCAGAGAAGAGCAACCAGGATGATGAGGGGACTGGAGGCTAAAACATGCAATGAATGGTTGCAGGAATAAGAATAAGAATAAGAATAAGAATAAGAATAAGAATAAGAATAGAATAGAATAGAATAGAATAGAATAGAATAGAATAGAATAGAATAGAATAGAATAGAATAGAGAGTGGAATAGAATGGAATAGAATAGAATATAGAGTGGAATAGAATAGAATAAAATAGAATATATAGAGTGGAATAGAATGGCATAGAATAGAATAGAAGAATAGAATAGAATAGAAGAATAGAATAGAAGAATAGAATAGAATAGCAGAATAGAATAGAATAGCAGAATAGAATAGAATTCGTTATTGGTCAAGTGTGATTGGACACACAAGGAATTTGTCTTGGTGAAAATGCTCTCAGTGTACATAAAAGAAAAGAGACATCCGTCAAGAGTGAAGAATCACCAGGTACAACACTTAATGATACTCATAGGGTATAATAAGCAATCAAATCATACTAGGAAACAGTCAATATAAATCGTACTGGGCATGGCTAGTCTAGTCTAGTGAAGAGAAGGTCCAGGGGAGACATGATAGCATCTTCCAATATTTGAACTTTGGGCCAATCGCCAGGAGACGGCGAGTTCCAGTCCCGCCTTAGCCATGAAAGCCAGCTGGGTGACTTTGGGCCAGTCCTTCTGTCCACCTGACGGGGTTTCTGTTCTGACGAAAATTGAAGGAGGGAAGAGTATGTTCACGGCCTTGACTTCTTTGTAAAACATAAGAAATAATGTCCATAAAACCAGAAAGATTGTGTGTAATGATGGGTGGGATTCATAGCTGTTCACCTGGGGTTTCTCCACCACCTGGCAGTCTGGGAGACGTAGCCCTGCCCTTTGGCCCTCCCAGCTCTCCCCGTTTCCCCCCCCCTCCTCCTCCAAGCCCTTCGCACCTGGGAGGAGCAAAGCACAAAACGCTTTATAATTACTGGGAGAAACCTTGTCCTGTGCACCCTTCGCTCTCAGGCAGCCGCTGGGATTAATAGCCCTGATGCGCCTCTCTGGCCTCCCTTTCCTGGAGGAGCCCAACCAAAGGTGGATCGTGGCCCGGCCGTTCCCCGCAGGGAGATCCCCGGAGAGCCACTCCAACCTGCTCCACCGAAAAAAATGTGGGAAGCCAAGTTTGACACTTGACGAGCCTTTGCAAACAAACCTCTCCAAAATCTTCTTGACTCAGGTTTCTGCTGGGCTGGAAATGGCACCCAGGGAGTCCGGATACAGCTGTGTGGCAGGCTGCAGTTGGCCTCAGAATGCAGATTAACAGATTTGGCAAGGACCTGGGAGGTCATCTAGTCCAACCCCGGCCCAAGCAGGAGACCCTAAACCATCCCAGACAGATGGCAGTCCAGTCTCTTCTTGAAAGCCTCCAGGGATGAAGCTCCCACAACTTCTGAAGGCAACTTCTGTTCCATGGGTGGATTGTTCTCCCTGTCAGGAAATTCCTCCTTATTAACAGGTTGAATCTCTCCTTGTTCAGTTTCTATCCATTCTTCCTTGTCTGGCCTTTTCAGATGTTTTGTCCTTGACTTATAACCGTTCATTTAGCAGACACTCAAAGTTAAAACAGCACTGAAAAAGGGGCACTTGGGAGCGATCCTCACCCTTATGACCAGTCCACGCACTTACGACCGTCTCACTTGGCAACCAGCACATGTTTGTCATGGTTGCAGCACCCCCCAGGTCACATGACCTCCATTTGACACCTTCCCAGCCAGTCTGTGCGGTGGGCGGGGGGGAGCCAAATTCACTTAACGGCCACACGATTCGCTTAATAACAGCAGTGATTTGCTTGACAACGTGGCAAAAAAAGGGTCATAGAATTGGGTGCATCTGGCTAAACAAGTGCCTTGTTCAGCCATGAAGAAGTACCAAATTTTACCACACTTTATAGTTTTGCAGACTGTGGTGTTTTTGGTTACGTTCACCACCAGGAGGCAGTATAGACCAGTTTTTGCCCTCCCTAAGAAGCATCAGAGGTGGGGGGGGGATACCGCCCCCCACGGTGCTTTATAGACTTTCTGGCCAGTTTACAACGTCAAACTCTTGGCCCCAACAATCTGGGTCCCCATTTTACTGACCTCGGAAGGATGGGAGGCCGAGGCAACCTTTGAACTCTGTCAGGATCGAAAATCCAGACTGTGGGCAGAGTTTGCCTGCAATGCAAACCACTTTAACCACTTGTGGCACTTCGGTTCTTTGACTATGAAACTTTTACTACTCTAAGATGTCCCAGAGGTGCTTTTTCCAAGAGGCGATTGGACTTCCTTGTTTTTCTCTGAAGACATTTTGCTTCTCATCCCAGAAGCTTCTTCAGCTCTGACTGGATGGATGGTGGGGAAAGGAAGGATTGATACTCCTTGCAGACAGCTGGTCATTTGCATCCTTTTGAGAGGGCTGTTAAGGTCACCTGGAGGTTTATCTGTGTCCTCAGGGTCACCCGAGTGGTGCAAATGGCTGTGGAGCCTTCTTGGCTGCAGGATGGACACTCTTCAAATGGTGCAGGAGTTGGAACGGGGTTTCCAGAAAAGTTTTCAGACTACAGGAACCATTTGCGCTTCAGTTTGAGATGCAGACAACACAGACTCATCCCCAACAGCCTGCACCTGTGTTCACAGATAAACCCCCCAGGTGGCCTCAACGGACCCTCTAAAAAGGATGCAAATGACCAGCTGTCTGCAAGGAGTATCAATCCTTCCCTTCCCCACTGTTGAACTAGAGTTGAAGAAGCTTCTTGGATGAGAAGTGAAACATCTTCAAAGAAAAACAAAGAAGTTAAGCTGCCTCTTGAAAAAAAAAATAGCCCCTTTGGGACAACCTGGATGACTGAGAATCTCCAAATAAATTTAACTTTGGACCCTGGAAGAAATGTGGACTTCAGTGCCCAGAATTCCAGGCTGGGTGGGGAACTCTGGGAGTTGAAGTCCACAAGTCTTAAAGTCGGCAGGTTTGGAGACCCCTGATTTAATTTGGAGGTCTCTTTCTTGCTGGAATTCCAGACACTGTTTTGTTAACCAAGGTAAGGATTCAACAGGCCATGTGAATGCACCCAAACGTACAATTTTAAAATGTGACATATTAAAATCTGATTTTTGTAGCCTCGGTTAAGATCAGGATTAGCATTTGCATTTAAGTAAAACCAACTTGGTTTAATTACCTGAAAATATTGCCCTACAAAACTCAGAAAATTTGCTTTCTCTGTTTTGCTTTTCCCACCAGGTGGCATCAGCCTCCATGCTTTGGGGCAGGGGTCTCCAACCTTGGCCACTTTAAGACTTGTGGACTTCATTTTTTAAAAAATGTGGAAAAGCACAGTACAAATTATAAAAAAATAAAAAAAATAAAAACTCAAAAATGTTGCTACTAGAAAATGTCAAGTTTTGGTTCTAATATCAGGGGGGGAAAAGTGAATTTTTATCCTACTCAAAATAAATGCTTGGAATATATGAGGGTTTCCCCCCCCAGTTTGACACATTCAAAGATGCCATTTTGAACTTGAAATATTTTTCATACCGCGAGAATCTATTAGAAATAAAGGAAGTATTATTATCATGAGAAAAAAAAAAGACTTGTGGACTTCAACTCCCAGAATTCCTCAGCCAGCCAACTTTGGGGAGTTGAAGGCCACAAATCTTAGTGGCCAAGATTGGAGACTCCTCCTTTGGGAGGGCGATTCTGTTTTTTAATTCATAAATATTAAAGAGGAAATGTATTAAATAAATATGAGGAATTTCATGGCGGCCATATGTGTGATCTCATGCTCCTTATTTTTATTTATATCCCACTTTTATTATTTTTTATAAATAATTCAAGGCAACGAATGTTTCCAACACACCTTCCTCCTATTTTCCCCACACAAATCACCTGGCCCAGGTAGGTTGGGCTGAGAGAGAGAGAGAGAGAGAGTCCCAAAATCAGCCAGTTGGCTTTTGTGCCCAAGGCAGGATTTGAACTCGGGATCTCCTGATTTCTAACATTGCTATCTTAGCCACTAGACCAAATTGTCTCTCTTGAAACCTAACGTGTATTGCAACGAGCCTGCAATGTAGACCACTGTGAGAGACACATGGTCTTGCTGCTTAGTGGGGAGAAACTAGGAAACGCAAAACTTGCCTCAAAAAGTTAGGATAAAATACGTTTTTTGCTCTGGATGAGATCTAGTTTAACAAAGAGAGGGATCAGGATGAGGGCAGTGACGCACAATAACAGGGTTCTAATACTTGGGGCACTGTCCCAGAGAAGATGGGGCCAATCTGTTCTGACCCAAACCTTGTTCCAAGTAAACAAACACCAAACAGAGATAAAAGCAAAACCTTTTAATGATTCTTTACGAATTCCATTCCTTCCCGGTTAAAAGGCTGTTTCAAACTCATTGTCTCTGATAAAAACGAGCCTTGCCAAGGTGGTGCAAGGCTGCCAAGAACACTAGATAAAGTTGCCAAGAAATATTTCAAACACAAAGAGTCAAACACCAACCAAGATACTCTGAACATCCACAAGGCTTGAGTGCAAAAACTTCTTTGCTTCCTGCAAAGAACTCCGCTTTCTCAGCTGGCTTTTATCTCTTAAGGGAGGGGCCATCACCTTGCAGCCTTACTCCCGAGTCACCCGTGCTGCTGCAGCTGCTTTTTTCTTCGAGCAGCCCTGCGTGCACACGCACTGGGCACAGGCTCCTCGGGGGCCTCTTCCTCACTGCTGCCAGCCTCCACAATCTCCAAAGGCCGCATTCCACTCCCTGATGGTCCTGGCCCCATCCCTGCACCACACGCAGGCCCCTCATCCAAGTCCTCGCTCTCCGAGACCTCAGCCATCCGCACCTGCTGCCAGCGGACCACAACACAATCCCTTCTCCAAAACGCAGCTCCGGTGGCATTTAGAGGTGGAGCTCTTGCCTCACAATCAGGAGACGGTGAGTTCGATGCTAGGTAGAGGCTAATATTTGGAATAGAGTCTCCTGCTGGAGCAGGGGGTTGGACTAGATGACCTTCAAAGTCCCTTCCAACTCTGTTGTTCTATGGGGTCCTAGAGCACCTGAGCACACAAATGGCGGGAAGCGCATCAAGCAACCTTTTGAACTAAGGAGAAATTTCTTGACAGAACCACTAACCAGTGGAATGACTTCCCTCCAGAAGTTGTGAGTGCCCCCAACACGGGAGGTTTTCAAGAAGTGACAGAATAACAGAGTTGGAAGGGACCTTAGAGGTCTTCTAGTCCAACCCCCTGCTTGAGCCGGAGAATCTATTCCAAATATCCTATACCAATTCAGACAAAGGGCTGTCTAATCTCTTCTTAAAAACGCATCTACAACTTCCAGGGAGAAGATGTTCCACTGATTAATGGTTCTCCCTGTCAGGAAATTCTACCTTAGTTCTAGGTTGCTTCTCTCCTTGATTAGTTTCCATCAATTGCTTCTTGTCCTGCCCTCAGGTGCTTTGGAGAATAATTTGACCCCCTTCTTCTTTGGGGCAGCCCCTCAAATATTGGAAGACTGCTACCGTGTCACCCCGGTCCTTCTTTTCAACAGCGAGGAGGAGGGGATCAAGCCATTCTCCAAGGCACCTGAAGGCCAGGCAAGGAATAATGGGTGGAAACTGATCAAGGAGAGATTTTTCAACCTGGAAATAAGGAGGAATTTCCTGACAGGGAGGACAATCCACCCATGGAACAGAAGTTGCCTTCAGAAGTTGTGGGAGCTTCATCCCTGGAGGCTTTCAAGGAAGAGACTGGGCTGCCATCTGTCAGGAATGGTGGACGGTCTCTACTTGGGCGGGGGGTTGGACTAGATGACCTCCAAGGTCCCTTCCAACTCTGTTATTCTGTTGTTATTTTGTTTTTCGGAAGTTGTGGGAGCTTCATCCCTGGAGGCTTTCAAAGAAGAGACTGGGCTGCCATCTGTCAGGAATGGTGGACGGTCTCCTGCTTGGGCGGGGGGGTTGGACTAGATGACCTCCAAGGTCCCTTCCAACTCGCTTAATCTGTAAAAAATCTATAAATCTTTACTACCACAGAATCGGTAGTAAAAAAAATTTGAATCCCACCACTGTAAGGAAGAGAGGAACGAAAGGGGAAGGAAGAGAGGAACAAAAGGAAGAAGAGAGGAACGAAAGGGGAAGGAAGAGAGAACGAAAGGGGAAGGAAGAGAGGAACGAAAGGGGAAGGAAGAGAGGAACGAAAGGGAAGGAAGAGAGGAACGAAAGGGGAAGGAAGCAGAGGTGGTTTTCAGCCAGTTCTGATCACTTCTGCAGAACCGGTAGCGGAAATTTTGAGGAGTTGGGAGAACCAGCATAAATCCCACCTCCGACTGGCCCCACCCACCCCATCTCTTCTCTGCCTCCTGAGTCCCAGCTGATCGGCTGGGTCTCCTTTGGTTGCCCTGCACAGGAGAACGGAGCTGGGAAGCAGGTCAGTGGGATGGGGAGGGAAAGGGGGTTTTGCAGTATATTCATCCCCTGCCACACCCACCAAGCCACGCCCACAGGACCAATAGTAAAAAAAAATGTTGAATCCCACCACGGGCTGAGACCCTCAGCGGGCCAGAGCAAGCAAGACAGGCCTTTGTGCTTGAGTTCCGCAGGGGTCTCCGTGGCAATGGAGCTGGAGGTCACAGAGGAGAGCGCATGACATCTGCGGCCCCGGCCCCACAAGCACCATCAGCCATGGCCAAGGGGAGAGAGATGGCGCGGGTCAAGCAGGCAGGCCCACAAAAGACCCCAGGTCAGCCCTCAGCAGCATGGGGGGAGGGTGGGGCACCAGTTTTCCCAGTCCCAGTAGAGGGCAGACCAGCAACTGGGAGGAGGCTGGGACACTGACAGCGATTCTGGCTTTGCAACGTCTCCCAAGGGGCGACAAGGAGGGGCCCATTTCTCAGAGCCCTTTGGGGTCCCCCGTTATTTCCAACCTCGCCCCTTCCAGAAAACCTGCCCTTGGGCAGCTGAAGACCCTTGGGGGGGGAAACAGGGAGGGTGGGCAGGGCGCTTCTTGACAAGAGTTGCCAGCTAGGTAGCCAGAGCTAGAGCACTTAGACTGATATACGGCTTCACGGTGCCTTATACGGCCCTCTCTAAGTGGTTTACGGAGGGCGCCTCCTGCCCCCCAACAATCTGGCTCCTCGTTTTAACAACCTGGGAAGGACGGAAGGCTGAGTCAACCTTGAGCTCTGGTCAAGATCGAACTACTAGCAGTTGGCAGGGTCAGCCTGCAAAACTACATTCTGACAACTGGGAAGGAAGGGAGGGAAGGAAGGAAGGAAGGATGAAGAAGGAAGGAAGGAAGGAAGGAAGGAAGGAAGGAAGGAAGGAAGGAAGGAGGGAAGGAAGGAAGGGAAGGAAGGAAGGAAGGAAGGAAGGAAGGAAGGAAGGAAGGAGGGGGAGGGAGGGAGGGGGAGAGGAGGGAAGGAAGGAAGGAAGGAAGGAAGGAAGGAAGGAAGGAAGGAAGGAAGGAAGGAGGGAGGGAGGGAGGGAGGGAGGGAGGGAGGGAGGAAGGAAGGAAGGAAGGAAGGAAGATGGAAGGAAGGAAGGAAGGAAGGATGAAGAAGGAAGGGAAGGAAGGAAGGATGAGGGAGGAAGGAAGGAAGGAAGGAAGGAAGGAAGGAAGGGAAGGAAGGAGGGAGGGAGGGAGGGAGGGAGGAGGAGGGAGGAGGGAGGAAGGGAGGAGGAAGGAAGGAAGGAAGGAAGGAAGGAAGGAAGGAGGGAGGGAGGGAGGGAGGAAGGGAAGGGAGGAAGGAGGAAGGAAGGAAGGAAGGAAGGAAGGAGGAAGGGGAAGGGAGGGAGGGAGGGAGGGAGGAGAAGGAGGGAGGAGGGAGGGAGGAAGGAAGGAAGGAAGGAAGGAAGGAAGAAGGAATGAAGGAGGGAGGGAGGGAGGGAGGGAGGGGAGGAGGAAGGAAGGAAGGAAGGAAGGAAGGAGGGAGGGAGGGAGGGAGGGAGGAAGGAAGGAAGGAAGGAAGGAAGGAAGGAAGGAAGGAAGGAAGGAGGAGGAAGGAAGGAAGGAAGGAAGGAAGGAAGGAAGGAAGGAAGGAAGGAGGGAAGGAAGGAAGGAAGGAAGGGGAGGGAGGGAGGGAGGGAGGAAGGAGGAGGGAGGGAGGGAGGAGGAGGAAGGAAGGAAGGAAGGAAGGAAGGAAGAAGGAAGGAAGGAAGGGCAATAGCACTTAGATTTATATTTATTTATTTATTTTTATTTGTCAATTGCTTACAAGATAATAGGTATAAGTAAAAACATAGTTATGAATACATGGATACATATAAGAAAAATAAGAGAAACAATAGGACAGGGACGGTAGGCACGTTGGTGCGCTTATGCACGCCCCCTACAGACCTCTTAGGAAAGGGGTGAGGTCAATAGTAGACAGTCTAAGGTTAAAGTTTTGGGGGTTTGGGGAAGAAACCACAGAGTCAGGTAGAGTATTCCAGACATTGACCACTCTGTTGCTGAAGTCGTATTTCCTGCAATCAAGTTTGGTGCGGTTTACTTTGAGTTTGTATCTATTGTTTACTCTTGTGTTGTTATGGTTGAAGCTGAAGTATTCATTGACAGGTAGGACATTGCAATGTATGATTTTATATACCATATTTAGATCAGACCGAAGGCAGCGTAGTTCTAGGTTTTCTAGGTCTAGAATTTCAAGTCTGGTGGCATAAAATATTCTGCAAGGAATAGAGGAGTGGAGAACTCTTCTTGTGAAATATTTCTGGACTTTCTCAGCTGTGTTAATATCAGATACGTAATGTGGGTTGCAGACTGATGAGCTGTATTCGAGTATTGATCTAGCAAATGTTTTGTATGCTCTAGTTAGTAGTGTAATATTACCAGAGAAAAACTTACGTAAGATTTGGTTAACAACTCTTAATGCCTTTTTGGCTATGTAGTTACAGTGGGCTCTAGAACTTAGATCATTAGAGATGAGAACTCCAAGATCCTTGACAGAGTTTGGATCATCAACAAGGTCTTGACTATTCAGCCTGTATTTTATTTTCTGATTTTTTTTGCCAATATGTAAGACAGAGCATTTATTTGTTGAGATTTGAAGTTGCCATTTGTTTGACCATTCTGATACATAGTCAAGATCTTTTTGTAGGGTAGCAGTATTGTCTGTGGTGTTGAATAGATTTACATCATCAGCGAAGAGAACGCAGTTGCTCTTAATATGATCACAGAGGTCATTTATGTAGAGTATGAAGAGAGTTGGTCCTAGAACCCTTGGGGGACACCACTGTTGACAGGTACAGAATTTGATAGGACGCTCCCATATATCCCGCTTCACAGTGTTTCTACAGCCCACTCTGAGCAGTTTGCAGAGTCAGCCTATTTGCCCCCAACAATCTGGGTCCTCATTTTACCGACCTGGGAAGGATGGAAGGCTGAGTCCACCTTGAGCCGGTCAGGTTCAAACTCCTGGCAGCTGGCAGAGTCAGCATGAAATGCTGCATGTTCACACCACTGCGCCACCATGGTTCCAGATGCCCTCATAGGGAAGACATCCGTTTCCTGCTTCATCCATGCCCACATGCCTGGAAATCTGGCACACCCGAGCCACAGAAAGCACCCCAAGGAATCCAGGTTCCCATGCTCCCCTGCCAAACAGCCGCCCAGCCAAGCAGAGAGAACTGAACGGGACCCTCTGGGCGATGTTCAGTGGCTTTTATGCCCCTCTCAACCTTGCTCTGGTATAGGCAGGGTCTGCTTGGGCAGGAGGTGGGCTAGATGACCTACAAGGTCCTTTCCAACTCTGTTCATCTGTATCTGTATCTGCTAGCTCTGCCTTGCTCCCAACTTTCAGACGTGGGCAGTTCAACTCCCAGAATTCCCCAGCCAGCATCCTTGGCCATATAATTCCCCACTCGAATTCTGGGAATTGAAGTCTCCACGTCTTAAAAGTTGCCACGCTTGAAGGTCCCTGCTTCAAACCCTTACCTGCTGGGCAGGGTGGTACCTAGGAAGGTGGATGGTGGGTGGGATGGATTCCAGGTAAGCAGCAATTTCCCAGGAAGAAGGGAGCCCGTACCAAGGAGACGAGAGATGGCAGAGTCCGGAGAGGAAGTGGCTTAGGAGAGCCACGCCCTAGAACCTCCCAGGGGTCCCCAAACTTGACCACTTTAAGACTTGTGGACTTCAACTCCCAGAATTCTCCAGTCAGCTATGGAGAATTCTGGGAGTTGAAGTCCACAAGTGTTAAAGTGGCCAAGTTTGGAGACCTCTGGCTTAGAGTAAAAAGTCTGTAGAGATTCTCCATCATCCAGGGTTGTCCCAAAAGTGCTTTTTGGGGGGGGACAAACAGGATCTAGATGATGACTGAGAATTTCTGCAGACGTTTAGCTATGCATTTTGGGATGGACACCCTCTGAAAGGTGGAATGGATTTCCAGAGGGAAAAATTGCAGATTACAAGAACCCTTTGCACCACTCGGGTGACCCTGAGGACACAGATAAACCTCCAGGTGACCTCAACAGCCCTCTCAAAGGATGCAAATGACCAGCTGTCTGCAAGGAGTATCAATCCTTCCCTTCCCCACCATCCATCCAGTCAGAGCTGAAGAAGCTTCTTGGATGAGAAGCAAAACGTCTTCAGAGAAATACAAGGAAGTCCAATTGCCTCTTGGAAAAAGCACCTCTGGGACATCTTAGAGTAGTAAAAGTTTCATAGTCAAAGAACCGAAGTGCCACAAGTGGTTAAAGTGGTTTGCGTTGCAGGCAAACTCTGCCCACAGTCTGGATCTTGGATCCTGACAGAGTTCAAAGGTTGCCTCAACCTTCCACCCTTCCGAGGTCAGTAAAATGGGGACCCAGATTGTTGGGGCCAAGTTTGACGTTGTAAACTGGCCAGAAAGTCTGTAAAGCACCGTGGGGGGGGAGGGGGGCGGTATAAATCTAAGCCTGCAATGCTATTGCTGTTTAGTCCAGCAAGAGTCTGTCGATTGTGCGCAAGCAAATGAAGCACCGGGCCCCAGATGGACAGTCCTAACGTCGTTCTTGGGCTCAGCCTGCCCCTTGCCCCCTTCCGATCGCTGCCCCTTCTTCCCAGGCAGGCCTGGAAGGAGCCAAGGGGATGGAAGCCCCCAAGGCCCCCAAGAAACCCACCAGCAGCCGAGGCCTCTTCAACACCAACATGGGACCTCTGCAGCGCCAGCTCCGCCTGGGCGAGTACAACCTGCTCAAGTGTGCGGCCATGTTTGAGAGCGACTTCGTCCAGGTAAGAGGGCAGGAAGGAGCCGGGCACCGGGCCATGGCCCCATCCAGCCAGTGGTGGGGTTCAAAAAATTTTTTATGACCGGTTCAGTGGGCGTGGCTTGGTGGGCGTGGCAGGGGAAGGTTACTGCCAAATCCCCATTCCCTCCCCAACCCCACTAACCTGCTTTCCAGCTCCGTTCTCCTGTGCAGGGCAACCCAAGGAGACCCAGCCGATCAGCTGGGGCTCAATGGGAGGCGGAGAATAGAAGATGGGGTTGGCGGGGCCAGTCAGAGGCGGGATTTGCCGGTTCTCCGAACGACTCAAAATTTCTGCTACCAGTTCTGTAGAACCGGTAAGAACCGGCTCAATCCCACCTCTGCGTCCAGCCCCCCCCCCCAGGAAGCAGCCGTGCTTAGGAATACAGGTACCATGTTTCTCCAACAATACGGCCTCCCCAATAGGAAGTCCCAGCATGTTTTAGAGGCATGAAATGAAATTAAGCCACTCCCCCCAAATTAAGGCCTATACTAAACATGCGAAATGGGGGGGGGAATGGTGGGGGGGGCTTGCCGTTAGGAAGTACTTTTGTGGCACACCCAGATGTTATGTCCCACCTTCTAAAATAAACAGTTAAGGCTGAAAGCAGCAGTCCTTGTAAAGAAAGGCAGCAAACAGGAAAATGTTATGTCCCACCTTTTAAAGTAAACAGATAAGGCTGAAAGCAACAGTCCTTGTAAAGAAAGGCAGCAAACAGGAATTTTCACAGATAGCTCAATAAGTAAAAGTTCCAACGAACTAAATCCAAGACTCAACAAGATTCTTCAGATCAAAATCCTTCACAAAATAATTCCAATAAGTAGAAGTTCCAACGAATTAAATCCAAATCCCAACAAAATATTTCAGATCAAAATCCTCCAAACTGTGCTCTTCAGTTCTCCTTGCAAATAGACACTTTGTTCGGACAAAGTGCAAAGTCATATCTCTCCTTTATAGAGTAACTAATTAGTCTAATTGCTGGTCTGCTCTCCTACTGTATCCTCGTTGGTTCCTCCTTGTCAGGAGACGCCTTGTCCTGACATCTACCCAGCAATCATCCAAATTATCATCTTCTTCACCTGAAGATATCATTGGTTCCTCATTATCACCCGCTCCCGGCTGACCACCTAATTGAAGGGTGGAGGAGTTTGAAGGTTCAAGCCGATCTTGCAAATCAAATGCATTCATCTCCTCCTCATCGTTAGAACTTGCTGATTCATATAAGTCCTCCTCGCTGGAGCTGTCATTCAAAAAATCTGTAGCAGATGCCGGAATCACAACACCCAGATATGGTGCTGCCTGTGTTGACCTCGGCGTTGGTGGGGCACTTCGTATCGGGAGACCTTCCGCCACCGTTGCTTTCCCTTCTCCCCGTGCTGCCGCGGCGTTTAGAGCAACGCCGCTGCGTTTGGCGCAGCCACACGGCATTTGGCGCAGCGCAGCCCAACCCCACGTGGGGAAGCGAATCTCCCAGGGCCGCAGCGCAGGATCGGCCCACCCCGGGAGAAGCGCCCAGCCGCCATCCCTGCCTGGCACTGGGCAGAGCTCAAAGAGCTTCACTTGGGGCGCCCAGCGCAGTGGACAGGCAGGCCCTCCTGCCTGGCGGCGGAGCTCTGGCCAAGGCAGCGAGTGCCTCTCCACCAGGCCCCTCCACTCATCCTGCCAGGGCCGCGCCGGGCTGGGCAGAGCCGGGAAAGCGAGCCACGGGTGCGCGCCTGCCTGCCAAGCGAAAGAGCCAGGCCGACCCGAGCTTGGCGTCCCAAGTCCCTCCAGCCCGACCCCGAAGGGGCCACCAGGAGAGGCTGCCCGAGGCAGTGATAGCGCCCACCCATCTGCGGACAGGGAGGCAAGGCGACGGCAGCGCTGCTTCCCTGGCCGGAGGGTCCGGCAGAGAGAGTCTGAAGCCGCCCGTCCTTTCCACCCCTCGCCCAGCCCGTCCCCGTCCCCACGCATCTCCAAACACGCCGGCAGCTCCAAACGCTGCAGTGGCATGGGCATCGGGCAGAGGCGCTCACTCGGCGGAGCTCTGCTCGGAGGAGGATGTGGCACGGACCGCCGCCTTGCCTCCCTGTCCATGGATGGCAGAAGGTCTCCCGATACAAAGTGCCCCACCAACGCCGAGGTCAACATTTTAAGCCATCGCCGCCCGCCCGCCTGAGGATGCAAGGGGGAGGGTAATTAAGCCCCCCCCCCCCAAAAAAAAAGACGGCCTAGCCATTTTTTCGGGGCTCAAAAAAATAAGATGCAGCTTTATTATATGAGAAACACGGTAGCTGGACGTAGGAGCATTCATTTAGCAACTTTTCAAAGTTAGGACAGCCCTGAAGAAAGTGACTGTCACACTCCCTCCTGTTGTGCACAATGCAACTGATGCAAGCCTTGTGTTCCTGTGCAGCCTGGATTAATTTCTTCGGGGGTGACATTTCTCTGCGGACCACCAAATTTTCTCACGGACCACCAGTGGTCCTTGGCCCACTGGTTGGCAACCCCTGCTATAGGATATCCTGCTTCCACAGGGGGCTGGACTAGAAGACCTCCGAGGTCCCTCATCCAACTCTGCTCTTCTGTTCTGTTCATTGCAGTGTCCCCACGCTTAAGTTGATCACAATTCTTGCACATGCAACTGGCACCTATTTATGGTATCCCGAGGTCCTGGGATCACATGATTCCCCAATTGCCACCTTTCCAGCTGGTTTCGAACCAGCGAAGTCAGTGGGGAACTCAGATTCACATAGCGATGGTATGATCCACTTAACGACATGGTTATAATCCAGTGCGTGTGGTCACATGAGGACAATCTGAACCATTTCATTCCATCACTTCCTTCCGGCTGCTCTCCTTGCTCCCAGGTAGCAGTGGTCCTCCATGACAGGGGTCCCCAACCTTGGCCCCTTTAAGACTTGTGGACTTCAACTCCCAGAATTCCTCAGCCAGCCGAGGTTGGAGACCCCTGGTCTCCCAGGTGATCCGTTAAGCTGCCCAATCTGCAGGAAAGGGATCCCAAAGGAGCAGCTTTCCCCAGGGAAAGGACAGCGAGGGGCCAGGATGCCTCACGGAAAGTGGTCCGAGAGAGGCCAAGCTTCCTTGGCAAAATTGCTTGGCAAGTGTAGGCAGAGCGATGGGTGAATCCTACCCCGCCAAGGTTGCAATTTCACCCTGAAAGTAGGAAAATTCAGGACTGATCCAGAGAGAGTTTGGTTTTATTTTACACATCATCCTGGTTGCTCTTCTTGGCACTCTTTCTAGAGTCTCAGCATCTTTTTTTAGAGTGTGGTGGTGACCAGGGGTGGGATGCACGTAGTTTTACTGCCGGTTCTGTGGGCGTGGCTAGGTGGGCGTGGCTAGGTGGGCAGGGCCATGGGACTGGGTGGGTGTGGTTTCTTTTTTTGTGTGCAGCACCCCCCCACACACATCCTTTTTTGCCTCCCGGGCCTCGGGGAAGCCTCCTGAGCGAAGCAGTAAAGGCGGTGAGCGGGATCCCGGCACGGCTGATCGTTGGAATAGCTGATCGTCAGAACAGCTGATCATTGGGAGCGGGGGGAAAAATATTGGTTCGGCTGAACTGGTAACTGTTTTTTTTACTACTGGTTCGCCTGAACTGGGCCAAACTGGTAGAACCCCACCACTGGGGATGACCAAAACTGGATGCAGGATTCCAAGTGCGGCCTTACTAAGGCTTTATGGAGTGGTATTTAGGAAGGCAGAAAAAAGGGCGGGATTCCAACCGAGGGTTTGCAGGTTAACAACAGGCCTTTCCTGGCCGCTCCCGTGTCTTCCAGGTCAGCAAGCAAGGTGGCATTCTCGACGTGCACAATCAGGTGCAGCAGGTGCGTGTCGCCATTGCCGCGACCAGCCCGGGACTCCCGGTGCCCGACGTGCTCCTGCTGGCCCGGCCGGTCCTCCTCCCTCAACAGCTGCCACCCAACCTGCAGCACAGGTATCGTCCCCGTGCTCGGAATAGGAAGTTTGAGCTCACCAGGTAAGGCTCGTCAGCCATCTCTTCTCCCCACCCCCTCCCCTCCAGGCCTGGGCTGCGTTTTCAGGGTCTCTCCCTTGGCCGCACCTTAATTGTCCTCCGGAGCAAGGAGGACCAGCTGTGGGAAGAGACGCTCGCCCCAACCTGGCAAGAAAATTCTTCGGCCAAACCTGGAACTCTTGGACCTTGTTAAGAGGGGCTCAAATGCTGGGGGACCCCTATTGTAGGGGCTACACGACAGCATAGTGTGGTGGTCATTTGGAGCGGTCACTCCCCAAAGGGTGGTAAGTTGGGGGGTGCCTGTGAGGTCCCTGAGGCTCTCTGAGCTTGGTGGTTTTTTGTTGAAGATGTTTCATGACCAAAGTAGGTAACTTCATCACTGCCAGAAGCAGGGGTGGGATTCAAATTTTTTAACAACCGGTTCTGTGGGCGTGGCTGGGTGGGCATGGCCATGTGACTGGGTGGGTGTCGCTGCTGTTTCTTCTTCTTCCTCTTTCTTTTGCAGCAAACCTCCCCCCGGCCCCCATTTTTGGCCCTCCTGGACCTCAGGGCCTCCTGTTGAAAGCAGTAAGACAGTGAGGGGAATCCCAGAACAGCTGATCGTTGGGCAAAAAAGAAATACCTTAAGGAGTGACTGGGCAGGGAAGAACCCAGTCAGCGATGTCCCACATGCACGATAAGGACTGACTGGGTGGGGAGAGGAAGGGAAGGCAGAGGGGGGCAGAACCAGCCAGGGCCACGATTTGGCCAGTTCTCTGAACTGAGCAAAATTGTAACAGCCGGTTCTATAAAACCGGTCTGAAACGATAGAATCCCATCCCTGGCAAGAAGAGAGGGAGGTTTGTGGAGGGAGGAGGGAGGAGGAGGAGGAGGAGGGAGGAGGAGGAGGAGAGGGAGGAGGAGGAGGAGGAGGAGGAGGAGGAGGAGGAGGAGGAGGAGGAGGAGGAGGAGGAGGCCAACTGTGGGATCCTTGGAATTCTTGGTTGTTTTCTTGCAAACATTTCATGACCCAACTAGTGAACAACATCCGTGCCAGAAGGGAGAGGGATTTGTTCTCTGTTTGTTGGGGGGTGTTACTTCCTTCTTGGTGATTCCTTCACCTGTTGGTAGTTCCTAGATTGGAGTAAAAGAGAGTAAACAGCCCTCCCTTCCAGCACTGATGATGCTATCAAGAAAACCACTAAGCTCAGAGAGCAACCAGGATCTCACACTTGCCGCCCTCCTCTTCCTCCTCTTCTTCTTCCTCCCCCTTCCTCCTCCCCTACCTCCCCTCCTCTTCCTCCTCCTCCTCTTTCTCCACCTCCCCCCTTCCTCCACCACCACCTCCTCCTCCTCTCTGCAAACTCCTTCCCTTGGAGCATTGATGATATTCCCTAGATAGGTCATGAGACGTCTGCAGGAAAAGAGCCCCAGCTCAGAGATCACCAAGGCCCCCAGAGTCCAATCCTGAGCTGCCAAGATTCGCTCCCCTCTGGACAGCAGCCCCTAAACCCCAGCAAATAAATCAGGAGGGAGGCGGCCCAGGGCAAGCCCCCTCCCCTCTGTTGCGTGAGCCCCTCCCCACAGTCTTCCCTCACCCCCTCAGGCTCCTTCCGCTGTGCTTCGTCAAGATCACCATCCATGACCAGGAGAAGAAGCAGCTGCGATTCAAGATGGTGACCGGCCGCACCTTCTACCTCCAACTTTGCCCCCCAGCAGACAACCAGAAAGACAACTTTGACTTGTGGGTCAAGGTCGTCCATCTCCTTCGGCCCCCCTCGGACATTCACCAGGATAAGTGGCGCCAAGACCCATGGAAGTCTGGGGATTTAGCCCCCCAAGCAACTGCCGTGAGTTGGACTTTGGGGAGATCTGGAGGCAGGGGTGGGATTCTACTGGTTCGGACCGGTTCTATAGAACCGGTTGTTATGATGCCATAACATGAAATGGCTGGCTCCACCCCTGTCCTCCCCTCTCCCCTCCCCGCCCAGTCAGTCCTTAGCACGCATGCGCGACATCGCTGACCAGCCCGGCCACTAATTAAGGTATTTCTTTCCTTTTTTTCCCTCCCAACGATCAGTTGTTCTGATGATCAGCTGTGCCGGGATCACGGGTGGGTTTCTACCTGGTCAGTCAGGTTCTATAGAACCCGTTGTTATGATTCTGCACAGTTCAGAGAACCGGCAAATCATGCCAGTGGCTGGTCCCACTCCTCCCCGCCCACTCACTCCTTACCTGGCATGCGAGCATCCAACTTGCCTGCCTTTGGTACATTGTTATTTTTCCTTCCCCCCCAAAAAAACCATCAGCTGCTCTGCTGTGCCAGGAGATTTAGATTAGCTAGAAAGCTGGAAATTATTGGATTTCTTGCTTTCTGGCTAATCTAAAAGCAGAGCTGAACCTTCCTTAGGACTGAAGCTTCTATTTTTCAGTGCAGGCTCAGGCAACAGATGGCAGAAAGGTAGATCTCTGAGTGAATCTGTGATTCTGTGCGAGCAATTCAATCTGCCTGCCTGCTTGGCCTGATTTTGGGTTAAAGTTGCTCTTTTTTAATAAAAAATTCAACATTTACATAAATATTTAAAATATTTACATAGAAGCCACGCCCACCCAACAAGCCACACCCAGCCAGTCATGTGACCACCACGCCACATCCACAAATAAGGCCACGCCCACAGAACTGGTTGTTAAGGAATTTGAATTCCACCCCTGCCTGGGATCCCCCTCGATGTCTTACTGCTTCACCCAGGAGGCCTCCCTGAGGCCCAGGAGGCAAAAAAGGGGTGCAGGGGGGAGTGCACCCCCACCCTTGCTCCATTTTTTTCCTTCCTGGGCCCCAGTGAAGCTTCCTAGGAGCAAAAACGCCCCCCAGGGGGCTTCCCTGGGGCCCAGGAGGACCCAAAACAGGGAGGGTGCTGTAAAAAGAAGCCGTGCCCACCCAGTCACATGGCCGTGCCCACCTGGCCACACCCACAGAACTGGAAGGAGGGAGCAGCCCTCTTGGGGAGAGTGTTGAGGTAATTCCCCGTTAGGAGAATGAGCGCATACAGGGAGACGTATAGAGAGTAGCGTAGGAATAATACACACAGAGCACACAGATACACTGTCCAGTAAATGTAGGTTTTTACTTCCAGAAACGTTAAGCAAAGTCCAAACAGGCAATCCAAAGTCATTCACAAGTTAAATCAGTCCGTTTTTTCAATCCAGGGATAATCCAAATATCAAAGTCCAGTGTCAAAAAACAGTTCAGTATCAGACTTACATTAAATCCAGTAATATCAGTCAATTAGAAGAAACGGAGCAACGGTAATATTTTCCAACAGAAGGAAACAGAGATACACTCACACTCTCTTCTGAGACTCAGACTAAAACAAACCAGATTTCTGGCTCCATCTTATGGCCGTTTGAGAAACCACACCTAATTACAGTTTTGCATTTTCTTAAGGTTACAGTTTTAAAATGTTTATCCTGGTTTATATATTTCTAACCCAAATAGCTGTTAGGTGACTTATATTCCTAACAGAGACTTATATTCCTAACCCCACCCCACCCCGCATCACTTTCCTTCTGCCCCCACAGAGTTCTGCCACCCAGGCCTCGGAGGAGAGAGAGATCTCGATCGCAGAAGTGATGAGCACCCTTCAGGAGGAGATCCTGGAAAGTCCCACCAACACCCTGGACTTCATGGACACTCCCAGCGTCTCCACCAGCCCCGCCCCGACCTTGGTGGCCCCTTTCCCTCCACTGGAGGTCCACAGCTCCATGGAGGAGCCCTGGAGGGTTCCCCTGGAGAGGAAGAAGGAGAGCCCCTTGGCCCTGTCGCCCGTCAGCAGATTCAAGACCAGAGATGCTCACAAGGAGACCCAGGAGGTGGTCCATGGGGCAGGAGGTCCAAGGTACCTCATGGGAACTGCCAGAGCAGGGTCATGTGGGGGGGGGGTTTCCATGGGGCACTCTGAGCTTGGTGTCAGGATTCCAGCAATCGCCCTCATGAAATCATGATTCTGGAGCCAAACTTCAAAAAAAAAATCCAAAGGATTCATTAGAGGCGACATACTGGCCCTGCCCTATATGAAGCCAACTCTGGCCTACATGATTGACAGTCCCCTGTGACCCTGTTTCCCCCCCCCTCCTCCCTAGGTGTGTCATAAATCACATTCTCCAAATGAACACGTTCACAGTCTGGGTGTTATCAATCACATTCTCCAATTAAATATATTCGCAAGCAAAAGCTCTGGTAGTTTAGTTACAACCTTTTAAAGAGAAGAGTTGGAATGTACTTTTGCTTCCAAACTGCTGCACTGCTACTCCAATCAAGGAACCCCCAAGGAGAAACACGACACCCCCACCCCCCCAATACTGGCAGAGCAAGCTACTGTACATAAACAAGCAGCAAATTCCCACATGCAATAGCACGGATGATGTTCCCTAGTTGGGTAACGAAACGTCGGCAAGAAAAACAACCAGGTTCAGAGAGCATCTGGGACCCTTACAGTCCTTCGCCTCTTCCTCCCTTCCTCTTCTTCCTTCAACTCCGGATACCCTGCTCCCTTCTAGCACTGATGATGTCACTTAGCTGGGGAATTCTGGGAATTGAAGTCCACATTCCTTGTGGTTGAAGTTGAGCAACACGGCCTTACGTCAGGATGACGGCACTTAACCCCATTTTAATCCTGAGCCTCGAGACAAACTTCCAAAACTTCAAAAGGATTGATTGGGAGTTAACATGTCCGGCACTAAGTCATATAATTCATTGTCACCCTTGACCCTGGTTTTCCCCCCACTCCCTGAGTGTGTCGTAATTCATATTCTCCAATGGGACACCTCCATAGCCCAGAGTCATCAATCAGGCTCTCCAGTTAGAATTTTGCACGGCAGAAACTTCAGTCGCCTAGTAACTATCTTTGAAAACATTTATGGAATGCACTTTCGATTTCCAAGCTGCTGCACTGCTTTTTGAAACCCCTTTCCCCCCTCCCTTTCTGTTGGCAGCTCTAAAAAGGGCATAGAAATATTTTATGAGTTGACACCTTAGATCTTGATTTGTCACTACACTGAACCATCATGGACACACACACACACACACACACACATCCTCCTCTTACTCCCTGAGCAAAGTTGAAACTTTGGCTTTGCATTCGACTTACTCTCCGCCTGCTTTTATTTCCAATTATTCCTGCTCTTCCCCGCCTTCAAGAATCAGCTTCCAGCTCAGAATTCCAGCCACCAACCTTCCCTATTTCAGCAAAGCCTCCCACCACCCGTTAGTTTTCTCGATCGGACTCCACAAATGAGCCCCCACCCCCGTTTTTCCCCCCCACCCGCGTGTGTCTCAAGGACACGACGAAGGTCAAAAGGTCACGGTGGGCCAAGGGGTGGAGTGGGCCAGCCCGGGGACGGTCTCACGAGACGGGGTGGCCGTTCCGATCGAAAACCATTCTCCTTCCCTTGCAGAAAAAGCAAAACGCGAAGCAAGTCGAGTCGATCTCGCCGAAGCCATTCGTCCAAGCGAGGTAAGTGAGGCTCCCGAACTCGGGACCATAGAACAACCGCGTTGGAAAAGGGGCCTTGGAGGTCTTCTAGTCCAGCCCTCTGCTCAAAGAGGAGAGTCCACTACCCCAAATCAAGGAACCCCCCCCCCTACTAAGACTGGCAGGGCCAAACGGCTGGATATAAACAGGGAGCAAACTCCACTCCCTTTGAACACTGAAGGTGTTCCCTAGTTGGGTCACAAAATGTCTGCAAGAAAATCACCAGGCTCAGAGAGGCCCCATAGCGCTTTTCTCCTCCTCCTCCTTCACTCCATTCCACTTTGCCCCAAGGATAGCACAGTCGTCCTCTTCCTCTTCCTCTCTTCAAACCCCACTCCTTTCTAGCACTGAAGGTGTTCCCTAGTCTGGTAATGAAACGTCTGCAACAAAACAACCAAGCTCAGGGAATACCAAGGAGCCCACAATCCTCTTCCTCCTCCTCCTCCTCCTCCTCCTCCTCCTCCTCCTCCTCCTCCCCACAAACCTCACTCCCTTCTAGCACTGATGATGTTCCTAGTTGGGTCATGAAACATCTGCAAGAAAACAGCCAAACTCAAAGAGTACCAAGGAGTCCACAATCTTCCTCCTCCTCTCCTCCTCCTCCTCCTCCTCCTCCTCCTCCTCCCCTCCTCCTCCTCCTCCCCCACGAACCTCACTCCCTTCTAGCACTGATGATGTTCCCTAGTTGGGTCATGAAACATCTGCAAGAAAACAGCCAAACTCAAAGAGTACCAAGAGTCCACAATCCTCCTCCTCCTCCTCCTCCTCCTCCCCTCCTCCTCCTCCTCCTCCTCCTCCTCCTCCTCCTCCTCCTCCCCTCCTCCCTCCTCCTCCTCCTCCTCCTCCTCCTCCTCCTCCTCCTCCTCCTCCTCCTCCTCCCCTCCTCCTCCTCCTCCCTCCTCCCCTCCTCCTCCCCTCCTCCTCCTCCCCTCCTCCCCTCCTCCTCCTCCTCCTCCTCCTCCTCCTCCTCCTCCTCCTCCTCCTCCTCCTCCTCCTCCTCCTCCTCCCCTCCTCCTCCTCCTCCTCCTCCTCCTCCTCCCCACGAACCTCACTCCCTTCTAGCACTGATGATGTTCCCTAGTTGGGTCATGAAACATCTGCAAGAAAAACAACCAAGCTCAGAGAGCTCAAAGGTGCCTACAATCTTCCTCCTCCTCCTCCCCACTCCATGAACCTCCCCCCCGAGGTTCCCTAGTTGGGCCATGAAAGGCCTGCAAGCCCCACGGAGCCCCCAGTTCGCCACCCGGAGCTACCGATCTCCTCTTGTGTCTCTCCCTCTTGCCTTCCTCTCGCCAGTGGTGAGCCAGGCTTCCCGGAAGATCTCCTCCTTCATGGGCTCCTTGTCGGGAGCGGCCAGAAAGCGCCCAAGAGTTCTCGCAGCAGCCGGAAACCCTCGACAAGCAAAGAAAGGAAGCGCTGAACAGCCCCCTCCCCACAACCCCCTGAGAAGAAAAAAAACAGAGGCCTGAACCAGGCGTCTTTCTTTTCCTGAATCTCTTTCGTTAGTAAAGATGATGGCTAGAAACACATCTGGGAAACTTGGTCGTCTTTGGTTCCTGGTCTTGTAGAAGAGTGTTTTCCAGCCGGCCACCATTTTTTTTAAGGCAGCTGGACTTCAACTCCCAGAATTCCCCAGCCAGCAAAGCCGGCTAAAGGGATGCTGGGGGTTGAAGTCCACCTGTTTGAAATTTTTACCCATGATAAAACACTCCTCTGGTCTCGGAGTGTGACATCACTTCTTGTCATGGCTTCTTAGCAAAGGGGGTGGGGTGGGGGGCTGTCCCCCAAACTTTTAGGGCTTTGCTTTGCACACCACCAGTGGTGGGATTCGATTTTTTTTACTACCGGTTCTTGTTGGGCGTGGCAGGGGAAGGTTCCTGCAAAAAACCCTGTCAGTCTGTCAGTCAAAATCCAAGAAAGAAATACTTAGACTCCATAGATTAAAGAAATCTTTTACTGAAAGTTGAAGTGGTAGCTTCAGATAAAATTCTGAATCTAAGAAATTAGGCACGCAGATCACATATACAAAGGTTCCCACCCCCCAAAGTTCAAAAGATTCTTCCAATTAAAAGTTCTGGATATGGTCATGTGGGCATCTTCAGGTGGTGATGAGGCCTCTGTCCGTTGACCTTGACATATTTTGATAAAGATTTGCAGTTGCGCAGAGAAAAGAAAGGCCAAGCAAGGAATAGAAACTTAAGAAGAGGAATTTATACTCCCCCCCCACACACACTCCTCATTTATACAACACAAGAATGTAACACCTCCAGCTCTCTTCCCAGACATAACCCCTCCCCCCCGTTACTTATGGCAGCCAAAAGATGCAAAGCAGTAGAAAAGATCTTGAAGGCTGACAAAACCCCATTCCCTCCCCATCCCACTGACCTGCTTTCCAGCTCCGTTCTCCCATGCAGGGCAACCAAAGGAGACCCAGCCGATCCGCTGAGACTCAATGGGAGGCGAAGAAGAGATGGGGTTGGCGGGGCCAGTCGGAGGCGGGTTCTCCAAACTACTCCAAATTTCTGCTACCGGTTCCCTAGAACCGGTCAGAACCAGCCGAATCCCACCTCTGCATCCCACCCTCAAGATGGGGGCAAGTGGACGATCACTTTATTCCCAGCAACCCTTTTCTCTGTGCTTTGCCCCGGTTCTCCTAAGGGTCAACGTAACACCTGTTGTTAGTACAATAGGTCAGCTCAACAAGAGCACCGTCCAACTTGACTGACCCTGAGCCCAGAAATCTGGCAATCTGGCATCGGCCCCGGCCTGTTTCCCTGACTTTTGACCCCACCGACCTCTCGCTACTCTCTCCCATGGCCAGGCTGAGGCAGCTGCCCTATTAGAGGAACAAAACAAGGAGCGCACGTTTTATTTTTCCCCCCCCCAACGGAGATCCTGGGATTTTCCGCCGGCCGAGAGAGAGAGAGAGAGAGAGAGAGAGAGAGAGAGAGAGAGAGAGAGAGAGAGAGCTGCCGAAAGCAGCTTGTTCGGTGTCCGTCTGCAAAAGGCCACTTCAAGCACAAAAGGAGCCAGGTTGGATGGGGATGGAGGCGCCCAAGCTGTCGCCTCCCAGGAAGTGGGCTGCCACCGGGCAGGATCACAATGTCCTCCATATGTCGCGGGACGATGGACGGCCCTGCCACAATGGGCACCACAGACGGGCTGGGGAAAGCGACAGCATGTTCACACTTTCCAACCCCAACCCCCCCACACACACCCCTGATTAATCGGTCTGCTCCCTCCTTGCAAACACACGCAGACGCAGACGGCCTGAGGGGGGAGACAGTGAGGGGCGCCAAGCAGCAGAAGGAGAGGCTGCCGCACCCTGGAATTGGCCTTCTGGCTGGTCCCCCGAGCCCTTTCCATGGGGGTGGAGGAGGAGGAGGAGGAACGGGGATCGATCCGCTGCGTCCCCAGGAGGTCGTCCAAATGGACAGCTTGGATTTTCCAGCAGTGGCAGGGCATTGGAGGGAGGGGGCAGGCTGTCTTTCTGGGAGAGGGCAGGGTGCTTTTAGGGGTGCAGATACAGAATAGAATAGAATAGAATAGAATAGAATAGAATAGAATAGAATAGAATAGAATAGAATAGAATAGAATAGAATAGAATATAGAGTGGAATGGAATGGAATAAAAGAATAGAATAAGGAATAAGGAATAAGGAATAAGGAATAAGGAATAAGGAATAGAATAGAATAGAATAGAATAGAATAGAATAGAATAGAATTAGATATTGGAATGAAGGAATAGGATAGGATAGGATAGGATAGGATAGGATAGGATAGGATAGGATAGGACAGAACAGAACAGAACAAATATAGAATAGAATAGAAAATAGAATAGAATAAAAAAATAATAGAATAGAATTAGAACAGAACAGAACAGAACAAATATAGAATATAATAGAAAATAGAATAGAATAAAATTAGAATTAGAATAGAACAGAACAGAATAGAATCTCTTTATTGGCCAAGTGTAGTTGGACAAACAAGGAATTTGTCTTTGGTGCAAATTGTCTCAGTGTACATAAAAGAAAAGATCCATCCGTCAAGAGTCAAGAATCATAAGGTACGACGCTTAATAATAGTCAGAGGGCACAATAAGCAATCAAATCATACTAGGAAACAGTCAACATAAATAATAAGGATACAAGTGACAAAGTTACAGTCATACAGTCACAGGTGGGAGGGGGTGGGCGATAAGGAGTGATGAGAAGGTTAATAGTAAGAGTAGTGCAGACTTTGTAAATAGTTGGACAGTGTGGAGGGAATGATTTGTTTAGCAGAGTGATGGCGTTTGGGGAAAAACTCCCCTTGTGTCTAGTTGTTCTGGAGTGCAGGGCTCTATAGCGTCGTTTTGAGGGTAGGAGTTGAAACAGTTTATGTCCGGGATGTGAGGGGTCTGTAGACTAGCACGTCCCCTCCCGCTTCTTGAAAACCTCTTTTGCCCATCAAGCAGCTTCTGAGGTGTTCTTACTGGGAATAATGGAAGAGAAATTTAGCAAAGCTAAATTAATATAATTTAATATAATACATGTAATCATGGCAGCAAGAATCATATTCGCCCAAAATTGGAAAGCAAGAAAAATCCCTAGGAGGAAGTTACGATTGATAAGATATCACAATGCGCCGAAATGGATAGGTTGACTTTAGAATTGAAGGAGCAAGATGAGTCAGAATAACCATAAAATATGGAATACATTTTATTATTGGAAGGACGTGAAAGAGAGTTCATAAAATTGAAATAAGGATGAAAGATGAAATAGGGAAGATGTGGGGACCTCCTATTCGAGGAATAATGAGAAAGAACTAAAAAATCACAAAGTTTAAATCTGTGTCTGTCTGTGTGTGTGTGTGTGTGTGTGTGTACATAACTTTTTTATTTTTCTAAATGCAATATGTATTGACAGAAATGTACATTCAATGTTTTTAAGGTGTATACTCAATAAAAAAAAAAGTTTTTAAAAAGCGATGGCTGGTTCTCCAGAACAGCCAGGTGGATCGATTGGCAGCCCAGCTTCACAACATCGTCCCTGGCAAAAAAAAACATGTATGAAAGTGGATAAACCCCCCAAATGGGATCCCTGGTGCATTGGATTAAATCGGGGTGGAGTAATCCCCACCTTCAAGGTTTTTTAAATCCCACTGACCTGGAGAAAGGCAGACTGACCTCATTGGTTACTCGGCCCCCATTGATACCACCAGAGATGGTTTCCTGTAAAACGTCACATTATTATCCTAGCATACGAAATGAATCATAAGTACAAAGACTTCCAAGCAGGAATGGAATGACTGTGGCAAAAGAAAGCAAAGATAAGTACAGCGTCGTAGGCGCCTTGCGTGCAATCTCACCGCATCTGGAGCACCACTTGAACACTATCATCATTGACAAATTCATTTATCAGTCAATTGCGAAAGGCAGCTTTATTTAGAACAGTTGACATCCTGCAACAATGCTTGTAAACGCCATCAAAGATCCCCATCTGCCTATCCCAACTCCTTGGGAAGGATTTGATGGGTGAACAAAAACACCTTTTTGGCAGTTTGATCCGCACCAGGCTCAAGGTTGACTCAGCCTTCCGTCCTTCCAAGGTGGGTAAAATGAGGACCCAAATTGTTGGGGGCAAGAGGCTGATTCTGTAAACCACTTAGAAAGGGCTGGAAAGCACAGTGAAGTGGTATATAGGTCTATTGCTATCTTTTCCTTCCTTCCTTCCTTCCTTCCTTCCTTCCTTCCTTCCTTCCTTCCCTCCCTCCCTCCCTCCCTCCCTCCCTTCCTTCCCAGTTGTCAGAATGTAGTTTTGCAGACTAACTCTGCCAACTGCCAGCAGTTCGATCCTGACTGGCTCAAGGTTGACTCAGCCTTCCATCCTTCCCAGGTGGGTAAAATGAGGACCCAGGTTGTTGGGGACAAATAGGCTGATTCTGTAAACCACTTAGAGAGGGCTGGAAAGCACAGTGAAGTGGTATATAGGTCTATTGCTATCTTTTCCTTCCTTCCTTCCTTCCTTCCTTCCTTCCTTCCTTCCTTCCTTCCTTCCTTCCTTCCTTCCTTCCTTCCTTCCTTCCTTCCTTCCTTCTTCCTTCCTTCCTTCCTTCCTTCCCAGTTGTCAGAATGTAGTTTTGCAGACTACTGCCAACTGCCAGCAGTTCGATCCTGACTGGCTCAAGGTTGACTCAGCCTTCCGTCCTTCCCAGGTCAGTAAAATGGGGACCCAGATTGTTGGGGGCAACAGGCTGACTCTGTAAACCGCTTAGAGAGGGCTGTAAAAGCACCATGAAGCGATATATAAGTCTACGTTTTCTCTTGCTATAACTCCCTCAGCCACCCTGGGCCAGATCCACCAGCAGATTGGAATGGGTAGCCTCAGTCTGACTCGTGCGCCTTCGGCTCAGGAGCAGCCAGGAGGAAGGAAGGAAGGCCGGGCCTCCTCCCTTTCATTAAAGTGTGTCCAGGCATGTCCCCTGGGGGCCCCCCTCCCCCCCCCAGAACTACCATCCCCATCCGTCATAAACAAGGACGCAGCTGTTGCCGTGGCCGAGAATCAAAAGCGTTGCAGCCTTTGGCCCTTTGAGATGGTCGGGGCTGCCGGGGGGGGGGGCTGTGGAAGAGGGTGGGGGGGCTCCTCCTGGGGGCAGAGGGGACGGAGGGGGGAACAAAACTCATGCAAAATGCACAGCCTTCAAGGGGGTCTTTTAATCGGGGCTCCGTCCTTGGCACCACCTGGTTGCCGAACGTCTCTGGCCAGGAAGCCGAGTAAAGCAGAGACAGCATCCTAAGCCGCTCGTGGTGAAGGCTTCTCTGCCAAGGGGCTGCCGCCGCCCTTTCTGGCACATTCCTGGGTTATTGCCTCTGTTTTGGTCTCCTTTTCTGCTGGGCCCAATGAATTGACACCATGGTTTTTCAAACGTGAAGACGTCAAGCTCCCAGAATTCCCCAGTCAGCATATGGAGTTGAAGTGCCGTCCATCTTAAATCATGCTGGCTGTGGAATTCTGGGAGTTGAAGTCCACTTGGAGGAGATGGCCAGACAGAGGCAGAGGGAGCGGTCAAACACACCATCAGTCTTGAGTCTCGTCGTGCCCACAATAGATCACCTTGAGTTCCATTGACTCATTTGAACTGCCCGGATTTCCTGATTTAACAGATTAACAGAGTTGGAAGGGACCTTGCAGGTCATCTAGTCCAACCTCGCCTGGCCACCGGGCTGCTTCTCTCCGCTTCTTCCTTCTTCTGCTTTTGGCTGCACGCAAGGAAAGCAGCAGAAGTCTTTCTTTCTCTCCCCCAAACTCCGCCAGAAATGAGTCTTTGGGACCCTCCAAGGCCTCCGGCTCCAAGAGGCTGTGCCGGCAAAGACTCATTTCTGGCGGAGTTTGGGGGAGAGAAAGAAAGACTTCTGCTGCTTCTGCTGCTTTCCTTGCATGAAGCCAAAAGTCTCTCTCCCCCTCCCCCCCTGAGAACGGAGCTGGAGACGGTATCCTGCGATCCCAAATAAAGAATGATGGATCGGTAGGAAAACGGGGTGGGGAATTTTCCTGCAGACTTTTTTGGGGATTTTCCGAGGGTCTCTGGTCTGCGGGATTTAAAATTATGAGTTTGGTGGTCCTTGAGGTCCAAAAGGTTGGTGCCCCCTGCTTTGGAGATTATCTTGACCCCTTCCTCCTCTCTGGGGCAGCTCCTCCAATACTGGAAGACTGCTCTCCTGTCTCCCCTGGTCCTTCTCTTCCCTAGACTAGCCAGGCCCAGTTCCTGCAACCGTTCATGGTAGGTTTCAGCCTCCAGTCCCCTCATCATCCTGGTTGCTCTTCTCTGCACTCTTTCCGGAGTCTCAACGTCTTTTTTTACCCCATCTCAGACAAGTGACCGTCTCTCGTCTGTTCTTAAAAACCTCCCCAGTGACGGAGCATCCGCAATTTCGGATGTTCCACAACAGGCTTAGCAACCGAAGGACAAGATGACAAGAGAGCCGTTCTTCACAAGGGTTTCCCCAGCGGTGCCAAGGAACGGGAGCAGATCCCCCAACCCTGCTGCGGTGTGGTTTGTGGCAGGAAAAAAAACGCAACTCCCTTGGGTTTATCTCTGGGGCTGAACTGCACTTCTTACGGCCTTTGCTGGAACCAAACGGTGAAAGATAGCACCCATGGAGGTGTGAGTGTGTGTGTGCGTGCGTGTGAGAGAGAGATGAACTATAGTGAAGGGGTAGCTTCCCCGGAAGTAGGGAGTACATTTGAAAGGAGGGGGAACAGAAACAAGAAGCAACCTAGTCCAGAGCTGAATCAAAGACAGGAGAGGAAAGTTGGGATACCACTTAGAACTATGATGGCGAACCCGTGGCACACCTGCCACAGGTGGCAACGCAAAGCTATTTGTGCCGGCCTGCGAGCCGCAGGCAAAGTTACCTCACTGCGCATGCGTGGCCCTCACGGCTAATTTTCAGCCTGTTTGAGGCCTTTTTTGGGCCCCGCCAGAGGCTTCCGCAGCCTTTGAAGGCCAAAAAAATAGGCCCATCTCATCGCTTCTTGTCATACCAGTGACGAAAGGAGCCTATTTTTCAGCCTGCGAAGGCTGCAGAAGCCTTCCTCAAGCCTCTGGGGGCTGAAAACCAGTGGGGAGGTGCGGTGCAGGTAAGAGGGAGGCGGGGGAGAATTGTGCGCGCATGCAGGGGGGCATGGAGGGGCACATGAATTGCCTTCTGGGTGCTGGCATGTGAGCTGCGCAAAGCACAATTTTTACCACAGGAGCCCCAAAAGGTTAGCCACCATTAACTTAGAATATCCAAGGGTACATCTGTTTAGGGTAAGAAAAATAAAGGTTTAGTCTGGCAAGATTCTGTCTGTAGGGTCCTTGGAGCTCTCCGAGTTTGATGGTTTTCTTGCAGATGTTGCATTACCCAACTATGTAACATCATCAGTGTTGGAAGAGAGTGGGAAGAAGAGGAGGAGGAGGACTGTGGGGTTTGATTGTTTTCTTGCAGATGTTTCATTACTGAAGTAGGTAACATCCTCAGTTGCACAGATGATGTTACCTAGTTTGGTAATGAAACATCTACAAGACACTTATATAAATGTGTCCAATGACCTGGAAAGAAAGGAATTGTGTGTGTGTGAATGGCAACAGCAAATGGAAGAAAATTCTCACTGGGCACTCAGGAGCCTGTGAGGAAAAAGGAGTTAAGTTTTCCTGGAAAGGTTCTTGCGATCCAAATTCTGATTTATTCTATGTGGCCTGTTCTCCCATTGTACATTCAGACGTATGGCCTGTTACTCCTCCATCAGACAAACCTGTAGCTATCACACGACCTCTAACAACGCTATAGTGGGGTTCCTACGCTGCGTCCTCATGGTATTCGGTGATCTGGAACCTGGCAGGTTCTATATTGCAGCAATCATGGTCTGTAGGCCGTATCATGGCTTCATCTCTTGACGTTCATTCCATAAATCCGATTCAACAAATCGAGGCTTTGCCTTATGCCTAAAGCAGGGTCAGTCTCATGCCTTGGGGAACCATCGCAGCCTTAACATGCCTTTTTTCTCAACCAGGTACCCTCCCAATTTTGGGCTGGCTGTGCGTTAGGGACATTGTCACCCTACGGCACCTGGAAATCAAGATCCAGATACAAAGCAAGGTGTGTTAAATGCTGTTGCCAAAAGATCTTCAAGAAGATCTTCCTTGGTGTTTCTCAACCTTGACAGCTTTAAGATGTGTGGACTTCAACTCCCAGAATTCCCCAGAATCAGAGGAGGAAGAGGAGGAGGGGTGGGAGCCAGGGTCAGCATCAGGGCAACCTGAGAGCACTGAGAGGGAAGAGGGGAGAGAGAGAGAGAGAGAGAGAGAGAGAGAGAGAGAGAGAGACTGGGCCATCTGTCAGCCCTCAGTCCACAGCCCCCAGGTCTGGAGGTGGCTGATGAGGAAGAGGAGGAACAGCTGGGTCCAGTGCCTCACCTGCGGATGTGCAGAAGGCAGAGGAGAGGAGAGGAGAGCAGTGGAAATCTATGGGCCGGTCCTTGGGACAGAAGAGCCACCGCTGCTAGCAAAGCCCCACCCTCTTACTCTGGGAATAAAAGCCAGGGGGGAAGAGACGAATAGGTGTGGCAGACAACGATTCATCTTCTGGCTGGATGGACTTGTTAGCCAGCATTGAGAGAAAAACTTTTTTGCGGAGGCTGCTGGTGCTCCTAATAAAGGAATTGTTTGAGTTAACTTTAGAGGGTTTGTCGTGTGTTTGGGGAGCTGGGTCAGAACACACTGGTTCTGGGTAATCACAGTGCAGTGATGGCCTTCAGTGGTACCTTGGTTACATTCAATAAGATCTCATTGTGTTTAAGGACGGAACCAGCCCAGGTAACTTCAGGACAGACCTGGACAGAGAAGGAGCTCACTCCTGGCTTGATGGAGACTGGCAGAGTGGCAGAAAGGCCTCCTCCAGCCCTATTTATCTCCCCCCCCCCTGTGATTTCTTCACGCTTTGGAGTGCGAGATTTGATTAGGCCGTTTGTAACGGGCGTGTGACTATCCATTACTGCTCAGGAAATTACCAGCTGCCACCCAGCGCCACAAATAAAGTGGGCGGAGGGATTTTTAAGGAGGGGGGGAGAAAACTGGGGAGGGGGGGTTGCATTGTCTCTCGCTGCCCATCCCTTTGGCGATCAAATTAGGCTCGTCTGCATGGAAGGGTTTAATATTTTGCCGGCCCAGCTTACAAAAGAAATAATAAATTAGCCACCGAATCTGCTCCGTGCTCCCCAAACAAGAGACGTACAACGAAAATGCACACGTACAGAAGGATATGTTTTTATTTCCTTTTCCCACCCTCCTGAATTCTTCTTCCCCAAACCAAAGTGCATCAACACTGCAAATAAATAACATCTCGGAAAAAAATAAATACATCAAATAAATACATAAATAGAGGGTGGGACTTGAAGTCAAGAAGGTGGGCTCCGTTGCGCAGCCTGGAACCACGACTAATCCGGCTTCACAGTGGGACTGCCATGGTTTCAGTAGTGGGGTGAAGGCCAGGTGTTTTTTTTTGGGGGGGGGGGTTGCAGGATCAGGGTGGGGGCACCCCTCAGCCCCCTTGGGACCTCTGAACTACCACGAATAATGCAAGCAATGGTGGAAGTTCTTAAACAGAGAGGAAGCGCCTCACCTGAAATCAGTTGCTTGAACAGAAATTAAGTTTAAAATGAAAGCTAATCGGAGTTTATCCTCATCTAAGCTTCCTTCCTTTCTTACTCCCTGCACCTACCTACAATCTCTTGGAGAAATTTGTAACTTTTGAGGAGTTCCAGCCACTCATAGTCCTCGACTTACAATCACAGTTGCAGCCAGAATTTATGTTGTTAAGCAAGACGGCACCACTCATGAGTTGCACCTGATTTCACGACCTTCCTTTTTTTTTTTTTGCAAAGGGTTCTTTAGCAAGTCACTGCAGTTGTTAAGTGAATTGTGAGGTCATTAAGCGCATCCCCTATTGACTTTACTTATTGGAAGCCTGTTGTGACCCCAGAATGCTGCAGCCATCAGAAATACATGCGCCCAGAGTCAGTCGCACACGACTGAGGGGAATCCTCTAACGGTCGTAAATGCGAGGACAAGTCATTAAATCACTGTATTTCAGGAAACTCAAACAGCTGCTAAGGGAATGGTTGTAAGTCAAGGACTACCTGGACTTGCAGGCAGAAGACCTTCAGCCTCTTAGGCAGAAGCCCCCAAACTTGGCAACTTTAAGACTTGTGGACTTCATCTCCCAGAATTCTCCAACCAGCTATGGAGAATTCTGGGAGTTGAAGTCGACAAGTCTTAAAGTGGCCAAGTTTGGGGGCCTCTGCTCTTAGCGCTGGGAAAGCCTCCCCCCATCTTCCACACCCACACACCTCACAACAGGCCACCTGCACTAAACGAGCCAAGGGGTCACCTCAGACTGAGGCAGGTGGATCCAAATCTAGCAGCACGAAATATGTAGGTGTGCTGCGTTGTTAAAAAGACCAAAGCAGAGGAAGGCTGCTGCCGGTAGTTAAGATTAAGCGCAGTTCAGCAAACCGGCAAATCCCACCACGGATTGGCCCCAGCCCCACCCGTTTTTTGGCCTCTTTTTAAGGCCATTTTAAGCCATTTCCCCCTGAAAAATAGCCCCAAAACAGCCTAAAAATGGCCCCCAAACCACCCAAAAAACAGCCTGAAAACGCCTCCAAAATGGACTGAAAATGACCCCCAAAACAGGCTGAAAAATGGGCAGGACAGGCCCAGCCAGGGGTGAGATTAGTCCCAACTGGCTGAATCTAACCTCTTTCCTTTGAGGCGAGTGGCCGGCCGGCAGGGCTGGGTGTGATGAGTGACATCACCCACCCGGTCAAATAATCCAGCCAGAGAACCGGTTGTTAAAAAATTTACAGCCCACCCACTGGACCAAAGGCCCTTGTGGCAATTTAAAAACGAACCTATTGCACATAAGAGATTTGTGCCATGATTACTAGACCTGCAACAATGAAGTCTTGGGCTTTGTCTGTGTTGGTTTCTTTGACCTCCAAGTGAACTATTTTTAACAACCCAGTGCTTCTAATCACTAAATCCACCATCTAGGAACAGTTTCCCAACCCTGCTTGCTTGAAGACGGGTGGACTTCAACTCCCAGAATTGACGAGAGAGTCGAAGACTTCAACTCTGGGAGTGAAAGCTCACCCATCTTCAGGTGAGCAAGGTTGGAAAATGTTGATCTCGGAGATAAAGGGAAGCTTCTCTTTAGAATTCTGGACTCTCCAATCCCTTGCTAATTTCCACATTATTATGTTCAAGTATTAAAGAGATGCACACCATGACAGAAGGTCCTTTAGACTGCATTTCAACACCCTGGAGATGGAAAGCGATCAAGACTCCAAATGTGTAGAACCCATGGGGAGATGCTTCCCAACCAAGCATGTTTGAGGGAATGACCATGTGAGGTTCTTGATTACAGGTTTCTGGGCCGAAAGAGAACCAACGTCTCGTCTCCCTTCAAGCTCATGGTGGAACTGTAGAATTCTGGGCAGGTTCTTCTCAACCCGAAGGAGAAGGTCCATGGCTGAGTGGTTGAGTTAGGATCACTCCAGCACTTCTGAGAATCGCCATTTTAGTAGCTGGAATGGAAGAAATGACCGAAGAGAGAGACAGAACTGGGTTCAACCTAGATGTTTGGTCTGTAGACCAAACGTTCATGATTTACTCTTGACAATGTGGGTCACACTGGCAGGCCTGGCCCCCATGGCGCCTGAGACTCAGACATCCAGGACGTGGTTCAGATACGAGATGTAGCAGATGGCCAGCCTCAAAATCTCAATTTTGGACAGCTTCTTATCCGGAGGAAGAGTAGGCAACAGCTTCCGGAGTTCAGCAAAGGCCATGTTGAAGGCCTCGACGCGGATCCTCTCCCGCGTGGCGTGGGCCGTCCGATACTTAGCCGTGGCTCGCCGGCGACGCCGTCGTTCCTCGCGGCTGAGGTGCTGAAGGTCCTTCTTCATGTGTTCGCTGGAGTCGGGTCCCCGGGACTGGCCACACAGATTGAGGGACCCGGCATCTTCTACAGGACCACCACGGCCACCCCCACAGTCGCTGAAGACCGACTCCGTCTCGGAATGGGTGGGCTGGAGATCAATCTCGGTCTGGTCTGAATTGAGCATCGCAGCCGGGAAGACCACGGGGCAGCCCGGTTGTGGGGCGAAGAGAGAGGAGAAGGGGAGGGAAGGGCTTTGGATAATCCCTACAGGAGGACAGGCAGGATGGGCTTCGGAATCCACCTCAAATTTCCACGCAATTCGCTCTCATGAAATTGTGGGAGGCAACCTAGAGATATTTTGGAGGGCGCAGAAAATCTGGATGGATCTGGGCACTTTGGCCGTCTACCTGAAAGGATGAGAGAAACAACATGGCAGCAATAGTAATACAGATTGAAACCTGTGCCTATTGAAAGCAATGTCACAGGGCCATCCTTATGCCAGTTTACTCCCACAAGTCCCCTTGAGGTGAACAGGGCTTATTCATATATTCATATATAAATAATACCAATCTCAAATATATCCACAGATAGAGTTGATCCTTTGCCCTTGTAAGAGTCCCTGTGTCCCTGCGATCCACCTCTCAACAAAGAAATAGCACCAGTTCTGAAATGGAACCTGGCTCGGTGGGTGTCCCAATTTTCAAACCTGCTGAGATGCTTCAAAATGTTCTTCAGAAGACACACAAACCCCAGAACATCCCCTACACAAGCGATGGTGGTTTGTCCTTCCAAATCTCTGTCTCTAACCCAATGATTCTCAACCTTGGCAACTTGAAGCAGCATGGCCTTCAACTCCCAGAATTCTAACATTTTATTTTATTTTATATTATTTTATTTTACTTGCCAATCGCTTACAAGATAATAGGTATAAACATGAGTAAGAATACAGGAAGTAGGTATGCATAAATGGGGACAATAGGACAGGGACAGGAGGCACGATGGCGCACTTATGCACGTCCCTTACAGACCTCTTAGGAATGGGGTGAGGTCAATTGTGGATAGTTTGAGGGTAAAGGAGTTTGGGGTTAGAGGATGTAGCAACAGAGTCAGGTAGTGCATTCCAGGCATTGACCACTCTGTGGCTGAAGTTTTACTTCCTGCAATCAAGTTTGGAGCAGTTTACATTGAGTTTGTATCTGTTGTGTGCTCTTGTATTGTTGCGTTTGAAGCTGAAGTAGTCATTGACTGGTAGGATATTGTAGCAGATAATTTTGTGTACTATGCTTAAGTCCAACCGTAGGCGGCGTAGTTCAAGGTTGTCCAAGCCCGAAATTTCAAGCCTGGTGGTATAGGGTATTCTGTTGCGAGCAGAAGAGCGTAGTACTCTTCTCGTGAAATATTTCTGGACTCGCTCAATTGTATTAATGTCCGATATACAGTGCGGATTCCAGACAGATGAGTGTATTCGAGTATTGGTCTAGCAAAAGTTTTGTATGCCCTAGTTAGCAATTCTATATTTCCGGAGGAGAAACTTCATAAGATTAGATTTAAAACTCTTAATGCCTTTGTGGCAAGGCTGTTACAGTGAGCTCTGGTGCTTAAGTCGTTAGATATGAGTACTCCGAGGTCCTTGACAGAGTGAGGACCATCAATGAGGTCATATCCGCCTAGTTTGTATTTGGTGTACTGATTTTTTTTTACCAATGTGTAGGATAGATAGAGCTTTGCCTCATCCTGTTGTGGTTAGCCGGCAGCAGTGAGGACAAGGTTCCCGAGGAGCCTGTGCTAAGTGCGCAGGAGCACAGGATGATTCGTAGAAGAGAACCGCTGGAGCAGCACAGGCAACTTGGGAGTAAGAATGCAATGTAATGGCCCCTCCCTTCAGGGAATATAAGCCTGGTTTCAAAAGGTTTTTGCTTTTGCAGAAGGCAAAAACGCTCTAAGGAGCCAGCATAACGCTCTAAGGAGCCAGCCGGCTTATCTGAAGAATTCTGTCAAGGCTTTTCCGGTTGGACTCATTGGCTTCAAGCCATCTTTTATCTACCAAGAAGTTTATTTGTAGATTAAAGCTGTGAAGGGTTTGAGTTACTGAGTTAGTTTGATATTTTCCTGCTGGTAACAGGGTCGGGTCAGAACAAATCCCAACAACAGCCACCATCCATCCTTAATATCCAAGATGGGGCAGCTCTGGATGACGTTGTCCTTGATGGAAACAACGCTACCTGGTTCATCAGAGTCTCCAGATTTTAATGATAATATAAGATAAAGGACGGAAGGACCCTGAGACAGAATGGAGGGGAAGATACAACCCACAAGCTGCCAATGGACCAAGCTGGACATCCTTGTTCATTTTAAGAAAGGACAAGATGCCCTCAACTTACGGCAAGCCCTAAATTTCTACTGTTGAGCCCAGACAGTTGTTAAGTGATTTTTTTCCCCCCTCTCCGTTTTACGGTCTTTCTTCCCACAGTTGCTGCGGGAATTACTACAGCTGTTAAGTTAGTAACACGGTTGTTCAATGAATCTGTAACTTTGAACCATCGCTAGACAAACTGTTCTAAGTCGAGGACTACCTGTAAGGAGCGCTTCTGACAGCTGCTGCGATTCCTGGGAGGGTCCCTGAAGCAAAGGCTGAGCTCTTAACAGCTTGTTTAGGGGCCAACTGTTGCCTGAAAGGGAAGCTGCCTAGTAGGCGGAGATGTTGACAAGAGACGGGCATATTTGTGCAGCCGGTGGGAAGGGAGAAGGCCAGCCTGGGGGTGGGGAAGGGGGGGTAAAGGTGACCAGGTGTCTCCTGGAATGGAAGACCCCACCCTGGTTTCCTCCCCCCATGACAAATCCCCATCTGCAGGCTCAGAAAGAGTCTTGCTTCAACATCTAAGTGGGCCTTGCTCCACAACTCACCTCCTGAGTCCTCTGAGCTCCAGGAATTGACTTCAGGAATTGACCAACAATCACGTCTCCTTTCTGCCCCCACATTTCTCCATCTCTCTCTCTCTTTCTCTCATCCTCTCTCTTTCTCTCTCCCTTTTACCCTTCTCTTTTTCTCTTTCTCTGTTTCTTCTCCTCCTCCTCTCTCTTTTTCTCTTTCTTTTTCTCTCTGTTTCTTTATCTCTCCCCTCTTTCTTTCTCTTTCTCTCCTTTTTTTCCTCTTTCTTTCTCTCTCTCTTCTCTTTTTCTCTCTTTTTCCGTCTTTGCTTTCCCTCTCTCCCTCTCTTTTATTTTCTCTTTCATTTCTCTTTCTGTTTCTTTCTCTCTCCTTTCTCAATCAATCAATCAGAATAGAGCAGGAAGGGACCCTGAAGGTCTTCTAGTCCAGCCCCCTGCTCCTCCTCCTCCTCCTCCTCCTCCTCCTCCTCCTCCTTCTTCTCTCTCTCTCTCTCTCTCTCTCTCTTTCCTTCCCATGCACATTCACAGAAAGGCAGGCCTCCCCATCCCATTTTCCAAACAGTTTGAAGAATCATATCCAACATGTGATTCTTAAGGGATCTTCTAGATCTACAGAAGCCCAGCCCTGGTCAACATTTTCATAAACGAGCTAGATGGGCAAACACAAAGGATTGCCATGTGATCACACACGCAACTGGACTGCATCGCTAATACCCCAGAAAAAGGGGTTGCAGGATTCAAAAGGATCTTGGCGGGATCGAATGTTGGATCCTCTCCGACAAAATGCTTTCCAGAAATGTGAAGTTTGACTGAAATAGGCAGGAAAAACCAGACCCCGGGTACAAGTTGGGCCCTCACCAGTTTAGCAGATCTCCACCTTAAGGGGGATCAGGGTCTCCTGGAAGACCATTTAAGCATCAGCCAGAAATGATGAAACTCCAAGACTTTGGCCACCTCATGAGAAGGAAGAAGGACTCCCTGGAGAAGAGCCGAATGCTGGGAACGATGGAGGGCCAAAGGAGGAGAAGAAAGGGACGGCAGAGAAGGAGGGGGCTGGATGGAGTCACGGAAGCAGTCGGCGTGAGCTTCAATGGACTCTGGGAGACGGTGGAGGAGAGGAAGGCCTGGAGGAATGTTGTCCATGGGGACATGATGGGTTGGACACAACTTCATGACTAACAACAACAACAACAAAAGACTTGATCCATGGAAAGAAGAGGAGGCTAAGAGGAGATCAGTCTTCCAGTCCTTGAAGGTCTGGTCCAGGGAATGGAGGGGGGGATTTATTCTCCACAGCCCCCCAAGGACAAGATAAGAACCCACTGGATGGAGAGATGTCCCAGGTAGGACTGGGAAAACACTGCATTGTGGAACAGCCGCTCTCTTTGAAGACATGACGCTTCGTCCCTGGAGGTTTTCTTAGAAAAGACTCGACAGACCTTTGGGTGGGATTAGATGACCTCCAAAGTCCCTTCCCGCCTTAAGAGTCTACACTTGTTTGGAATGGTGGTTGGTTCAATGCATGCCTTGGCTTTCAAAGCAGTGCAGGTGGTACAGAAGCCACGGATCAAAGGGGAGCTAGGACAGAGACCCCAAAACAAGGAAAGGGGTTGTTTAGGGGTCTACAGCATGAATTAGGATAACGGCAAGTAGAAGTTATGCTTGACTCCTCTGAATAGCTGGGAGAACTGCTCAAATGTGGGGGCCAGGAAATTTGCATTTATAGTGGCGTAGATTGAAGATATTCCCTTTTGTGGCGTTAGAGAATGGGCAGCATTGAGCTTGGACAGAATTAAGCTCCATAAAACACACACAAAAATTGAGCTGAAATGCCATTTTATAATACAAATCTCTCCAAAGAGAATATCTACTAGTCCCCAAGACTTAGTTTTTTAATACACAAAAGTCTGAAAATGATCTTTAGCTGTGTGAAAGTTCATCCATAAGAAAGAAAGGAAAGGGAGATAGAAGAGAAAGGGAAGGGAAGGGAAAGGAAAGGAGAAAGAAGAGAAAGGGAAGAGGGAAGGGGAGGGAAAGGGAGATAGAAGGAAAAAGGGAAGGGAAGGGAAAGGAAAGGAGAAAGAAGAGAAAGGGAAGAGGGAAGGGGAGGGAAAGGAGATAGAAGGAAAAAGGGAAGGGAAAGGAAAGGAAAGGAGAAGGAAGAGAAAGGGAAGAGGGAAGGGGAGGGAAAGGGAGATAGAAGGAAAAAGGGAAGGGAAAGGAAAGGAGAAAGAAGAGAAAGGGAAGAGGGAAGGGAGGGAAAGGGAGATAGAAGGAAAAAGGGAAGGGAAAGGAAAGGAAAGGAGAAAGAAGAGAAAGGGAAGAGGGAAGGGGAGGGAAAGGGAGATAGAAGGAAAAAGGGAAGGGAAGGAAAGGAAAGGAGAAAGAAGAGAAAGGGAAGAGGGAAGGGAGGGAAAGGGAGATAGAAGGAAAAAGGAAAGGAAAGGAAAGGAGAAAGAAGAGAAAGGAAGAGGGAAGGGGAGGGAAAGGGAGATAGAAGGAAAAAGGGAAAGGAAAGGAAAGGAGAAAGAAGAGAAAGGGAAGAGGGAAGGGGAGGGAAAGGGAGATAGAAGGAAAAAGGGAAGGGAAAGGAAAGGAAAGGAGAAAGAAGAGAAAGGGAAGAGGGAAGGGGAGGGAAAGGGAGATAGAAGGAAAAAGGGAAGGGAAAGGAAAGGAGAAAGAAGAGAAAGGGAAGAGGGAAGGGAGGGAAAGGGAGATAGAAGGAAAAAGGGAAGGGAAAGGAAAGGAGAAAGAAGAGAAAGGGAAGAGGGAAGGGGAGGGAAAGGGAGATAGAAGGAAAAAGGGAAGGGAAAGGAAAGGAGAAAGAAGAGAAAGGGAAGAGGGAAGGGGAGGGAAAGGGAGATAGAAGGAAAAAGGGAAGGGAAAGGAAAGGAGAAAGAAGAGAAAGGGAAGAGGGAAGGGGAGGAAAGGGAGATAGAAGGAAAAAGGGAAGGGAAGGGAAAGGAGAAAGAAGAGAAAGGGAAGAGGGAAGGGGAGGGAAAGGGAGATAGAAGGAAAAAGGGAAGGGAAGGGAAAGGAGAAAGAAGAGAAAAGGAAGAGGGAAGGGGAGGGAAAGGGAGATAGAAGGAAAAAGGGAAGGGAAAGGAAAGGAGAAAGAAGAGAAAGGGAAGAGGGAAGGGAGGGAAAGGGAGATAGAAGGAAAAAGGGAAGGGAAAGGAAAGGAGAAAGAAGAGAAAGGGAAGAGGGAAGGGGAGGGAAAGGGAGATAGAAGGAAAAAGGGAAGGGAAGGGAAAGGAAAGGAGAAAGAAGAGAAAGGGAAGAGGGAAGGGGAGGGAAAGGGAGATAGAAGGAAAAAGGGAAGGAAGGGAAAGGAGAAAGAAGAGAAAAGGAAGAGGGAAGGGGAGGGAAAGGGAGATAGAAGGAAAAAGGGAAGGGAAAGGAAAGGAGAAAGAAGAGAAAGGGAAGAGGGAAGGGAGGGAAAGGGAGATAGAAGGAAAAAGGGAAGGGAAGGGAAAGGAGAAAGAAGAGAAAAGGAAGAGGGAAGGGAGGGGAAAGGGAGATAGAAGGAAAAAGGGAAGGGAAGGAAAGGAGAAAGAAGAGAAAAGGAAGAGGGAAGGGGAGGGAAAGGGAGATAGAAGGAAAAAGGGAAGGGAAGGAAAGGAGAAAGAAGAGAAAAGGAAGAGGGAAGGGGAGGGAAAGGGAGATAGAAGGAAAAAGGGAAGGGAAAGGAAAGGAGAAAGAAGAGAAAGGGAAGAGGGAAGGGAGGGAAAGGGAGATAGAAGGAAAAAGGGAAGGGAAAGGAAAGGAGAAAGAAGAGAAAGGAAGAGGGAAGGGGAGGGAAAGGGAGATAGAAGGAAAAAGGGAAGGGAAGGAAAGGAAAGGAGAAAGAAGAGAAAGGGAAGAGGGAAGGGGAGGGAAAGGGAGATAGAAGGAAAAAGGGAAGGGAAGGGAAAGGAGAAAGAAGAGAAAGGGAAGAGGGAAGGGGAGGGAAAGGGAGATAGAAGGAAAAAGGGAAGGGAAGGAAAGGAGAAAGAAGAGAAAAGGAAGAGGGAAGGGGAGGGAAAGGGAGATAGAAGGAAAAAGGGAAGGGAAGGAAAGGAGAAAGAAGAGAAAAGGAAGAGGAAGGGAAGGGAAGGGAAATAGAAGGAGGAAGGAAAGTAGAAGGGAAGGAAAGGGAATAAATGCTCAGATATTCTATTGGATTTAAGATTAATTCCCCAATCCAACTTCCGAGTTTTGAATCAGAACTAAAAATCTAGCTACCGTTTGCTCCGATTGCTTTTTCCTTCTTGGGGGAAGATTCTGGAGAATGGTGGCGCCCACCTGGCATCTTGCTTTGGGCAGGAACCAGAGGCACCCAAAGGGCTTGTCGCCCATCTCCTCCGCAGAGAAAGGAGACCCTTTCCCCCAACTCCTCCAATACATTTAGGGACCCCTCCTCGCCAGCAGCCCAAAGTAAACCTGCCAGAATGTAGAATTCCCACCTTCTCCTGAAACCAAGCAAGAAAATTTGGACCTTTGTATTTTCACGTCCTTCCAGGCTAAGTTAGGCTGAAGACCTCCCCCCCCTGATCCTCAACGGGTGTGGAGGTGCCTCTAGGGCAGGGGGTTTCCAGCCTTGGCAACTTTAAGATGTGGACAAGCCGGCTGAGGGACTCTGGGAGTTGAAGTCCACACAAGTCTTACAGCTGCCAAGGTTGGAGACCTCTAGGGCTAGTCAACTGTCCTCACTCACCTGCGCTGCCATCCTGCTCAGCACAAAAACGGGGCAGCCCAAAATATTTGCTTTTAAGGCAATCCCAAGGGCAGAGTTTGCCCAGTTCTGGAGCTTGTTGGGGGGAAGCTGATAAGACCCCTGCTCTCCATCCTCCCGGGGGTGGGGTGGGGTGTGTGTGTGTGTGTGTTAAGAGTTAAATGGAGGGCTAGCAGAGAGCCAGGGCTCTGCTATTTTCTCTTCCTGCACCTGCTGGAGGAAGGGGCACTGGCAATCCAGTTCCTTTTCCCCATTGCCTGGTTCCCCCCACCCACCCACAAAAGGGGATTGCTGGCTGATTCAACCGCTCTCCTGGAAATTTCTAGTAAACCAAGCAGCGGCCTCTTCTTAAAACTTATTTTTTCTTACCTTTTTTATCGCCCCTCCGTCTGCACAGGGGAGTAAATTAGCAGGGTGGACATTTGATGGATCAGTTTTTTTTTCTTAAACGGGTGCAGAACACTTTCATTAGCAACCCCAGAGAAAAGGAAGGGAAAGGGAAAGAGAGAGAGAAGGAGAAGAAAAGGAAAATAAGGAGGAAAGGGAGGGAAGGAAGAAGGAGGAGGAGGGAAGGAAGAAGAAGGAGGAGGGAAGGGAGAGAAGGACGAGGGAAGGAGAAGAAGGGAAGGGAGAGAAGAAAGGAAGGGGAAGAAGGAGAAGGGGAAGAAGGAAACGGAAGGAAGGAAAAGAGAGGCAAGAAAGCCGGAAAAGAAGGAGAGCCGGCCACGCACCTAAATCCTAACGGAGTCCCGCCTTCCATTCAGTACCTCGGCGAGATCCATGAACGAGGCTCCCCGCACCCTTCCTTCCTTCCTTCCTTCCTCCGGCACGTGTCAAAGGGGGGAAACGGGTTGTTTCCGTTCAGAATTGGCTTTCTTTTTTTGCCTGCAGGTTTTTGTGGGGGCGGGGGGGCGGGGGGGGATGCATTTGGTTTTTACCGAACCGGAGCGCGAGGTTTCTCCGGCGGTTTCCCTTTCGCAAAAAGACCGAAGAAGGAAACTTCTTGCTCCGCCTGTTGCGGTGCGCGCCGGCTCTCCGCTGCCCGCCCTGCCTCTGTTTCCCTGCCGGGCAGCACGCGGCAACCTCCAGGTGTGCAAGGAGAAAAGGAAAGGAAGGAAAGAAGGAAGGAAAGAAGGAAGGAGGGAGGGAGTGAGGAAGAGAAAGAGAAGTGAGGAAGGAAAGAAGGAAGGAAAGATAGATAGATAGATAGATAGATAGATAGATAGATAGATAGATAGATAGATGATAGATAGATAGATAGAAAGAAAGAAAGAAAGAAAGAAAGAAAGATAGAAAGAAAGAAAGAAAGAAAGAAAGGGAAGGAAGGAAGGAAGGAAGGAAGGAAGGAAGGAAGGAAGGAAGGAAAGAAAGAAAGAAAGAAAGAAAGAAGGAAAGAAAGAAAGAAGAGGGGGAAGGAAGGAAGGAAAGAAGGAAGAAGGAAGGAAGGAAGGAAAGAAAGAAAGAAGGAAAGAAAGAAGAAGAAGGAAGGAAGGAAGGAAGGAAGGAAGGAAGGAAGGAAGAAAGAAAAAGAAAAGAAGGAAGGAAGAAGGAGAAGGAAAGGAAGGAAGAAGGAAGGAAAGAAAGAAGGGGAAAGGAAGGAAGGAAGGAAGGAAGGAAGGAAAAAGAAAGAAAGAAGGAAAGAAAGAAAGAAGAGGGGGAGGAAGGAAGAAGGAAGAAGGAAGGAAGGAAGAAGGAAAGAAAGGGAAGAGGAGGAGGAAGGAAGGAAGGAAGGAAGAGGAGGAGGAAGGAAGGAAGGAAAGAAAGAAAGAAAGAAAGAAAGAAAGAAAGAAAGAAAGAAAGAAAGAAAGAAAGAAAGAAAAGAGAAAGAAAGAGAGGAGGGAGGAAGGGAAAAGGGCAAAAGCCGTCCCGCGGTGGGATGAAGAGCCCTCCCAGCCTTACCTCCGCCGCCTCTTCCTCCTCCTCCTCCTCCTCCTCCGAGGCTGCTGCTCCTCACGCCCGGCTGCTCGCCGGTCCGACAGCGCTGGGCGCTGGGCGAGCGCCCCGGCCCCGGGGCCTTCCCGAGGCGGCCTCCATCGCGCCCGCCGCCCCGCGCCCCCTCCGGCAGGTGCTCCGCGCGGACACCGGGGCGCACCTGGAGGCGCGCCCTATTTATCGGCAGCCTGGCCGCGCCGGGCCCGGGGGCGCTTCCCATTGGACGCCACGGTGACCCCCCTCGCCCGGGATGCCATTGGCGGCGGGAGGGGCCCGGGGCGGGGCGGGGGCCCGCGGGGAGCCCAGACAGCTGGTCCCCATGCATTTTTCATGCGGGGAGGGGGCGCCTGGCCCCGTCTGGGGAGGGAGGGAGGGGGCGATGGGGAGGAAGGCAGCCGCAGCCCCGCTTCTCCCCCGGGAAGACCCTCCGCTCCCCCCGCTGCTCCGAGGCCAGCTTTTCAAGAGCCCCCGCCCCCCACCGAAGGAGCTCCAGAAGGTAAGAAGGGCCAACAACAGCCCTGCAAGGCAGCTTGGGGGCCCTTTGGACGGGGTGGCTGGAAGCCCCCTCCGGGGGTCCTTTTTCTTCTCATATCCATTTTTATTTTATTTTATTTTATTTTGTAATGCAAACACTCCCATCTTCCCTTCAAGGGAGCGCCGCCTCGTCTAGGGACGAATATCTTGGGCAAGATTGAAAGTTTGCAGCCTTATCCAGTACATCAGTGCCCATCCTCTACCCTGAACTTTATACCCACAAAAGTACATTGCGAATTACTATCACAATCCTGGTCTTAACTAACCCCGTTGCGTTTAACAACTGCTGTCCCACTGAGCGACCAAGGAAGCAGCAAAAGCGAAGGGAAAGAAGGGGGAAACTGGAAAAGGTTTGGGGAGTTTTCCCCACAATCGTCTTCCTCCTCCTCTTCTTCTTCCTCCTCCTCCTTCCCTTCTTCCTCCTCCTCCTTCCTTTCTTCTTCCTCCTCCTCTTCTTCTTCTTCTTCTTCCTCCTCCTCCTCCCCTCCTTCTTCCTCCTCCTTTTCTTTTTCTTCTTCTTCCTCCTCCTTCCCTTCTTCTTCCTCCTCCTCTTTTTCTTCTTCCTCCTCCTCCTCCTCCTTCCCTTCCTCCTCCTCCTCCTCTTCTTCTTCCTCCTCCTCCTTCCTTTCTTCTTCCTCCTCCTCTTCTTTTTCTTCTTCTTCCTCCTCCTTCCCTTCTTCTTCCTCCTCTTCTTTTCTTCTTCTTCCTCCTCCTCCTCCTTCCTTTCTTCTTCCTCCTCCTCTTCTTTTCTTCTTCTTCCTCCTCCTCCTTCCTCCTCCTCCCCTCCTTCTTCCTCCTCCTTTTCCTCTTCCTCCTCCTCTTCTTTTTCTTCTTTCTCCTCCTCCTTCTTCTTCCTCCTCCTCTTCCTCTTCTTTTTCTTCTTCCTCCTCCTCCTCCTTCCTCCTCCTCCCCTTCTTCTTCCTCCTCCTCTTCCTCCTCTTCTTTTTCTCCTTCTTCCTCCTCTTCCTCCCCTTCTTCCTCCTCCTCCTCTTCTTTTTCTTCTTCCTCCTCTTCCCTCCTCACCATCTCAAGCAATTTGCCACTTACAAAGAGCACAACACAATAGATGCCCCCAAAGAGCCGATATGGCTCCCTTCCACCCTTCCTTTGATTCCATCTGTAGGCTGAAATCGCTTCAACTTCTCCTCTACTTGCATTGAGTTGGCATTGCCTGTTGCTCCGTCTGCCTATCTATCCTTCCTTCCTTCCTTCCTTCCATCCATCAAAGGAGGGTTACCTTATCTGTCTGTTTGCTTACCTACCGACTTATCTTCATCTTACACATATCACTTTACCAACACAAACCAGTTCCCTTATGTCTCACTCGCTTCCAGCCCTCAAAATGGGACCCATCCTCACACCGGATGCATCTCCCAGCAATTTTAATTCCAATTTGTACTTCTAGTCCAGCACTTTTGCGAGATATTTGCAAAGAGGATAAATAAACGCCACACTCTTTCCCTATTTTGCTCCATATTCGCTCCATATTTCATGTATCTCTTGCTTCCTGCAACCCCTGAAAAAGGCACAAAACAGTTTAAAAAAAGGACCCAAGGTTAAAACAGCCCCTGAGACAGAATTTTCAGCCCACCTTAAATATCCTGTGATGCTGAATTATTCCTTTAGCTGTTCAAACAGTCCTCATCTGTTGTTCCTCGATGCCTTAGTGACATTCAGGGGTAGATTCTGACCATTTTTTACTCAGTTGAGTTCCCTGCTTCTTTGCAGAAATGTGTGAGTTTAAGCATCTGTACGTCCGTGTATTATCTTCTGTTGTATTATCTTCTGTTCGTTCCAAGCAACATATTTTTTTTAAAAAAAAATAAAGATTAATATATATATTTTTTAAACAGAAGGATTGCAAGCCACTGAAAACCAAGGTGTGGGAGAAACTGAAGAAAGATGAAGGAGAAATCTGGCTGGGAAGAAAGCAGCTGCTTAACAGAGGAAAAAGAGGGCTACAATCAAAGCTGAATTCCCACAAGATTCAAGGGAATCCGTGGACATTTCCAATTCCCAGGATGTAAATCTGGAAGCCGAAAAGCAGGATTGCAAACGACTGGTATTACATCACCCATATTACTGTATTTAAAAAAAATCACCCACACTGTTGTGTGTGTGTGGGGGGGGGGAGTCCCAGCCCCCTCTATTTTAAACAGCAGCCTGGTTTCCAAAAATCAGCTGTATATTTTTGCTAGAAGTTATACATCAAGTAAGCAACTAATTACTCTATTGCTCAGAGACCAAATGAGGCTTGTCGGTTCCATTCACACAACATCCAGTCAAAGCTAGAAGGGGGAAAGAGTCATTATATGTCTGGAATGATATAGGGTCTCCTGCTTGAGCAGGGGGCTGGACTAGAAGACCTCCAAGGTCCCAATTCTCTTATTCTTATCCACATCCATTCGTCGGTGGAATGGCTTCTCTCCAAGAAGTTGTGTGTGTTCCATCAATGGAGGTTTTGAAGAAGAGATTAGACAGCCATTTGTCTGGAATGGCGTACGGTCTCCTGCTTGAGCCAAGGGGGGGTTAGACTAGAAGACCTCTGAGGTCCCTTCCAACCCTGTTGTTTGATTCTAACTCTCCTGTGGGGGAACTAGGCCATCATCTGAAACCATAGGGCAGCTCTGAGTGCCAGAACTGAGCACGGTTAATCTGGACTGAGGGTCTCGCTCATTTCACGGACTCATCGGTGTGTCCAGGGGGATCAGGTTGGGCTCAGGGGTGAATGAGGGGTTCAAATGAGCTTGCCATAGCCACGTTGTCTCGGCTTGAGAAAGCCACAAAACTTTCCTTTTTGCAAAGGATAATTGCAGCCAGATGGTTATAAACCCAAAGGTGGAAAGAATTCGCACGACCCACAATAGAGGGACTGGTGAAGGCGATGGAACTTGCTGGCTTCTTTGATCAGAGACAATATCCAATATCTACGTTTATTGCTGACTAGAAGTTTCTTATAGACTTCTAATGTTAAAACAGGAAAAAAAATGAACTTTTGATTTAATATGATTAGACAGAAATTGAGAGACGGGTTGTAACCGTGTAGCAAGCAACCAATTTATAATTGTACTTATAATTGCTATAAAGTAGATCAGAAGCTGTTTCTTTGCATTTTTTCTCTTTTCTAATTTTCTTTTCCTTTGTGGGTGCTCATCACTGGAGGTTTTTAAGAAGAGACTGGATGGTATAGAGATTTGTCTGGGATGGTATAGGATCTCTTTCCTGAGCAGGGGGCTGGACTAGAAGACCTCCAAGGTCCCTTCCAGCTCTATTCTATTCCTATTCTTATTTCTATTCTATTCTATTCTATTCTATTCTATTCTATTCTATTCTATTCTATTCTATTCTATTCTATTCCTATTCTATTCCTATTCTATTCTATTCTATTCTATTCCTATTCTATTCTATTCTATTCTGTTCCTATTCTATTCTGTATTCTATTCTGTATTCTATTCTATTCTATATTCTAGTCTATATTCTAGTCTATATTCTATATCTAGTCTATATTCTATTCTATTCTGTATTCTATTCTATTCTATTCTATTCTATTCTATTCTATTCTATTCTATTCCTATTCTATTCTATTCTATTCTATTCTATTCTATTCTATTCTATTCTATTCTATTCTATTCTATTCTATTCTATTCTGTATTCTATTCTATATTCTATTCTATTTTCTGTTCTATTCTATTCCTTGCACTCTTAGCTTCCTCTCCGATTTCTTTCCTCTGCTTTGCTTTTTCACTTTGCATTTGTTTTTAACCTTTTTTAAAAAACAAAAACAAATCTTTAATAAATAAAAAAAAAAAGCTTCAGAACTTTCTCCATGACTGCTTTGTTTATTTGTTTACCTCCCAGCTTTATTAATTGCTCTGGAAAATGCAGAATGCGTGTACCCTCCTGTGGCATTTTTGTCTTAATAACAGTGTTGCCCAGCTGTGGGTTTTGGATCCATTTCCTCCTTATGCCCACAGGCTAGCTTGGCTCGGGTTTTAGTTGGAATCGCACACACCCAGCAAGGAGAAGTGTCCCATTTCCTGGATAAGAGTGTCACATTTCTAAAGCTAAGCGCTGCCGCACACCTCTTGCACACCGCTTGCTCTCGAGTAAACCCCGTTTGAGGCTGCCCAGTCCAAACGGCTGGTTGCCTTCCATGCACAGGAGCGATTCCATTTGGAGGGATATCTCTCTCGGTTTGGGGGCATTGCGTCTCTCCATCCTGAGGCCCCGCGCGCGTGGGTACCGAATGGTGTGGCAGCCTGACTGTATGGCAATTGTCTCCACACAAATGCCATCTGCCTTTAGAGCATAACTCTCTCTCTCTCTCTCTTGTTTTATTTAATACCGTGGAGCTAAATTTGCTGTCCTAGTGGGCCTAATCCCGTTTGCAATTCTCTATCTTAGGGAAGGAAGGCGAAAGAAAGACCGGGAGGGAGGGATGGCACCAGAGAGGCAACATTTGGCAAGAGAGGAGGTGACATATTGTGGGTCCCACCGGGGACCTTGGCTGGCCTGGTCTTGTCAGGCAAAGCAGACGGCATTAACTCTCCAAGGACTGGCGGTGCCTCCCTCTTCCGGCCTTGAACCTCCTTTGAAATTCAAGAAGAGCAGCTGGGAGAAAAATCAGATGATTGCTACCCCTATCACCATCATTATTGATCTGGGTTTCGTATTAATAAATAATTTGCTTTTATCGGCGGCTATGAAAGATGACCGCCTTCCAATCACTCGTCCAGAATTTCAGTCAGTCTCCTGCCTGACTAGAGGGTTGGACTAGAAGACCTTGGCGGTTCCTTCCAACTCTGATAGTCTGTGTTGAGAGAGAGAGAGAGAGAGAGAGAGAGAGAAGAAAGAGAGAGAGAGGAAGAGAGAGAGAGAGGAAGAGAGAGGAAGAGAGAGAGGAAGAGAGGGGAGAGAGAGAGAGAGAGAGAGGAAGAGAGAGGGAGAGAGAGAGAGAGAGAGAGAGAGGGGGGGAAGAAAGAGAGAGAGAGGAAGAGAGAAAGAGAGAGAGAGAGAGAGAGGAAGAAAGAGAGAGAGAGAGGAAGAGAGAGAGAGAGAGAGAGAAGAGAGAGAGGAAGAGAGAGAGGGAGGAAGAGAGAGGAAGAGAGAGAGGAAGAGAGGGAGAGAGAGAGAGAGAGGAAGAGAGAGGGAGAGAGAGAGGGAGAGGAAGAGAGAGAGAGGGAAGAGAGAGAGAGAGGAAGAGAGAGAGAGGAAGAGAGAGGAAGAGAGGAAGAAAGAGAGAGAGAGAGGAAGAGAGAGAGAGAGAGAGGAAGAGAGAGAGAGCTTGGCTTCGCTTTCGTTCTGAATTTCGGAGAGGTTTAAAAACTGGAACAAGCATGGAAGTGCAAAAGCGGATCCAGCGATGGGATCAGGAAAGACACACATAATAAAAAGGAATAAAATAATAAAATGAAATGACAGTGGTGAGCAAACTTAGAAATGGCCGCAAAACAGGTCCTCCCCAAAGCTGGGTTCAAATGTAGCCATAAATCACTGGGTGGGGTGGTGGGGGGAGTTTGGCAGGCTCTGTCAGAGTGTGGCAAGGCCATCTAACATCTTCATTAATGAGTGGGGGCTGCAGGAGGGGAGGGGAGGAGGAGCTGGAGAATAAGCTGTCAAAACATCCCGTTGAGACATAAGAGGCCAAGTTGCAGCCTGGAACAAGAGGAGGAGGAGGAGGAGGAGGTTCGCCTGGATGAGTCCGTTGTTGAGACGCCCTTAACAGAATAAAAGAAGAACAGAGTTGGAAGGGAGCCCAAAGGTCATCTAGTCCAGCCCTCCCCCTGCTCAAGCTGGAGACCCCATACCACTTCAGACAAGTGGCTGTCCGGTCTGTCTCTTCATCACTTGAGACTTTCAGGAAGAGATTGGGAGTACCCTTTATCAGAAACGGTGTAGGAGGGTCTCCTGCCTGGGCAGGGGATTGGATTAGATGACCTCCAAGGTCCCTTCCAACTCCGTTCATCTCTGAAGATCTTCTTAAAAGCCTCCCACAACTTCTAGAGGCCCTGACGAATTGTTCTCACTATCAGGAAATTCCTCCTTAGTTCCAGGTTGCTTGATCAGTCTCCATCGTTTCTTGTCCCGCCCTCTGGTGCTTTGGTGGACCCCCTTTTCTTTGGGCCAGTAGCCCCTCAAATATTGGAACGCTGCTATTCTTCGTTAAGTTTTCACTTCCAGCCTTGGTTGGGGGGAGGCGGTGGGGGAGAACTGGGGATCTGGGGATCTGGACAAACCCAGAGATTAACAAGGCTGTTTTGCATCTCTGCTAAGAAGATTCCCACTGACTTGACCTGCTGGGGTTTTCCCTGTGCCGAAGAAAGCAAAAAAAGAGCATTAGTTTTCAAATGTAAATAGAGAGAGGCGGTTGGTTCCTTCAGGTGAGTGAGGCTTTAGAAAAGGATGTGTTGCCATGCAGTCAGGTCTTTTTAATGAGAATCTTTGGGACATCCACCATAATTGGAAATAATAATCTGAATACTCCTTGGATACAGAATGACAGAGTTGGAAGGGACCTAGGAGGGCATCTAGGGGAGAAGCGTGGTGGATCGCTCCAGAGGAACCACCCCGTCTCGTCTGCTCGCTTGGATGGGTTGGCTGGAGAGGCAGATTCAGGTTGGTCTCCGTCCAGGACGGGGGTCGGGGTAGGAGTGGGGTCTCTACCTTAAAACAGATTTTTTTAAAAAACCAGATAAAACAGAGTTGGAAGGGACCTTGTAGGCCATCTAGTCCAACCCCACACCCAAGCAGGAGACCCTACACCATTTCTGACCGATGGCAGTCCAGTCTCTTCTTGAAAGCCTCCAGTGATGAAGCTTCCACAACTACCAAAGGCAACTTCTGTTCCATGGGTTGATTGTCCTCACTGTCAGTAAATATCTCCTTATTTCCAGGTTGAAAAATCTCTCCTTGTTCAGTTTCCATCCATTCTTCCTTGTCTGGCCTTCAGGGGCTTTAGAGAATAGCTTGACCCCCTTCCTCCTCTCTGTGGCAGCCCCTCAAATACTGGAAGATGCTCTCCTGTCTCCCCTGGTCCTTCTCTTCCCTAGACTAGCCAGGTCCAGTTCCTGAAACCGTTCCCCAATCTTTGTTTCCAATGTAGGATGGATGAAAATTGGCCTATTAAGGCAACGGGAAGTAGCCACCCTCTTCTAGTCTGGATTTCATCATGGGGTTATCAGGTTAACAGAGTTGGAAGGGACCTTGTAGGCCATCTAGTCCAACCCCACACCCAAGCAGGAGACCCTACACCATTTCTGACAAATGGGCAGCCCAGCCTCTTCTTGAAAGCCTCCAGGGATGAAGCTTCCACAACTTCTGAAGGCAACTTCTGTTCCATGGGTTGATTGTCCTCCCTGTCAGAAAATTCCTCCTTATTTCCAGGTTGAAAAATCTCTCCTTGTTCAGTTTCCATCCATTATTCCTTGTCTGGCCTTCGGGTGCCTTGGAAAATGGCTTGACCCCCTCTTCCTCTCCGGACAGCCCGAGACCTAGACCGAAGAAGGGGTCGCCTTGCTCCAGAGGGAGCCCTCCATCCCAGACCTTCCTTCCTATGGGATTATTTCCCATTTATTGTCCTCCCGCTTCTGCCCCGCGCGTGGGCGCCGCCGGGGCTCTTTCGGGGAGGGGGCGCCGCCCGTGTCCTCCCCCGCCCCACCCCTCCAGCCCCGGACCGGCTCTCGTCTCCCCACACTCGCCCGCGGGTGGGTAGGTGGGAGTATCCCTGCGCGACCCCCGCCAGACGGCCGCTCGGCTCCGGCTCGCCGCAATCTGTTGCTGCCGCTGGGCCGCGGTCGGGGGTGTGTGTGTGTGGGGGAGGGGTCCCCCCGGTCTCTCCCGGCCTCGGGGCGCTTTGTTCCCGCCGCAGCCCCGGAGCGGGAGCGGCTCCCCCCGCCAGGCGCCCTAATTGAGCCGGGCTAATTATGCGGGGTCTTCTCCTCTCCGGCGGCCGCGGGGTCTCCATCTGTCCCGCCGCCTTTGTGTCCGCCCATCTGTCGACCGCCGGCCCGGGGCTCCTTCAGCCCCCGCCCCCAAAGGGGTCTCCTCCTCCTCCTCTTCCTCCTCCGGCCCTCTGCTCGGCTTCCTCTCCAGGGAACCCGCCGGCCGCCCCTCTCGCCCGGCAGCTCCAGCGGCCTGGGAAGCCAAAGGGGGCGAGGGGGGTCGGGGCACCCCGAAGTCCTCGGCAGGCAGGAAACCCGGCGGCTTTGCCAAACGGACGCCCAGCCCCGACTTTCTCTCGGATTACACGTGTATACACTGCACTACACCACACACACACACACACACACACACACACACACACGGGTGGGGGGAGAGAGGGGAGAGAGAAGGAGGGAGGGAGGGAGGATGCTGAAGGAAAGTGGTTCAGGCTGAATTGAATTAATAACATTTTATTTTATTATTTTATTTTATTACTTTACTTTACCTCACTTCACTTCACCTCATTTTACTTTTCTTTGCTTCACCTCACTTTACCTCACTTCACTTCACCTGACTACTTTTTTACTTTACCTCACCTCACCTTACTTCACTTCACTTCACCTCACTTAATTTTATTTCACCTCACTTTACTTCACCTCATTTTACTTTACCTCACTTCACTTTACTTTACCTCCACCTCACTTTACTTTACCTCAATTCACTTTACTTTACCTCACTTCACCTCACTTTACCTCACTTCACCTCACTTTACCTTTACCTCAATTCACTTTACCTCAATTCACTTTACTTTACCTCAATTCACTTTACTTTACTGAATGCTTTATTATACTTTATTTTGATTGGACCATCATTTGTCTGAAAGGGTGTAGGCTAGGGTTCCCTGCTTGAACAGGGGGTTGGACTAGAAGACCTCCAAGGCCCCTCCCAACCGTTATACTGTTTCTATTGTGGTTTCTGCAGAGTGGATGACTGCTTAGCAACAATTAACCAATGGAGGTTTTTAAGAAGAGAACTGGACAAACACTTGTCTGGAATGGAATAGGGTCTCCAGCTTGTGCAGGGAGTTGGAGTAGATGACCTCCAAAGTCCCTTCAAATTCTTTTATTCTGTTATTTTGGCCAAGAGTGATTAGACACACAGGGTATTTTTGTCTTCTCCATAAGGTGTCTCCTGAACGCCTGGCAGGGTGGGTTTGTGCCACTGTTTCTCAACTTTAGCTGTTTTAAGAGGAGTGGATTTCAATTCCCAGAATTCCCCAGCCAGCATTCTGGGAAGTTAAGTCCCCACGTCTTAAAATGGCTGAACAACTCTGGTTTATTCCCCTCCTCACTGGGGCGATTCTTCTTCCAGCAGGAGGTCAAGATTGTCGGAGTCAAAGGGTTCCCTCCAAGGGAGGCAGGAACTGAACAATTTTAAATCTTAATCAGCAAATAGTAAATTTAAGCAGGCAGGATGGCAACCCTTTCACCACCAAAGCAGCAGCCTGGGTCATTTTGGCTTACAGCTGGGCTTCCTTCCTTCCTTCCTTCCTTCCTTCCTTCCTTCCTTCTTTTTTTATTATCCTCCCTTCTTTCCCTCTTTCTTTCTTTTTACTCTCCTTTTTTCTTTCCTTCCTCTCTTCCTCCCTCCCTTCTTCCTTCTTTCCTCTCTTGCTTTTCTTTACTCGCCTTCTGCCTTTCCTCTCCTTCTTTTCTTCCTTCCCTTTTCCTCCCTTTGTTCTCTCTCTCTCTCTCTCTCTCTCTCTCCTCTCTCTCTCTCTCTCTCTCTCTCTCTCCCTCCCTCCCTCTCTCTCCCTCTCTCTCTCTCTCCCCTTCCTTCCTTCCTTCCTTCAGTGGCCGGTCTGCAAAGCCAGCATTCAACAAAAATGCCTGCTGGATTATCCTTTCTCCTCCTCCTCCTCCAGCCGCCCCCATATGTTCCCCCTCAGGGCAAAGGGGAGGGCAGCTGCTGCTTTCTCTCCACCCCACTTTCCTTTTGCCTCCAGGGAGGCAGCTGAGTTCAAAGGGGGGGGGGAGAGAAGGGGCTGCACCTTGGCCAGTTTCATACAACCACAAATGCCCAACTAGCATCCTTGGGCAGCTTCTCGAAAGCATCCCGGTGAAGAACCTGGTTTGTTTTGCATTGGGCAAACGGAGGGGGGGGGGGAGTGTAATTTGCAAACAGTTAAGAGCTTATTTCACCCCTAAAAGTACCATAATGCCACCCTTAGTCTGCTGTGCCATGCCTAGTGTGGTCTAATGGAAGTCTGGCATCTCTGTTAAACCTGGGTTAAAAGGCTGTATTTATTATTATTTATCAATCAAATTTGTGTCTGCATCCCATGTTCTACCTAAGCCAGCCTTTCTCAAACAGGCCTGGGGCTCTTCCGCACTGGGGCAGGAGGGTAGATCCATGGGACCCCCCAACGAAGCCTCTCGGATTATCTATCCACACAAACCACCTTTGACCAGGATCAGATATCAGCAGTACAGGTCGTCCTCCACTTAGAACATTTAGTGTCCTTTCCAAGTTACAGCAGCACTAAAAAGGACCAGTTTTAACACTTAGTGACTGTTTCAGCATCCCTACGGTCAAAAATTCGGACGCTTGGCAACTGGCTCATAATTCTGACGGTCGTAACGTCCCAGGGTCACATGATACCCTGATAAGAAAAATCAGTGGCTCAAGGGAGGTACTAGTACCACTCTATGAAGCCTTAGTAAGGCCACACCTAGAGTCCTGCATCCAGTTTGGGTCACCACACTATAAAAAAGAGATTGAGACTCCGGAAAGAGTGCAGAGAAGAGCAACCAGGATGATGAGGGGACTGGAGGCTGAAACATGCGATGAATGGTTGCAGGAACTGGGCCTGGCTAGTCTAGGGAAGAGAAGGACCAGGGGAGACAGGAGAGCAGCCTTCCAGTATTTGAGGGGCTGCCAGAGAGAGGAGGGGGGTCAATTTATTCTCCGAAGCACCCAAAGTCCAGACAAGGAATACTGGATGGAAACTGAACAAGGAGAGATTCAACCTGGAAATAAGGAGAAACTTTCTGACAGGGAGAACAATCAACCCATGGAACAGAAGTTGCCTTCAGAAGTTGTGGGAGCTTCATCAATGGAGGCTTTCAAGAAGAGACTGGACTGCCACTTGTCAGAAATGGTGTTGGGTCTCCTGCTTGGGTGGGTGGGTGAGGGGTTGGACTAGATGACCTTCCAACTCTGTTAGCCTGTTATCTGCCAGAGCCGCTTAACAACCATGTTACTAACTTTACTGCAGTTATTCATTTAACAATTGTCTTGCTTACCAATGGAAATTTTAGGCTCCATTGTGGTCGTAAGTTCAAGGATTAACTGTGCCCCAAACAGGACTGTGGGAATCAGGGCTCGGGGTAAGAACCGAGCCGCCATCCCAGGGACAGAAGAAAACGAGGTTTGCCAGCCATCTGGGGTGAGGCTGCCAGTGATCTCCCCCCCTCCAGCCTCCAGGGATTGTCCTTCCTCTCCTCTGGAGACCCCACAGGTGGTGAACACAAGCCTTGTTTACTTTCCAGAGTAGCCAGGTAACTTTTGCTGAAAGTTGCATCATGGCCAGGTGTGGTTGGGGGTGGGTGAGTGGGGTGGGTGGGTACAGAGCGGGCATTGTGACTGTATTTCTCGAATTGCCTTCCCCTTGTGGAAATGAAAATTGGAACAAACCTGTTGGGGATCGCAGTTATTCAGCCTTTGGAACCGTATTTGGGTGATGAATAGTGAAACTTGTTCAGGTTATATATATCACTTCTTCAAAAAAAAAAAAAAAAAAACCAGCACACAGAGCATCGCCGTCAGCTGCTGACTTCATGAAGATGCGAGAAACAAGAGCAACTGAACAATTTCACAGCTGTGACTCAGGAAAAAATGAATCCAGACTTTGCACTGAATTGGAAAGAAATCGGTTTCACTCGGAGTGCTTATGATTCTATCCCTTTAGATGAATTTTTGTAAAAACTTGGGCAGTTTTTAATCCAAAAAGAAGCATGAAATATTCAATTTTAACTGCCCAGTGCACGAAAGCCCATCTATTTTCTTTAGGGTTTGTTTCTTGGCTATGAAACAAGCAACTTTTTTTAAGACAAAGAGAAGTAATATGATTTAAATCCTTATTTTCAGAGGCGGTACTGAAAAAGAAGAAGGAAAAACAAAGTGGCGGAAAACTAACCATCCATCCAGCTTATATTAGAATGTCTTCTGATGATGGATTTCTTCCCCAGGGATTTTAACAGAAAGCATACAAGTTCACAATAAATAACTGATGCTCTCAATTAGGTGAACAGATTATAAACAGAGAAACATAAAAGATAAAGTGGTTCCCCAAATTCAGTTCAGCATAAATAAATATAGCTTGATGCAGAAAATTCTGCTTTTTCAGTGGCTGCGCTTCCCTTAAAATTGGGGAGCCCTCTCCCTATATTTAATAATTTAGAATAACAAAATAACAACAGTTGGAAGGGACCTCCAAAGTCTTATGGTTTTGCTCGATCAGGACAGCCCATATCTTTACAACCTCTTCTTATAAACCTCCAGTAAATTTGATTTAATCTCATGTTTTATCTTGTTATTTTACTTGGTTGTAAGCTGCCTTAATTCTTGGTGAGATGGGCAGCATATACATTATGAGAATATATGTATGTATGTATGTATGTATGTATGTATGTATGTATATAAATCTTTCAATGTTTTTTCTCGCCCAAAACATTCCACAAAGACAGAAGCAATTCTAATTTCTTTTTTTCCAAAAGCAAAAAAGGAAATGAAAGGTTTTCCTCAGTGCCTGTCCTTCCCCACAACAATGGCACTTCGTCTGAAAGGTTTTATTTCCTTTCCTTTTTCCGTCCTAAATAGCAGAAGGCCTTGACAGGTTGCAAGAATGGGATTTGCAGCCTTTTGTAAAGAAAATTGTTGACTTTTTGCCTCCCCGCCCTCCCTTCCCAGCCTATAATTCTTGCTGCCACTGCTAATTATCCAAGCAGAGCCAGCGGGGATGAAGGGAATTCTCCCTGGAGTCCCCAGTACCAGGTCACAGAATTATGTGAAATGGCAGGAGGAAGAGATGGAGGGAAAAGCATGCAAAAAGCGGGTGAAATTAGATTGTGTGTCTTTGCGAAGGAGAGGGAGATGTAAATATAGCTCCTTGCTAGTTGCACTTTACACAACCTTGCAACTGATCCCAGGAAAGGGAGACAACCTGCAGTCCAGAAAATGGAGTTGTTGGACTTTTGGAGGAAAAAAAAAAAAAACCAGAGCAAATTCGCCAAAAGAAAGGATTTGCAGCAGACTAAAAATGAAATTGCAATCATCGCTGTGCTAATCCATTGTGTGTGTGTGTGTGGGGGGGGATTATAAAAATCTGATTTATTTTTTTGTTTTTTTTTACTGGGATCAACTAAAGTAGCACAACAGGATGTGCCAACTCTGCAGCCCCCGAGAAATCGCTTGGAGAATTGGGAAGATCAAAAATTAAAAACTTGGCTCGGTTCGCACAACCAAGGATGATCTCAAACTGGGTTCTCGAAACACAACTGTGGTTGAACCTGCTGCGCTGAAAAAACATAAACTCTCTTCTATTGGTGATCCTTGACTTACGAAGACAACTGAGCCCTAAATGTCTATTGCTAAGAGACAATTGTTAAGTGGATGTTAACCCATTTTAGGACCTTTCTTGCCACCGTTGATAAGTGAGTTGTTAAATTAGTCATGCAGTTATTAAGCGAATCTGGCTTCCTTGTTGACTTCGCTTGTCAGAAGGTTGCAAAAGGGGATCACGTGACCCTCCCAAGGACTCTACAATGGTCATAACTATGAACCAGTTGGCAAGCATCTGAATTTGGATCACGTGACCTTGAGGAGGCTATGATAGTTGTAAATGTGGTCATAAGATACTTTCTTCAGTGCTGTTGTGACTTCAAATGCCACTAAATGAATGGTTGTAAGAGAAGGAGTACCCTGTTTTCCCGAAAATACAACCTATCCCGAAATGAAGTCCTAGCTTGATTTTTACACGTGTGCCCAATATAAACCCTACCCCCCAAATAAGCCCTAATTAAGATCCCGCCCACTCAGGAGTGGACGGCTATAAATTAAGCTGGGGTGTGGGTGGGGGGATGGAGCTGCCCTACTACTTATCTTTGGGCAGTTGTAGCCAGGCCTCGCCCCCCAACACCTGCCTTGCCAGCCCATCTCTTCTGCAGCCGGCAAGGCTGGCAAGGCTTTCTTGAAGGCCTCTGTAGCGGATAACAAAGCTCCGGATCGATCCAGAGCTCCATTATTGGCTGCAGAGGCCTTCAGGAAAGCCTTGCCGGCCACAGAAGAAGTTCCTGAAGGCCTCTGACAGATAAAAGGAGGCCGGCGCACAAGTGAGGTTAGTCAGTGGAAGAACATCCCCCGAAAATAAGACCTGGTGCCTTTTTTTGGTGGCAAAAAAATATAAGACAGGGTCTTATTTTTGGGGAAAACACAGTACCTGTATTCAGAATGGAGGAATTCCAAAGAAAGAGACAGAATTGTTTTTAAGTGGTTTGGAAGATACATAATTTGGTAGAGAGCAGCAAAGACCTTCAAGTCTCTCAAGGGATCAGGGGGTTGGACTAGAAGACCTCCATGGTCCCTTCCAATCCTATTAGTCTATAATCTAAGAGTCTAACTTTGTTCGTGATGAGTGAATTTGATGGAATTGGGTATCTCCACTTCTAGAGAAAGTCGAATCTCACAGGGTCCACCTACTCTCCAAGGCACCTGAGGTCAGGAGAAGAAGTAACGGATGGAAACCGATCAAAGACAGATCCTACCTAGAAGTCAGGAGAAATTTCTTGACAATTAATCAGTGGAACAGCTTCCATCCCTGGAGGCTTTCAAGGACAGATTAAATAACCATTTCCAGAATGGTCCACGGTCTCCTGCTTGACCAGGTGGTTGGACTAGAAGACCACCAAGATCCCTTCCAACTCTGTTATTCTATTCGGTGTGTTGCTGTGGCCAAAACTCCCTTTAGATTCCCACAACATCCAGAAGCACACTCTAACCCTGCAGACTGGGTCCTTACTACTCGAAGGTAACCAGCTTGCTTGTAGCTCAGGATAGTTGGTGAAGTTAGCCCGGAAGGACCAATTTGCCCCCCTTTTTCAAGATGCCAACCTAAGGTACCTGCAGAGCCATCTCTTGATGCCGAGGGGTAGCATCTGGTCGGTGACTGTGTGAAGGAGGCAGGGAGGCCAAATGGCTTCTCCCCCGGGACTCTCCCAGCAGCTGGTCTCAAGTTAAAGGCAGCTCCCCGAGGAAGCTAAGACAAGCAGACATGGGCCAAGACTCCTCAGCAAGTGAGATTCCCTCAGAAATATCAGGAAGGCCCAAATTCTTGCAAAATTGTGCTCCTTCCAGCTGTTGAGCGAAAGGGGTTTGGAGAAGAGGTGGTGTGAAGTCAGAGTCAAGCAGTCGGTGGACATTCTCCGTCATCCAGGTCCTGGTTGTCCCAAAGGGGCTTTTTTTTTCAGGAGGCAACTGGACTTTCTGGTTTTTTTTCTTTGAAGATGTTTCGCTTCTCATCCAAGAAGCTTCTTCAGCTCTGACTGGATGGTGGGGAATGGATTTATATCCCTTGCAGACAGCTTGTCATCCTTTGAAAGCATCTGGATGATGGCTGAGAATCTCTACGGACTTTGAGCTATACAATTTGGGATGGACACCCTTGGAATGGCGTGGGAGTAAGAAAGGATTTCCAGAGGGAAAAAATTGCAGACTACAGGAACCATTTGCACCACTCAGGTGACCCTGAGGACACGGATAAACCTCCAAGTGGCCTCAGGGACTCTGAAAAAAGCACCTTTCGGATAAGAATCAAGTAGTTTTCCCACCATCTCCTCACTCCTCCAAAACCGCTGGTTTTCAACCTTGGCCACTTGAACAGGCATGGACTTTTTCTAGGAGTTGAAGTCCACACGGCTTCAAGCGGCCGAGGTTGAAAATAAATTGGCAGTCACGGAAGCTGGGTCTATCCATCGTTAAGTCAAGTGTGGTCAACTAAGGAGCGGTTGGGTTGGGTTCACGCTTCAAAATTATAAATGACCACGGAATGATTAGGCCTGAACTGGAGAAGGTCTACGATGGCTCAGCATGATTTCGGTGGTCAGCCAAGAAGACAACAGCTTGTCCATCAGTGAAGAAGATCCGGGGGTGGGATGCAAATATATTTTACTACACGTTCTGTAGGCGTGGCCAGGTGGGCGTGGCCATGTGACTGGGTGGGTGTGGCTTCTTCATCTTCGACTTTTTTTTTTTTGGCAGCACCTGCCTTCCACAGTTTTGGCCTCCTGGGCCTCAGGGAAGCATCCTGGGAGCAAAAATGCCCCCTCGGAGGCTTCCCTGAGGCCCAGGAGGCCAAAAACGGAGTGTGGGGGGTCCCATGCAGAACCCCCCACATGCCCCTTTTTGCCTCCTGCTTCAAAGAGGCCCCCTGTGCGAAGCAGTAAGACAGCGAGGGGGATCCTGACGCAACTGATCGTTGGGAGGGAAAAAACACCTTAAGGAGTGAGTGACCAGGTGGGGGAGAATGCAGTCAGCGAGGTTGGGCATGCGTGATAAGGACTGACTGGGCAGGGAGGGGAGGGGAAGGCACAGAGGGGGCGAGGCCAGCCAGGGGCACCCTTTGCCGGTTCTCTGAACTGCGCAGAATTGTAACCACCGGTTCTATAGAACCGGCCCGAACCAGTAGAATCCCACCTCTGAGACCTACATCACAGGGAAAGCTGTGGTTTCACTCAAAGGTTGGACAACCTTGTCTCTCAAATCGTATATAAGAGTTCTGCTTAAGCAAGGGGTTGCACTAGGAGACCTCTAAAACAGGGGTCTCCAACGTTGCCAACTTTAAGACTTCAAGTGGACGTCAAGTCTTTGCTGGCTGGGAATTCTGGGAGTGAAGTCACAAGTCAACCTGGCCACTTTAAGACTCAAGTGGACTTCAAGTCCTTTTAAGCTGGCTGGGGCTGGGGAATTCTGGGAGTCGAAGTCCACAAGTCAACCTTGGCCACTTTAAGACTTAGTGACTCTCTTCTGTGGAAGTGGTCCCTTGGCCACTTTTGCTGGCTGAATTCTGGAAGTCTTTGGCCATTAAGACTGCTTTGCTGGCTGGGGAATTCTGGGAGTCAAGTCTGGGACTTCAAGTGGACTTCAATCTTGCTGGCTGGGAATTCTGAGTAAGTCCACAAGTCAACCTTGCCCTTAAGACTTCAAGGGACTTCAAGTCTTTGCTGGCTGGGAATTCTGTCGAAGTCCACAAGTCTTAAAGTGGCCAACGTTGGAGACCCCTGCTCTAAAACCCCTATTATTCTGTTCCTCCCCCTCTTCTCTGGTCTCAAGGAGTGAAGGTCTTCTCTACATCTCTCCAGCTTTCTGTCTGAGGAAAGACACAGAGAAATAATTCCTTCCGCAGGGGAAACCGAGATAAATGAACTCAGGGATGAAAAAAAGGATGTGTAACACAAATCACCACGGCCTCCATCCTCTGCTTACCTCTGGTTTCAATTTAGCTCTCAAGCCCTAACCAAACGAATGAAGAAAATTATAAGCTTTATGGGAATAAGTAGGAGGACAGAAGCCTCTTCCCACCTTCCTTCCGCTTGGGTCATTTAGCTCAGCCTGGCCTTCGACCCGCTTTTGGGCAACTGCCCACCGCAGCGCCCCAAAAGCTGGAAACGCCAAGCCAGCCCTAGAAGCCCTTGTGGTCGGCCACCCTCCGATGCTGAATGAGGATGGGGCCACCACCTTCCATGAAGTGCTCCTCCTTCCGAAGGAGGTCTGTGAGGGAGTGAGAAGCCAACCCAAATCTGCTTTGGGGACTGTTCCAGGCCTGGCCCCTTTTCAGCCTCATCCTCTCCTCCCGTGTTGTGGGGCTTCCAGACGGGGACAGAAGCTACCGAGGGGTCCGTGGGGAGGCCTCTTGGCCTTCACCGAGTGCAGGCAGCAGCTGCTGCTGCTTCAGCCATCTTTGCCAGCGACTGGATCCAAGAGAAGGAGGGAACGGCGAGAAGGACGAGGCTGTCGCTCCAAAGGAAGGGAACCTCGGTCTCTTCCCCCCAAAGTCACCGTATCTGGGGAGATTGCAGGAATTGCCGTTCTCTGTCCAGTGGAGAGTGATGGAGAAGGGTTGAAGAAGAGGTCCAGGAGCAACAGAATAATAGAACACCAGAGGTGGAAGGGGACTCGGAGGCCATCCAGCCCAACCCTCTGCTAAAGCAGGAGACCCTAGACCACTCCATGTCCAATCTCTTCTTCAAAACCTCCAGTAGAGGAGCACCAACATCTTCTGAAGGCAAGTCTTCTGAAGACCTAACCCTAACTTAGATAGACTGAAGACTCCAAGACCGTAAGCCTGAGGGACTCTACTGCAACCTCAAGATGGCCTCCTGAAGGTAGGATGGTAGAGTAGCAACACTCCAACTGATCCTACAAGCCAGTTTTGGGAACAGGATCTCACAGCTGGAGACTTGGGAACGTGGTCCCTGAAGGTCCATGCAGGCTGGTGGTGGCCGTGGAAGAGGCCTTCACCCACATCAAACGGCTCCAGGAGGAGGACCAGAAGAACCCCCGGGAGATCATGGACCCCCGGGAGGCCGCCCAGGCCATCTTCGCCTCCATGGCCCGGGCCATGCAGAAGTACCTGCGCACCACCAAGCAGCAGCCGTACCACACGATGGAGAGCATCCTTCAGCACCTGGAGTTCTGCATCACCCACGACATGACGCCCAAGGTAGCCGGAGGTGGAGGGGGGAGGCAGGGAGGGAGGGGGGACCAGGACTGCAGGGAGCAGCTGGGGGTTTCCATCACAGGTCCCCCTGCTCTGGGTTGAACTACTCTGTAGAAAGGAGGCCAGCTTAGCAGGTAGGCCAGACAGGAAACTGGCCCAGGTCAGCTGATTCTACCTTATTATAAGGTGACATTAACATAATCTTTCAAGTCCAAAAGGACAAAACTCCCACTGAGAAGTGAGGAGGGGGTCAAGCTATTCTTTAAAGCACCTGAAGGCGAGATAAGGATTAATGGATGGAAACGGAACAAGGAGAGATTTTTCAACCTGGAAATAAGGAGGAATTTTCTGACAGGGAAAACAATCAACCAGGGGAACAGAAGTTGCTTTCAGAAGTTGTGGAAGCTTCATCCCTGGAGGCTTTCAAGAAGAGACTGGACTGCCATCTGTCAGAAATGGTGGAGGGTCTCCTGCTTGGGGTGGGGGGGAAGGGTTGGATTAGATGACCTCCTACAAGGTCCCTTTCGGTTAATCTGTTAATCTAGTCCCACTCCCTGCCCAAGCAGGACACCTTATTTAACACGGGTGGACTTCAACTCCCAGAATTCTCCACTCAGCCCGCTTTAAGATATATAAAGTTCAACTCCCAGAATTCCCAAGCCAACATTTTTGGGATCTTGACTTGCTCATCCATCGGGCTGGGGGTTGGACCAGATGACCTACAGGGTCCCTTCCAACTCCATTAATGTTATTCAGATTCTTGGATGACCACTGCCACCCAATTACCCTGCCCCGAGGTCTCGGTTGGCGCCAAACCATAAACCCAACTGTACATATCTCCAAGAGGTGGAGGAGGGGGCAGAGCACAGTAGCTCTCATCCTGTTTGTGGTTTAGCCCGGGGGAGATAGGCAACCTATGATGGTTTGCTCAAGGAATCAAGCCAACCAATCAAGGCAACCATGATACCCTGTCAACCCTCTCCAGGTCTCACAGAGATGTCGCAGGATGATCTTGCCACGCTGACCTTGTTGGCTCCGGCTGCAGAAGGATGTCAATAAGCCAGCTTTCTAACATTCTCACAATCTGATATACAGAAAACTACAGGTGGTTCTCCACTTGTGACCGACAGTACAGAGTTGCAACATACATCCCGAGATGCGTACGACCCATTTTGGAAATTCCGATGGGGCTGTCTCACCCCCTGCGACCACATGATTGCATTTTGGGGTGCTTGATGCTACTGATCCATATTTATGGCTGTTTGTAGCATCCATACTACATGTTCGTGTTTTGTATTTTTTTGCAGGAAACCGACCTTTATTCTGATTTCTGGGGGGTGAAAAAAGTCCATTGGCTAAAACGGATTCGCTTAACAACTGCCACAAAGCAGGCTGCAAAACCAGGCGGGGCCATCTGGTGATCTACTTAATGGCAGGCACGACTTACCGCTGTAACTCCAGCCTCAGTGACGGTTGTTAGTCTAGAAATACCTGACTCAACCTCAAAATCCGGAGCCCGATCCCTTTTCAATTTCATTGTAACACACGTGGTGCATTGACAATAAACGTTATGATGGATGGATTCCAAACACAAGAGTCATCTAGCAATCTAAAATAATTCGGTCTTTCAACTGGTTATGGCTTTCAACTTTTTTCAGAACTAACGGATGGGTTTAATTTAATGTGTTCCGTTTTTGTTTTTTTTTAGCAAAACCAGCCAAGCCACTTTTAATCGAGCCCGTTGGGCACAACGCTCGGCTTCGTTGTAGACCGCCAGAACATTGGCACGGGGTGTGCAACGTCCTGCAGACATTCTCTCCAAAGAAATACGGGCACGGTGGCAACTGAAACCAATGGGCCGCTGGCAGAAACGGCTTTTGGCCCAGCCATGTCATGGATCAGGATATCACCTGTTCAGTTTCAACAATATAGAGAAATGCGTCTCTATATATATTCAGCCTTCCCTTATCTCAGTGTTTCTGGAAGTTGGGTGGACTTCAACTCCCAGAATTCCCCAGCCAGCTTCCTGGGAGTTGAAGTCCACCCATCGAGCAGCTATTGGCTGCTTTTCAGATGTGGCAGGTTTCATTCGAGGAAGACTGCGGTAGAGCCTTCCCAGGCAACCCCCCTCTTTCCCGAAATCTCTCCACCCACCCCCCCAGCCCCCAAATTCACAACTCCTCAGGCAGCCTGGGGCAAATCAGTTTAAGGCAGGGAGGGAATCAACAAATTTAATCTGCAAGTTAAAGGGGTGGCTGATGGTTTTCAGTCAAAAACAGCCTATTTAATCTCGTATGTACAAAAAACAACAACGGAACCCACGTTTTCTTTTTCTTTTTTAAAAAAAGGATAGTTTACACCCATTTCCAACTTCCTGCGTCCCTTGTCGTTGTTTTTATCCACTTTGATCTACGTAAATCAAAAGAGTCAAGCAAATTTATCCAGACCTTCAACATTAAAAAAAAAAAAAAAAAGGAAAAAGTGAGAAACTACAAGGTTGAAGGTCCGCAAATACTCCGCGCAGAGCGTCTCCTTGGATGGCCAACCCTTCACCGCCGGCAAGAGGGTGTGTCCCAGTTGTGGTTCCCCATTTGGGCGGGAGGCTGGATGAAGGAGGGTCCGAGAGACAAGAAAGCCCCCCTGCACCCCCGCTTCCAAATCAATCCGTGCCTTTGCCAGCATTGTGTTTCCGTACGCCCGCCCTGTGACTGTCTGTCTGTCTCGTTCTCAACGGGGTGAGGTTGAACATGTCCCTTCGAGACCCCCCCCCACACACACTCCACGGTGGTCAAAGAAAGGGCCCAATTCATGCCCAATTCCTTGGTTCGTAGCGCTGCAGAGTCCCCGGGCGCAGGTCGGTCAGTAGGCCACCGTTTCGGAGTCCCCCGGCGTGGAAAAAAGCACGTGGGCTTTGGCGTTGATGAAGTAGGTGGCCACGAACGAGACGATGAGGATGACGAGGCCCAGCACCAGGGTGATGATCTGCAGGGGGATCGAAAAAGGGTGTCAGGGCTCCGGCCGTTACCCCCATTTAAATCACGAGTCTCAAGCCAAACTTCCGAAACTTAAAAAGAAGATTTATTAGGCGTTAAAATGTCCGGCACTGCCTGGATGGAGCCGACTCTGAGACACGTCATTCACTGTCACCCTTGGCCCTGGTTTCCCCCCCCACCCCACCCTCTGGGTGTATCGTAATTCATATCCTCCAATGGGAAACCTCCATAGCTCAGAGTCATCAATCAGGCTCCCCAGGTAGAATTTTGCACAGCAGAAACTTCAGTCCCCTAGTTACTATCTTTGAAAAACTATTGATGGAATGCACTTTCGGTTTGCAAGCTGCCCCACTGCTCTTTCGAACCCCTTTCCCCCCCTCCCTTGCCTAAAATGGGGCAAACCTCTCTTGACAAATGTCTCGCTTAAGAACAGAAACTTTTGGGCTCAATTGTGGTCGTAAGTGGAGCCCATTAAAAGCCACGACTGAACTGCTTGTGGCTTTTAAATTCTCGTTAAGGAATCTGCCTGCAAATGCCTCGTTTAGTTAGTACGTTCACCGACTCCTGCCAGGCTCCAGATCTTCCTGCCACACTTAATTTGCAAGCCAACCAAAATAAGAATCAGGATTCCGGCACTTAACCCCCCCGTTTAAATCATGAACCTCGAGCCAAACTTCCAAAACTTCAAAATTATTTATTGGGAGTTAACATGCCGGCACTGCCTGGGTGGAGCCGACTCTGAGACACATCATTCACTGTCACCCTTGACCCTGGTTTTCCCCCCACCCCCTGGGTGTATCCTAATTCATATCCTCCAATGGGACACATCCCTAGCCAAGAGTCCTCAGTCAGGCTCTCCAGTTAGATATTTGTGGGGCAGAAACTTCGGTCACCTAGTTACTATCTTTGAAAAACATTTATGGAATGCACTTTCGATTTCCAAGCTGCCGCACTGCTCCCCCCTCCCTTTCTTTTGGCAACTCTAAAAAGACCAGAGAAATGTTTTATGCATTGACAAAGGGAGGGCGTCGGGTGTGGGGGAGGGGGAGGAAAGACTCGACAGGACCTCTTCCAAACTGACCGCCGTTTCTTTAGAGACCGTCCCAAGTTATGACGGTGCCCCCCAAAAACTGACTGGCAACCTATTTTTTCGGACAGACGGCTGTTGCCGCATCCCCCTTGGTCACATGATTTACACTGGGGAGCTTGGCCACTGGCTCACACTTATGACGGTGGCAATGGTCACGCGATCCCCCTTTCGCGACCTTCTGACAAGCAGCGTCCATGGGGGGAAAGGCAGATTCCCCATTAACAATTTGTGCTGCCAACTCATTACCTGCTGGGATTCATTTAACAGCCACAGCAAGAAAAGGTCGTAAAGTGGGGCAAAGCTCACCGAACAACCATCTTGCTGAGCGACGGGAATTCTGGGTTCAGCTGTGCTCGTGAGTCTGCGTGCGCATTTCTATCCCTGCCACCGAGAAGCACCGAGATCACAGGGAGGAGCAAGGATCCCCCTTCTAAGGGCCGATTTGAAACCCCACGGCCAGTTTTGACCACCCTTGATCTAAAACGAAGCAACCCAAAAGCCCAAATCCGCTCCCACCCTTTGGCCTTCCGAAAGGCCTTGAAGACAAGGCGATGCCAACTAGCCTCTCTCTCTCTCCTTTCTCCCTCCTGCTCTTAATCAGTTTTTTTTTAAAATTTAAGACCTTCATTGTTTTATTTCCTGTCTGTAAGTCACCTAGACTCGTGTGTGTGTGTGTGTGGAGAGAGAGAGAGAGAGAGAGAGAGAGAGAACATCACAGCCAGCCCTCCGAGGTTAGATCAGATCTCTCTCTCTCTCTCCTTCTCTCCCACCAACGTCAGCAAGCCACCGTCACTCAAAATCCATATTAGTGGTCCACGGGATTTAAAATTATGAGTTTGGTGGTCCCTGAGGTCCAAAAGGTCGGTGACCCCTGACCGAGAGTCGCTTTAGCACGATGGGTGGCATGCCAAGGTAGGTAGGTAGATATAGATGGGAGAGGGAGAGAGAAGATAGAATAGAATAGAATAGAATAGAATAGAATAGAATAGAATAGAATAGAATAGAATAGAATAGAATAGAATGATAGATAGAATGATAGATAGATAGATAGATAGATAGATAGATAGATAGATAGATAGATAGATAGATAGATATGGATGGATTATAGAGGATAAAGATAGATAGATTATAGAGGCAAATTATAAAAAGAGAGATATAAAGATAGAGAGACACACACAATATATAGAGATATACAGACACATATAGATGGATGGATGGATGGATAGATGGATAAGATAAATAGAGAGATAATAACAGAGAGATAATAACAGAAAGATAATATAGAGAAAGGGACAGAACAATATAGGTAAGATAAAAAGAGACGCGCAGAGAGATTAGATAAGATGGATGAATGGATGGACGGAAAGGGTTAGAAAGCTCCTATACTTTAGCAAACCAACCAATCCAACCCCCCCCCCCGTCAGCACCTCACCTCCAGCTGTTTGCTGGCGACCAAGAAGATGCGTCCATGAAGCTCCTTCCAGCGACTCTCCGTCCAGGTGGAAAACTCGGTGGATCCCCACTGTTGGAGCTCGAAGGCCGGAGAGGAGGCCGGCGTGCGGCGGACCGTCGACCTGACGCAGAAGGGCTTGCGGGGGGAGCTGGCGTTGGGATACGGGGAGCCCCGCACCCACATGTAATTGTAGAACTGCAGGAGATAAAACCCAGAAGCAAAGCCCGGTTATTCGTGTGCCGCTTTGACCACGATAAAGAAAATTTGAGACTGCGCAGAAATGGATAGGCTGACTTCAGAGTTAAAGGATAGAGAAGAATCGATATATTATTCAGCCTGCGACGCCTGGTATGAATGGTTTGAGAAGAGAAAGAAAATTAATACTTGTTATCAATGAAAGGATATGAATTTATATATACTGAATGTAGAATTAATAGAAAATGTATTATGTAACCATCGGTATAAATAAGGGGTACGGAATAGTAAATAAATAGGAAAAGTAATATTTAATAATTGTAATGTAACAAGAAATTAAGTATAAATATGATTAAGAAATGTAAATGATGTCTTCAATGTTGATCCAATTGTGTTGTTTTTGTGTTTTTTTTAAACTGTTGGAAAATTGAATAAAGTTTATTTTTTTAAAAATAAAGCTTTGAACATAAAAGTTTGGGTAATGGTTATGCCGATTTCTTGTTGTCGGTTTTTATTTATTTATTTATTTTTGAACCTCAGCTGCTGAATGGCTGTGTTGTTTTCATAGCTATGATTTTATTTATTTATTTTTGCTGCTCTTGGCCACCCGGAGTCTGAGAGAGGCGTATAAATGGAATAAATGAAATAGATGGATGAAAGCCAAAGCAAGCGATCGCTTTGATACTAATCTTCACATAGGTCAATTTGCAAAAATTGCCCTTTTCCAGGTAAACCCTTAAGCCGCGTGCAGGAAAAAAAAACAACCATCCCCGCAGGATGTTTATAGAGGTAGGCCTCAGCTACAGAATAACAGAGTTGGAAGGGAGCTTGTAGGTCATCCAGTCCAACCCCCTGCCCAAGCAGGAGACCCTACACCATTTCTGACAGGTGGAAGTCCAATCTCTTCTTGAAAGCCTCCAGGGATGAAGCTCCCACAACTTCTGAAGGAGACTCCTGTTCCATCGGTTGATGGTTCTAGAAAATGTCTCCTTATTTCCAGGTTGAATCTCTCCTTGTTCAGTTTCCATCCATTATTCCTTGTCTGGCCTTCAGGTGTTTTGGAGAATAAATTGACCCCCCTCCTCTTTGTGGCAGCCCCTCAAATACTGGAAGGCTGCTCTCCTGTCTCCCCTGGTCCTTCTCTTCCCAAGACTAGCCAGGCCCAGTTCCTGCAACCTTTCATCGTATGTTTGAGCCTCCAGAGACCCCTCATCATCCTGGTTGCTCTTCTCTGCACTCTTTCTAGTCTCACTTCGACTTAAAACCATTCATTTAGTGACCAAAGTTCCCATGGCACTGAAAAAAAAGTGACTTATGACCGTTTTTCACCCTTATGACCATTGCAGCATTCCCATGGTTAAGTGATCAAAATTCAGAGGCTTGGCAACAGGCATGTACCTGTGACAGTTGCAGTGTCCCAGAGGTCATGGGATCCTTTTTTGCAAACTTCTGACGAGAAAAGTCAATGGGGAAGCTGGATTCACTGAGCAACTGTGTTACTAATTTAACAACGGCAGCAAAAAAAAAAGGTTGAAAACGGGGCCAACGTGGATCACGTGGATGAATGTGTTACAGAAATTCTGGGCTCAATGGCAGTGCTAAGCCAAGAACCACCTGTAACACGGTGAGGTTTATTGGTTCTTGTTGTCCAACTTTTATCAACTTCCAGTCAAAACCACTGGACCAGAGGAGGAGTGTTATAGTAATAGAGATACTATGCATATAAGATAAGAATAGAGAATTAATACCAAAGTAATGAAAATGGATGTAAATTTTGTTATTGCACAAGATATTTGTACCCAGGCGACACAACGTTAAATGGAAGATGAATTGGATGTACCATAAATAAAATAATAAAAACACACTAAACCATCTGAGCATCTCTGGCCAATGCCTGTTGTGGTTCGCTGGCAGCCTGTGTAGACAGTGGGGAAGGACGGGGACCAGTCCGGGAGTCTGGAGAGGACTCGGACGAGGGTCCTGCATCCGATGCAGAAATGGGGCCAGGACCATCTGGGAGTCGGGTGCTGCCTCCGGAGCCTCCAGAGTCTGGCAGCAGTGAGGCCGAGGAGCAAGGGGAGCCTGTTCCCAGTGCGCGTGTGCGCAGAGCTGCCAGAAGGTGAGAACAGCTGAGACAAAAGGGGCGACTCGGGAGTAAGGCCGGGAGGTGACTGTCCCTCCCATATGATATAAAAGTCAGGCCAAGGTGATGAAACCTTTGCAGGAAGCAAAGTAGTTCGATTGGTTCCAAGTCATCCTCGAAGTTCTTTGTACTTCAGTTGGGTTTTTTTTTTGTACTTCGGTTGGTTTCTTTTCTAGTTCATTCGATGCTTCTGTTTTTGGCAGCGCTTCACCGAACTGAAAGGTGGGTGCTTATCTCGAGGGACTGTTTGCAATTAATTCCAGCTGGGAATGAAAACAATTCCCAGTGTTGCAATAAAACAAATCCTGTTTTTAAAGTAGGTTTGTGCATGATTACGGTTGACGAAGCCTGGGTTAGAACAATGCTCAATGTTAGGATCAGGTTTAGCTGGGCTCCTGGCTGGCCATACATTCGGGATCTGTCTCTGTCTATCTTTGAAGTTGACAAGTTGCGGTCCGAGATCCTCCAAAGGTCACCGAATCTTGTGCAAACTTGATGTGTGGTATCAACAGCCTCCTCTGAGACCTTCTCCAGATGCCTCCACGTGTTCGGGTGGTGGCATCTGAAGAGGGGGGCAGCAGCTTCTCCCAGGGTTTTCACCACCTGGGCTGTTTATTTCCCAGATTTCTTTTTTAAAACAAGTACATGTTTATTTATTTTTCCTGGTGATTATTTTATCCAGTTTTTTGTAAAAACAACAACAACGGTGCTCGACTTAAGAGGATGAGGAGACTCACATCGTCCTTGGAATCTTTGCAATGCTCCTTGGTGATGTTGTCCCCCAGGCGGGTCCCGGTGAGGTTGGCCAAGACATACTGGACGAGGCTGGTGGAGTTGACGGGACTGGAGACCGCGATGTAATACTGGAGGGGCTCATCGCCTGGGAGGGGAGAGAAAAGCGGGGGGGGGCAGAGAGTACCCTCAGGCAGCAGCCTTCACCCCTGGAGATATTCCTCTCTCTCTCTTTTCTCTCTCATTTTCTCATTTCCTTTTTCACTCTTTCATTTTCTTTCTCCCTTTTTCTCATTCCCTTTTTCCTCCTTCTTTCTCTCCCGTTCTCTCACTTGGTTCTCTCTCGCATTCTTCCCCTCCCCCCCTCATTCTCTCTTTTCTCATTCTCTCTCTCCCTCTGTTCTTTCTCTCTCATTCTCTCATTCTCTTTCAATTTCTCTCTCCCTCTTTTTCTCATTCTCTTTGTCTCTTTTTCCTCATTTTTTAATCTTTCAATCTGTTGTGGTTTGCCAGCAGCTGGTGCAGACAGCAGCGGAATTGGACAGTGGGGGAAGAACGGGGATGAGTCCAGGACTCTGGGGAGGACTTGGATGAGAGTCCTGCGTCCGATGCAGAGATGGGGCCAGGACCACCTGGGAGTGGGGTGCTGCCTCGGGAGCCTTCGGGGTCTGGCAGCAGTGAGGCAGAGGAACAAGGGGAGCCTGTTCCCAGTTCATGCATGTGCAGAGCTGCCAGAAGGCCAGAGCAGCTAAGACGAAAGGGGCGACTCGGGACTAAGGCTGGGAGGTGATTGCCCCTCCTCCCATAAGACATAAAAGAGGTGCAAAGGTAGAGGAACCTTTGCAGGAAGCAAAGTTGTTCGCTCTGTTTGGATTAAGCCTTGAAGCTCTGTGTGGACTTTGTTCTTCAGTTGGATTTTTATAGTTACTTTGGCACTTTAGTTGTGGGCAGCCATTCAAAGGAGAGAAAGGTGGGTGCTTATCTCGAGGGGACTGTCTGGGACTCATTACAGGTTGGGAATGCACATAATTCCCAGCCATTGAAATAAAACAAGAGTTGTCTGGACTAAGCATGTGCTTAATTACGGTCTCAGGAAGCCCTGGTCAGAACACAAGTCTCTCTTTTGCTTCTTCCTCACTCATTCTTCCCCTCCCCCTCTCATATTCTCTCTTTTCTCATTCTTTCTCTTTATTCTCCCTCAGTTCTTTCTCTCTCATTCTCTCTCTCATTTTCTCATTATCTCTCTCATTATCTCTCTCTCACACACACACAGGCACACAAACACACACACACACACGCCTCACCCAGAGGCCCTTTAAAATCTGGCCTAGTGATGGCCTGGAACCAGGAGTTGTTGGACTGGATCAGGAAACCATACAGCATGCGTGTGACCTGGAAGAAAAAGGCAAAACATCCAGCCGGAAACGTTCAAAAGAGCCCACTAAACAGTAGCAAACTACTCAACTACTTGTAAAAAAGTTTATTATTGCTGGTAAAACTTTTAGTTGGAGTAAATTACTAAACAGGAGCAAAAGCCGTTTCTCCAGGAGGCAATGAGGTCTCCGCCCTTAGGCAGGCGAGTTGGGCTAGATGACCTTCAAGTTCCCTTCCATCCCTTGGATTCTATGTTCGATGAGATCTGGCTCTGCGGGTCCTGATGAGACAAGGTCCTCAGTGTCCCCCAACACCTGTGGATCAGGCCGTTGCCTCCTCTGGCTTTCACAGAGGATGGGAGCTGGATCTTTTGAGTAGAGACAGCCAACGACTCGCGGGGGCACAGAAGGGGATTTGAAAAGGGGGTGCCAAACGCCCTTCTCTTTTGATCGCAACCACCACGGGCCTGTTGGGACCTTCCCTTTCCAGAAAAGGTGGTTGAGTCAGTGGGGAGGAGGTAACTTCCTAGCACCCTAAGTCAGGGGTTTCCCCAAACTTGGCCGCTTTAAGACGTGTGGGCTTCAAACTCCCAGAATTCTCCAGCCAGCAGAGCTGAAGTCGTCACACGCCTTAAAAGTGGCCAAGTTTGGGGAGACCTCTGCCCTTCAGTGATTGGTCCGTATTATTTTTATCTCATTAAACAGTGCCTATTTAACGCTACACGCTTTGCAGTTATTTCTGTGCGCTTCCAATAATTGCTTGACTGCAGCTGTCAAATACAACGGAGGAAATTAATAATCGGATTACTAGACCACCTGAGAGACAGGGAGAAAAAATCCCAGGATTGGTGGCTCCACAGAAAGCGATGGAAGGGGGCAAAGAGGAATTCCAAAAAGCAGGATTGGGGGGGTGGGGGTGGAGTGGGAATCCCACCCTTTGCCCGGCTACTGACCTGCCTCTCCAGACCTCTTGAGTGAATTATGCTGGCCCAAATCCAGCAGCCTCTTGTGTAAAGCAGTTGGGAAAAGAACATTTTGCCAGCCAAAACACTGGGGATTCTTGCATGTTATTCTTTTCTTTTCTTTCTTTCTTTCTTTCTTTCTTTCTTTCTTTCTTTCTTTCTTTCTTTCTTTCTTTCTTTCTTTTTCTCTCTCCTTCCTTTCCTCTCTCTCTTCCTTTTTCCCCTCTTCCTCTCTTTTCCTTCCTTCCTTTCCTCCTTCCTCTCCCTCCCTTCTCTCTTTCTTTTTCCCTCTTCCCTCCCTCCCTCTTTCTCACTCTCCCTTCCACCCTCCCTCCCCTCTTTTTCTCTCCCTTTCTCTCTTCCCCCCTCCCTCCCTCTCCTTCCTTCCTTCCTTCCCTCCCTTCCCAGCCTTATTATTTTTACAGATAACATAAAATAACAACCCTGTGAGGTGTGCTGGGATGAGAGAATGGATTGGCCCAAGGTCACCCAACTGGCTAAGGCAGGACTAGAATCACCCCCTCCTGGCTTCTAGCCTCTGGGCTCTAACCACTAGGCCCTGACCAATTGCCTCTTTGAGGCAAGGGGAGGACCCAAGGAAAGGGGGGGGGGATGGGTGCCAGGAAAGTGGGCGTTCCTCAGACATCCGGTGACCTACCCAGAAAGAGGAGAGGAAGGGCACGCCAATTTATGACCGGCCCCTTGCCCTCCCCCTGCAAGAGATCCCATCGGCACCTACCGTGAGTGGATCCGCCTGAATGGAGGAGGCATTGCCCGCTCCTCCGGCCATTGTGTAGAGCGTGCGGCCCACCACCGTGGCTACGGCAGCTAAGGACTGGGAGAAAGAAAGGAGGCGTCAACCCATAAAATATTTCTCTGTGGTCTTTTTAAGAGTTGCCAACGGAAGGGGAGCGGGGAGCAGTGGGGCAGCTTGCAAACCGAAAGCGCATTCCATCAATAGTTTTTCATAGATAGTAACTAGGGGACTGAAGTTTCTGCCGTGCAAAATTCTACCTGGGGAGCCTGATTGATGACTCTGGGCTATGGAGGTGTCCCATTGGAGAATACACCCAGAGGGTGGGGTGGGAGAACCAGGGTCAAGGGTGACAGCGAATGACGTGTCTCAGAGTCGGCTCCACCCAGGCGGTGCCGGACATGTTAACTCCCAATAAATCCTTTGGAAGTCTTGGAAGTTTGGCTCGAGACTCAGGATTTAATTGGGGCGTAATTGCCAGAATCCCGACAGGAGGGTCAAGGCAGGCCGGACAGCACCCCCCCACTCTGGGGCCCTCACATGGCGGCGGCTGCTGCAGCCGTTGGTGCCAAGTCAACCAGAGCTAACCAGACAATCCAAGTTCGCCCCCCCCCCCTCCTCACTTGACAGATGGGCCCAGCCCACCTTTGCTGTGCCCGTCACGTAATTCAGGGCCTCCTCTGGGCTCAGCTTCTCGGGATAGTTCAGCGGGAGGTTCTCGGGGGTATCGTAGATGCTCTGGTAGTACCTGCCGGAGGGAAGGAGAAGCTGCGATGGTCTGGGGGTGGAGAGGGCGGGGGGGTGGGGGTTTGCAGGGAGGAGAGGAGGGGGTCCTTGGGGGAGCAGGTGTGGAGAGGGATCCCTTGGGATGGGGGGATGAATCCGGGCTTGGCCAGAAAAGCCAGCCTCCCCCCCACAGCCCATCTTCAAAGGACGGTGTTGTCGTTGTTCCTTCTTCGTGGCAGAAGCATCACTATTAAAAATTTTAATTTTAATTATGGTAATTAACTTGGCCCGTTGGTGGCTTTTGCCTGTTTGATGAGCTGAGGCTTTTTATTAGAAAGCAAAGGGGGGAGAGAGAAGAAGAGACCTTTGCAAACAACACCCCCAAATCTGAAAAGGACTCCAACCACACGTTCTTCTAAGCAGGGTTGGTTTTTTTTTTCAACCTTGCTGGCTGGGACTTGAAGCGCCGTGCATCTTGAAGTCACCAAGATTGGGGGAGGGGAAACATCGCCCTAGACCAGGGCCCCCCCCCAAACCTGGCCACTTTTAAGACTTGGAGAATTCTAGGAGTTGAAATCCACAAGTCTTAAAAGTGGCCAAGGTTGGAGACCTCTGCCCTAGACGTATAGGTAGACCGTGACTTACGACCACCACGGACCCAAAGTTCTACCGCTAAACGAGACAGCGGTTAAGCGAGCTTTGTTCCAGCTGACTCACATTCTGCCCCTAATGGTTTAAGAGAAATCCCTGTGAACTGTCCAAGTTAGCCCCACACTCATCCAGTGAACCTGGCTTCCCCCACTGCTTGGTCAAGAAGGTCCCAAAATGGGTCCACGTGCTTCCCCCCTCCGAGACACCACGACCGTCATAAAACGTGAGTCTGTTCCCAAGGCTCTGAATTTGGATCACCTGACCCCGGGGAAGGCTGCAGGCGGTCGTTAAGTGTGAAAAAGCGCCCGAGAAGTGACTTTATTTCGGGGCCTAAGTGACTTTGGACCCGAAGTGAACTGTTGCAAGTCAAGGACCACCACCACCTGTAGCCAATGCCTGCAACATCTGGATTACACACACACACACACACACACACAGACTTTCCTCCCCCCCATTTTGCTTGGTTTCCAAGCGGCCCTGGAACAGCAGATGATGCTTGCTAACCTCTGGCTGCCGGCCAGCCCGTTTTTGCGAGGCGAAACGTGGATTTCTCCCGGTTGTCAGAACAATTACGCTGCACCTCTTTCATTGCGCGTCCGCCTTCCCTCTGCCTCCCACCCACCCACCCCATTTAAAAAAAAAGACCACTCCCAGGGATGGCTCCCCTCTTCTCCAGCACCCACCCACTCCTCTCTGGCTTTGGCTGAGCTTCAGGTAAATTGGGGTGTGTGTGTGTGTGTGTTTCTGGGCTTCCTCCGGTAGTCAAGTCTGCAAGGACCCCCCAAAATGGGGAACGCTCCAACACTGGAGTTTTTAGTTTTTTTTTTTTAAGGAGACTGGGCAGTCGTTTGTCTGAAATTCCTGCTATAGAGCAGGGGGTTGGACTAGAAGACCTCGAAGGTCCCTTCCAGTTCTATTCTGATGGAGAGGCTTCCGAGGTCTGGCCTTCTGCGTCTCGTCTCTGGCTTGGTCAGAAGTGTGGACTCATCACTTCTAGGCACTTGCCTTCTTCTTCTTTTTTAAATCAAGGCTTTTATTTATCTTTTATCTAGATATATAAAAGCGAAATACCCCTCACGCATCATCACAAAATCTCCAGAACCGTAAAGCCTACAAACTTGAAATCTGGCCCCTATGTTCCTCTTGGCTTCTAGGTGCTCACTTGGGAAAGGATTTTTCCAAATGACCCATCAAAGCATTTAGAGTATTTCCTATATTATTATTATTAACATGCTCTGATGCTAAAGAGTTCTACTCCTCACCTGAAAAGAAATCTCTTCCAAATGCAAAACACAAGCGGGGGAGTTTCAGTTTCACAGCACCAAGCAGCTTTAGTACAGAACAGTTGAGCTAAGCCACGCCCAGGCTCCTTGCTGTCTCCTTCTTGCTCACACAGCAAATACTGCTTTAGTTTCCAAACAGCCCTCAACTCTCTCACTCACTGACAGGACGCCAGCCAGATGAATTCCGATGGATGCTGGCAGGCAGAGGCAGAATTTTTCTCCCCTTATTTTCCTCCCCAAAAACTAAGCCCGACCACATAGTTTCGTAGCGAAGCACGGGGATCGAGTTAGGACATAAATATATTGAAGACAGTTCATTGTTCAGGCATTTCATTTTACAAAAGAAGGAAATAACAGATATACTGATAGTAATAATACATATAGCAATTAGAACAGTATTTGTAATTATATTAGCTTGTTTATAACCATATTAATTGTACTAAGCATGCTTATTATTGTAAACAATTCATATTTTACTTATACAGAACAATAATCTTTCTTCATCTAATTTCTACCTCTTATCTCCGTTGATAAAACTTGTGATGACCCAAAGGGGCACAAAGGCAACACCGTCAAATAAGCAAGAAGAGTCTCTTTGTTACCTCCAACTTTGCCCCCGACGTCCAGGTTACCTTTGGCTGGAGAAAAACTCTCCCAGGAACAGCCTTTGACAGTAGAAAATAAAGTGCAAAAGAAGATACACACAAACTGCAACTTAAAATCCAAACAAACCAAACTGAAGCAATTAGCTTGACAGGGCAGGAGAAGGGATTTCAGACTTGAAAGTAACGGCGAAACTCACACACATTGGGAAGACGCCAGGAACCCAGATAAGCCACGACAATGCAAGATAAAATCACGTTTGCTCCCAACAACTTACTGTGCGCAAACTCCCTTTTTAAACACTGTGTTCCCAACTGCAGCTAATGAAGGTAATCAGGGCCATTTCCTCCCCCATAAGCCATGCAACTCATGTTGCTCCCTTCTCCGTTCCTCCCTGCATGCCCTAGGATAAGAGGGGGTGGGCCTGGATCTTCCTCGGAACTCCCTCTCCCTTGTTCTCCCTCTCCTCTGCTCTGCCCAGCCTGTCTTTGCCCTTCCCCAGTTTCTTCCACAGCCAACGGAGCCCCACTCCTGGGCTTGACAAAACCTATTCCACGTTGAATAGTACTCTGTATCTCCTTTATCTTTTACTTTCAATATCAATCCCTCCATGCTAACCCTATCCCTGGGTTGATAAGATTTCAGATAGTCCTCCAGTTACAACCGAACACTTAGTGACCATTCAAAGTTAACAACGGCACTGAAAAAAAACACCCAACTTATGACTGATTTTCACAGTGACCACCTGTGCCGCATCCCCATGGTCGTGTGATCAAAATTCAGATGCTTGGCCACCAACTTGTATTTATGACAGTGGCAGTGTCCTGGGGTCCCCTTTTGTGACCTTCTGACTGGGGAAGCCAGATTCACTTTACAACCACGCTACTAACCTATCAACTGCAGTGATTCACTTAACAGCGGAGGCAAGAAAACGGGGCAAAAACCCACTTAACAAAATGCCTCAAACAGAAATGTTGGGCCCAACTGTGGGTGGGTGTCAGACCCTGATTCGGAGGGGGAGGCCGAGCAGCTGACAGGGAGTGGAAGAGTGGCTCCGCTGGCTGTGGAGGAAACTGGGGAAGGGCAAAGTCCGGCTGGGCATTCAGAGGAAGACCCAGGGGCACCCCCCTCCTCATCCTAAGGCATGCAGGGGAGAACAGAGAAGGGAGCAATGTGAGTGGTGTGGCTTACGTGGGAGGAAAGGGCCCTGATCGCTTTCATTAGTTGCAGGTGAGAACACAGTGTATAAAAAGGGAAGCTGCGTGCAGCAAGTTGTTGGGAGCAATCATGACTTTATCCGGTATCGTCGTGGCTTATCCGTGTTCCTGGCATCTTCCCAACTGTGTGAGTTTTGCCCTGCTTTCAAGTTTGAAATTCCTTCTCCTGCCCTGCCAAACTCATTACTTCAGTTTGGTTTGTTTGGATTTTAAGTTGCTGTTTGTGTTAACCATGTTTTGGACTGAATTTTCTACAGTTTAAAGGCTGTTCCTGGGACAGTTTTTCTCCAGCCGAAGGTAACCTGGACATTGGGGGCAAAGTTGGAGATAACAAAGGGACTCTTTTTGCTTATTTGACGGTATTGCCTTTCTGCCACGCCCCTTTGGGTCATCACATTGTGAATCAAAGACTTGCCTGTACAGCAGGGGTCTCCCAACTCGATAATTTTTTAAAGATTTGTGGACTTCACCTTCCAGAATTCCCCCGGCCTCTTGCCAGGGTCTTAAAAGTTGCCGAGTTTGGAGATACCTGGATTGCTGAAAAGGATCCCTGATTACCTGTTCTGGAAGTGGGAAGAGTGATCGGCCAGGACGATCCCAGGAATCTGCTGGGCCCTCAGGAATCGCTGGAAGGAGGAAGGTGGGAGGGGCTGGCTGGCTTCGACTCCACTCATCACTACGCTGGTGTTTTCGCTGCTCTTCTTTAAGGCTTCCACCATCCTCTGGATGCTTTGCTAAGAGCACCGGGGCAAGAGGAAGGACAAGTAGTTCAATTACGCCACAAATTCGGGAAGTTTTACTTGCAAGAGAAGGATGTCCCAGGATACGTGTCCCAGGATAACGTGGCAGGCATTGTTGTGGTTCGCCGGCAGCCGGTGCAGACGGCAGCGGAGTCGGACAGTGGGGAAGAATGGGGACCACTTTGGGAATCTGGTGAGGACTTGTTGTGAAGACAACAACAATTGTGGGGTCCTTGATGCTTTCTGAGCTTGGCTGACATTTCCTGACCCAACTAGGGAACATCATCAGTGCTAGAAGGGTTTGTGGAGTGGAAGAAGGGAGGAGGAGGAGGAGGAGGAGGAGGAGGAGGAGGAGAAGAAGAAGAAAAACTGTGGAGTCCTTGGCTGACATTTCCTGACCCAACTAGAGATCATCATCAGTGCTAAAAGGTTTTGTGGAGTGGAAGAAGGGAGGAGGAGGAGGAGGAGGAGGAGGAGGAGGAGGAGGAGGAGGAGGAAGGGAAGGAAGGAAAAAGGACTGTGGGGGCCTTGGTGTTCTCTGAGCTTGGTTATTTTTCTTGTAGACCTTTCCTTACCAAAGTAGGAAACATCATCAGTGCTAGAAGGATTTGTGGAGTGGAAGGAGGAGGAGGAGGGTGGGGGAGGAGGACAACAACAATTGTGGGGTCCTTGATGCTTTCGGAGCTTGGCTGACATTTCCTGACCCAACTAGGGAACATCATCAGTGCTAGAAGGGTTTGTGGAGTGGAGTGGAGTGAGGAAGGAAGGAAGGAAAGGGGGGAAGTGAGGGAGGACTGGGGTACTTGATGCTTTCTAAGCCTGGCGGTTTTTCTTGCGGACGTTTCATTGCCAACGTGGAGGTCATCCTCAGTGCTAGAAGGGAGAGGGGGGCGTGTGGAGGAGGAGGAAGAGGTGGGACCAGGGACGCTTTCCACGGTGGCAAAAGGGAAAGGAAGGCCAGCACCTGTCAACGGGTCCTCGGTGGCGTGAGGAGCGGAAGCCGGCCGTGCTGGATCAGACCCCTGGCCCACCTAGCCCAGCCATCTGCTCTCGCCAGGGCCAACCAACTGTCCCAGGAAGCCCACGAGCCTCCCGGCAGATGGCCGTCAGAGGCCGTCCCGCTGCCATCGAGGCCGGGAGCCAGGGATCCATCAGGGCCCGAAGCCAATGATCACC